>NC_135315.1:98049342-98366695 GCF_048772815.1 Callospermophilus lateralis | reverse complement strand
ATGGAGCTTTGTCATGAAGGAAGAAATAGGGGTGGAGAGAGGAATAGACATTAGGCTGGAAATCTGTGATGTCTGCTATCAACATCATTGGCAGAGAAAATACAGTCCCAAAGTAAATGTGAGTCCCAAAGTAAAAGTCACAGGGCATGTGCTCTGATTTCACATTGGCAACTCCAGCATGAACAGCAGCGGAGCTTTAGCCATTTGACATTGGTTATCACTCACCCTGAACAAACCTGAGAAATAAGCTAATCTGACATAAAGTACAGCCCCTAAACTCAAAATTTACTTCAGATGGCAAAGTAACATTTCTTCATTAAGGTAACTATATCGGTAAAGATGTTTTTTATATTTTCGTTTCATCATTTTTATTTCCAGACATATCCAAGGTATTAGATACGTGTGTGTCTGTGTTGGTTTTCATGGAGATCTTACACATATTTTATGTTTATTCCAAGGTATTTTGTCTTTTTGTCATTGTCATTGCCAGTGGTGTTTTTCCTTCTATGTCTTTTTTTAATATTTATTTTTTTTAGCTGTAGTTGGACACATTACCTTTATTTTATTGATTTATTTTTATGTGGTGCTGAGGATCGAATACAGGGCCTCCCGCGTGCTAGACAAGCACTCTACCACTGAGCCACAACCCAGCCCTCCTTCTATGTTTTTATACTACTTGGTTTCTCAGTTTGTTCGCATATATGAAGGTACTGGATTTTTGTGTATTAACTTTGTATCCATCACTTTACTAAATTTATGGGTTGTAATATTTACTACTATTATTGGTAAATATAAATATCTAATATTTACTACTATTTATTGTTTGGGATTTTCCAAAGGAAAAAATTATCATCTGTAAACTATGAAAAATATAACGTTCTTTCTATTTTTATGCTTCTTATGTTTTCTAACTATATTGGGTAATGTGATACTTCTTGTTATTAAAGTGTAAAACCACCAGATTATTTATTGATTTTTCTTTTTTGTTTAATAAACAACAAAAAGGTGGGTACACTTACCTGTATCAAATTTTATTTTTAAAAACTGATTCACAAAAACATAAAGTTGTACCTATTAATGAGGTACCATATAATGTTTGATACATATATACATTGTTTAATAAATAAAAAAGAAAAACTTAGGGACAATTCTGAAAATTTAAATCAAAATGATGTTAACAAAAAACAAAAACTTACTGTTTTAATTAGAAAAAATAATAATTTTGTAGAACTATAATTAGTGACTTGCTGATAAGTATTTTTTTTTTCTTTACTCTAAGGGTGTCTGTAGAAAATTCAGAAAGTACACAAGAGCAAAAAGAGGAAAATTTGGGCTGGGGATGTGGCTCAAGCGGTAGCGTGCTCGCCTGGCATACATTGGGCACTGGGTTCGATCCTCAGCACCACATAAAAATAAAATAAAGATGTTGTGTCCACTGAAAACTAAAAAATAAATATTAAAAAATTCTCTCTCTCTCTCTCTCTCTCTCTCTCTCTCTCTCTCTCTCTCTCTTCTCTCTCTCTCTCTTTAAAAAAAAAGGAAAATTAATCCCACCAGAGATGATCATTGGAAATATTAATACTGAATTCTAGAGGGTTTTTTTCCAAGTAGGAAATCTTGAACAGATAAGTTTTGTTTCAGTTAATAGTGGGTAATGTTTTTAATAGCTAGTTCTAATTTTGGCAAATTGATCCTTGTTCTGTAATATTTTGAACCTTACAGTGAACATTAAATTAGACGTCAGTTAAACTGATTGGGTTAGGAGGATTATTTATACTTTCATTATTACAAACAATGTACTTCTATTTCTTCTTTACTTGAAGCACATATATTAAAATGACAATTCAAAAATGCTGCAGTGTCGTTTATTCAAACTCAACTATCAGTGATGGGATTGTCTAAGTATCAGTGGAGTTCTCCCCTACCACCTACTATTGTTCTGTTACTTGAGTGCTCAGCTGCAGTGACATATTTATTAAAGCAATTAATTCATACTGGTACACTTTTTAGTTATAGGTCTTATGCCTCTGAGATTTGTAGGTATATATTTTAAAACAATCTACTTTTTTAGAGTTCACTCTTATAAAGATCTGTCACTCCATTTAAAAAGTCATTCAACAGCATGTTTTCATTGCTTCAGTGTTTATTATAATGAAATTTGTTTTTGAAATTTTAATTTGGGAAAAAGTAATTTTGATTAAATTGTTTAACTTCTTTGAGATTGCTTAGCCCCTCTGTAAAATGGGCTTGATAAATCTTGCTTTTCAAAGGTGTTACCAATATTTCTTGACTTTCTGCAGTATGCCAACCACTCCACTATGTGCTGTAAGTAGGTTTAACTGAGAAATAAGGGACTGTAATAATGGTTAGATCCTGCTAAGCAAACGTTCATGTAGATTACTGGAGAAGCAGGTAGGTGTGTGACTTTTTTCTGTTGATGATTTCAGATAGATAATTTTCAGAAGGATGAAATGAGCCCAAAAGAGAGGTGACAGATTATTGCCATAGGGTGTGACATTCTGATGATTTGACTTTGGAGGTAGCATTGGGAATATAAAAGAAGGAATGGGTTCTTGATATATTTACAAAATAGTAAGTAATGGACTTTGTGTTTTAAGTAAAATATTGGGGTCCAGGAGGTTTTTTTAGATTGCCATCTTAGGAACCATGGATAAACAATTTGATCTTGAATTGTGTTAGACCTTTTGTATTGGTCTCTAATGGAAATTAGATTTAGTGTTTTTAAGAATATTTCTCGGAGTGTCTTTCATTCATACTGCGAAATAGATTCTTACAGTATGAGCTTTACATGTTTTTTTGTGAGGATTAAATAGTTAATATTTAGACTATTGACTTATGGCAGAATTTGGCATGTATTAAAGGTTCAGCAAACGTCATTTCTCTTCAGAGTTGTACAGGATTACCTTTACAGACTTGCTTATTACTCTTTTATTCTTTCACACCTTTTTAGACTGTAGGTTTCCTTCCTGTTTAAAATTTTGAAGTCATTCATTAACAATTAATGAGATTTTACATTTATCCACATAAACATGATATAAAGATAAAGAGGATTGAAGCTGTGCTTGAGCATTGATTTGAATCCTCATAGTTGCAGCAGAGGAGAGCATGCCATAGAGAAAGTGAAAACTGCAGGATAGATAAAGAACTTCAAAAACTCAATAACGATAGCAGTAACAAAAATCACAATAGCTCTGTTTGAAATTGGACAATATATCTAAATAGATATTTCTTAAAAGAAAAAATTCAGATGGCTAACAGGTACACAAAAAACGTACTCAACATTACTAATCGTCAGGGAAATGCAGATCAAAACCACAATGAGATTTTATCTCACCTCAGTAAGAATAGCTAATACCAAAAAGACTAAATATAACAGAAGCTGGTGAGGATGTGTAGAAAGAGAACACTGTACTAAATATAACAGGAGCTGGTGAGGATGTGTAGAAAGAGAACACTGTATACGTTGGTAGGAATGTAAATTAGTGCCACCATTATAGAAAAAAAGTATGGAGGTTCCTCAAAAAATTAAAAACAGAACTATCTTACGATCCAGCAATTCCACTAGTGGGTACGTATATCCAAACAAAATAAAATTGGTTTTTCAAGGAGACCTCTGTTCTTTATAGCACTGTTCATAATAATCATTGCACAGTTTCAGAATATAAATATATTCTCTCTGTGTGTGTATGTATGTCTTAATAAAACATCTGTAAATGGCCTTCTATGTGAGTAGGTTGCCAGGACTTTTCAAAATTACTGACTTTATTGGAACTTACTAGGTTTCATATGTTTTGGTGTAAAATTGTGTTCCTATGCAGATCATTCTAACCAGATATTATTAAAAATGTTTCTTACTAGTAATAATCAAGAACTTGAAATTTTGTACTTGACAAGATTGTGCTTTACATAGGAATATTCTTAAGTCTTTTTATATAATGTGCAGCTTAGTATTCCACTCTGACCAAAGCCAATGTATTCATGCCCTACTGTTAGGCTCCTTCTGGTAGATAATGATAGCCTTCAAAGAAATTTGAAGTAAGTAAGGACTAGCTACTTCCCACAACCTCATCATTAGAGTCTAAGGAAAGCATATCTCAGACCATATTC
Source organism: Callospermophilus lateralis (assembly GCF_048772815.1). Taxonomy (NCBI): domain Eukaryota; kingdom Metazoa; phylum Chordata; class Mammalia; order Rodentia; family Sciuridae; genus Callospermophilus; species Callospermophilus lateralis. Next base: position 98,362,567 of record NC_135315.1, on the reverse strand, counting down.
TGTTGCACATGTAGAGATTTATTAGCTAAACATTAACAGGCAGGCATAGGCAGTTCTTAGAGCCTGAGGAAACCCCATCTCATAGCCTCCGAGACACTGCCAACACCTTGTCGAAAAGGGCTCAATAAGGGGAGGTCTGCTGGCTTCATTGCTTCATAGCCCCCAACAGGGAAATGGAGTCTTCCACATTTCACAGCTGGATATCAGAATATTCCACTTAAGGGAAGACATGTAGCAAAGGAAAAGAATCAGTGGATTCTCAGGCCCTATTCATGAAAAGATGGACCAAGTCTTTAAAATGCTTTTTAGCCAACCCATATTTCTTAAATGCTATTTATTTCACAATTGGTACCCCATTTTAAATATTCACCATGGTAGTTGTAGCTTACTTTTTTTTTTTAAACTAATGCCACCTCTGATATTCAGTATGGTGATTAGCAAAGAGTTAGTTATCTATTAAAATACAGATAGTAGTACTTCTATAATATGAATTTTTATTAAGAGTTTCACTGAATATTCCCTGGATCTGTATATTTGTTATCTTTGCTCACAGGGCATTATATCAGCATACGCTTTTAAGTATTTCAGAGTACTAAATTATAATAGACCTCATGGTCATTAAGTTTATAGTGAATATTTTTTATTAAAGTAAAAACATTTTTTTAGAGAGAAATATGTCATTGCTGCTTATAAACTATTTAGATTTTTAATCCATATTGAATATACACAGGGAGGGGCATTTTATTCAAACAGAAACACTTTTTTGCAAATGTTAGTTCCCATAAAGTTGTTGTCTACTTCACATTCAATTGTATCCTGGTATTATCATTCAGGATATAACAATGCTAATGTTAGAAAATCAATTTCCACTAATAACTGTTGAATTTTGGACACATATATTCAGGATTTTTTGCTTAAATTAAAATTGTTTAAATTTTTTAAGATTAAAAATCAGGAATATCTAATCTGCTGGTGAGGGTTTACTTCTATGCATAGAATACTAAAGAATTTAAGTTAAAAGTATAAAAATCAGTGTCATATCTCATGATGAAAATAATGTGGAAGTATAGTGTGTTATTGGTAGAAATTATTCGAATTCATTCTTCATCTCTTGAAGCTCTTGTCACATAACACACTCTGAAACAGTATGACAGACAAGCAGCTGCCTTCACAGGCCTTGCGAGCACTAAAGATTTTTCTAGGCTTTTAGCACTCTTCTTTCATCTGTAGGACAGGCAGGGCAGCTGTCTTTATGTGTTGCTGTAGGGTTGGCAAGGTTTGCTAAGGCAGCTGTGGACTGACTTCACAGCTGGGGGAATAGCACTTGGTATTAACAAAACCTCACTAGACAGTGGGGAGATCTTTAATCTTAGATCTGGGCCATTTGGAGTGAAACAGCACTATTGATTCCTCCTAAAAATATAGATAATTACTGGAAGGATATTGAAATAGTTTTAATTGAGCTTGTTGCTAGCCTTTTTTCTTCTTGGTCTTTTTTAAAAAAGAATATTTTAGCATTTCCCCTTCTGAGTGATTTAGGACAAGGATATACAAACTGTGGGTTATTTGTTTTACTCAAAAGTAAACCACATTTTCAAAATTTCTTTTATCTATTGACAACATATGAGATTTTCCCCCCTTGTATTATCCCGTTATAATAGCCTGTTAGACAATTTTAAAATATTTAATTTAGGGAACAAGCATATTTTAAAGCAATCTCAAGACCTATTTAATTAATTTGACATGATATAAGTGCCCAAATACTGGTCTAGTGTTACCAGATACCAATTTTGATAAAGTCTGGGGAAACACTAGTATTCTTGAGACTTGTTGGGTAAATTCTCATTGACCCATTAACAATTCTTGACTCCAGACATGAAAGAAACTAATATTAGAGAACCAGATAGATACAAACATCGCAGAGTTTATATTGTTTTTTATTTAGCCATAAATTTGGGGGTAATTCTAAGATTTTAGGACCCATCTTCAGAATCCCAGAGATGTCCCTTCACTTTGAGGAACTGACTAGTTCCTGAAACTAAGTTATATTGAGGTAACTATGAAGCACTGTTCAGGCTAATGATACTTTGTGACTCTTTTGAAGTTGTGGTCTTATTTTTACTCACAAATGCTGTGCTTCTTTCAAATGCAGTGCCCCCTTGAATACAGCCTGAACCATCAGTGGAGAGTCAGTGTAGTCTGTTACCACCTATTAATCCCTTTTCCTCTTGGACCTAACTACTGACCCTGAACCTCCTTGAGCAAATCACAAATGTTCATTTTTTCACCCTGCAATCTTAACTTCATTGTGCTCAGATGTCTTGTTCCTTGGTATGAAACTTTGCACATCACTAGCAAGCCTGAGGTGAGTCTCATATCTTCAGGTGCTGTGTCTAACTTATCTTTTTTAACCTCCTGAGCAAATTTTCTTGACATGTGACCACATTCAAATAATTAAATGCACATACTCTGCTTTACCTTTTTCCACAGCAGATGTCCCCTATAATTAGCATGAACACGGAGATGAAAAACATGTTTCATCTTCATCCCTTTCTTCCTGATTTACAATATTCAAGTTATAAATTCTTATGATGGATAATACATTGGAAGATGTACAGACCTACCTTCTCTTTTGATCTGAAAAACCATTCACTTTCTCTTTCATTGCAGCTGATTTATCTTTGGCAGTGAGCTTAACTTTTCAACATTTAAAAACTGAACTTCTCAAATTCATTTCTATCTCATTAGTTCATGCTAGCTAACTTGACTAAATGAATAGTAGTAATAGTGGTAGTAGTAGTAGTAGTAGTAATAGAACCTATGATCTAGGAAGAATTGTATTTCATTCTAAGCAACATATTGATTTAGGAGGACTAGGGGCAGGAGATTGGAAAAGGTGACTTTTCAGAGATCCCCCCCCCCGACCCCCTGCAAGAATATAATTATTTTACACTGTATTTGGCTTGCTTTGTTCTGCAGATGTCTTTCTTATCAATAATTGTGTAAGTGGGGTAAGTAAGTGACTAAAACTCCCTGGTTTTAAGATTGTATAAATACCAAATGCTGTGTACAGAGAATGATAAAAGATATGGGAAATAATTGTTGCCTCTTTGTGCAATTTGAAACATCTTCTTTCATTTTTGATCTGCAAGAGTAGAGGGAGACTGACCAGTGAATGAATCAAGATGTTAAACCACATTTAGAATCTAGGAAGGACTGAAAATTTTGATGATTTTCATTTATTTTTCCAAATGATTAAATTTATGAAGTAACCACCAACGATTATATGTCTTGCTTTTTCTTTTAAAAAAAATTTTTTTAAGTTGTAGGTGGACACAATACCTTTATTTTATTCACTTATTTTTATGTGGTGCTGAGACTCAAACCCAGCACCTCACGCCTGATACCCAAGTGCTCTACCACTGAGCCACAATCCCAGCTCTCACTTTTTCTTAAAGACAAATCTTTCCTGGAGTTGGGACTAAAGTTCCACTAATCTTTTTTAAATATAAATTTTATTTTTAAGCACAGGCTGATATCACTGACTTGTCTATTGGTGGGAAAAAGGAATTATGTATATTAAAAGAAAAAAACAAAAAACAAAAAAACGATGGCCTCCTTTCAGGTGTTTCAATAAAGGGTTCCAAAAAAATAATGAAATAAAAATCAATGTTATGTGCTTCATTGCTTTTTCATGTGTGAGAAAACTCTTTCAACAATTCTCTCTACCCCAGGGGTACTATAGATTGCTTGTACTGTCAATACTTTTCTGCATTTCTTTTATCCAGTACAATACACCTCCTTGTCCCTTTTTTTGAGAGCAGTGGTAGAATTTCACCCACCATTTAAAATGTAGATGATGCATTGTTTGGAAAAGTTGGCTTGAAAAAAAGCAGTTTAAATCTAAGTGAATTATCACCTAGGTTGTGTGTGTACCTAGATCAGCAACTGGATACTGTGGGAAAACTGTGAGCCACCTTTGGAGGTGGTGAAAAAAGAAGGGTACTGCTGTATAGCTTCTTTTGCTATGCAATAAAGGCAGAACTTCTTAATCACTTGTCTGTTGTTCTTTCCAAATTTGGAGTATAGACTCCACCCTGTAAGACTGATGTTAAAAGCAGTCTTAGAAAAACTTCAAAAAAAAATCATTTCTTCTCATCAGCTGTCACTATATTTTTATTTTCTAGAAGATTCAAAGAGTTCATTTCTAGCAAATGCATTGTAAAAATGTTCCATGAATTTTAAGCAAACGACCAGATGATACGTGCAATGATGCCTTGTGTCTCTTAAATTAAGCTCCCAAAATGACAACTTTTCAGGATGGAGCAGAGAACCTAAATATCATGTGGACTTCTAAAAACAGTGGTCATAAAACCTCTGTATTAACTTACCAGAGGTTTTTGCTTAATATGCAAATCAGTGATCTTGCCCCAAATGTAAAAAATCTGGTGATAAAGCCCAAAATGGATCATTCAACACATCCTCCAACTACTTCAGATGCTCACTAAAAATGAACAGTGTTGTGCACACCTGTAATCCCAGCAGCTCGGGAGACTGAGATAGGAGGATCGGGAGTTCAAAGCCATTCTCAGAAACAGCAAGGTGCTAAGCAACTCAGTGAGACCCTGTCTCTAAATAAAATACAAAATAGGGCTAGGCATGTGGCACAGTGGTTGAGGGCCCCTGAGATCAATCCCGGGTACCAAAAACAATAAGAACAACAACAACAAAAAAACAACAGTGCTGCTTTTTGCATTCAAAAAGAGCTTTTTCAACCCTTATACATATACTTCTTAATAAGATTATTTGATCTCCCAGTTGAGAGATTAGAAGTGATTCACATCTAAAAACCATAGAGGAAATTGAGGCAGGTACCAGCACAGCAGGAAGAATAATTTTATGAACAGAAATCAGAACACTAAAAGTTATACTCCTTAAAAGAAACTTCTATATTAGAATATTTAATAACAGATCTTTTAAATTTTTTATATTATTTTAATTGATACATAATAAATGAGCATATGTATGGGGTACATTTGTAATGTTTCAGCGTGTTATACATTTTTATAATGATAAAATCAGGCTAATTAGTATAGCTATCTCCTCAAACATTTATCATTTCTTTGTGGCAAGAACATTTAAAATCTTCTGTTATTTTGAAATATACAATATATTATTATTGACTAGAATTTCCCTACCTTGCAATGGAACAGCAGATTTTACTCTTCCTACCTAACAATAACAATATAGCAATAACTTTTGTACCCATTTTCCAGTGTCTCCCCTGTCTTCTTCACCCCCTCACTTCAGTTTCTGGTAACTGCCATTATGTTCTCAACTTGTACAAGATCAACATTTTTAGACTCTATATATGAGTGAGATTGTGTGCTATTTGACTTTCTGTTGTCTGGCTTATTTCACTATATGTCCTCCAGGCTTATCTGTGTTGCTGCAAGTGATAGGATTTCATCCTTTTATAGCTAAATAGTAATCTATTGTATATATGGTCACATTTTCTCTATCCCTTTGTCTGTTAATGGACCCTTGTGTTGATTCCATATCTTAGCTATTGTGAACACTATTACTACAGCACTCTGCAATAAATATGAGCGTGCATATATCTTTGACAAACTGATCTTATTTGCTTTGAATATATACTGTATTAATTAGCTTTTTGTTGTTGTGATCCAAATACCTGACATAAACAGTTATAAGAGAAAAGGTTTATTTTGATTCACAGTTTCAAAAGTTTCAATCCATAGGCAGCTGACTCCAAGGCAGAAGCATCGTGGTGGAAGGGTGTGGCAGAGGAACACAGCTCAGCTCATGGCATTGGAAAAGCAGAGAAAAAGAGGGAGAAGGGGCCAGACACCAGAAATATGCTTCCGGGGCATGCCCCCAGAGACCTCCTTCATCCAACTAGGTCCTACCTTCTACAATTGCCACCACATTCCAATAGTACATTCAGATTTTTAATTCATCAAATCTATCCATTTGATGGCCTAATCTTTTGATGAGGTTAGAGCACTCATGTTTCAATCATTTCCTAAGACATATCTCTGGACATTGTTGCTTTAGGGACCAAGCCCTCAATATATACATGTTTGGGGGACAACTCAGAAACCATAACTACCTAGTAGTGGGATGGTTGAATCAGCTTTTCTTAGTGATAAGGCAGATTTGTTCTTTATTACAACATGACTTTTGTAATAAATTTTGAAATATGTTTAGGTTTCTAATAATCTTAAAAAGGCAAGGAAGTATGTTATAGGCAACTCTTTTAGCTTTAAAGTCATAATACTAGAAAAAATAACAGTGAACTGATGGATGACTTAGAAAATGTTTGATTGCCTGACTGCATGCATTGTAATGAGACTTAGGAATCAATATGCTCCCCAGCAGGCACTGTCTTTCTCAAAGCACTGTTGTCCTGCTTTCACATGTGAAAAAATATGATGTGACCACTAGAGATGTTCTTTTTAATGTGAACAAAATCATTTTGAAAGGAAGAAAGAAAACTCTAGGTTACTGAACCCAATCAGAATTTGGGGAGAATGTCCTCTCTGATTTTTCAATAAATATCTCTGAAACTATGATTAGCTGAGGCACATGGATAGAGACTATAAATTGAAGTAGTAGTCACCATGAACCCCTAGCCACCTTTGTCCCCCTTCCACAGCCAGCCCAGCATATCCAAAGAATTACCATTCATAGATCTCTGTTAAGTTTTTGATTTTATTTATTTAATAAATGTTTATAAATATATAAAGGTGAATTTTGTTTCTTTTTCTTTTCTTTTTTCTTTTTCTTTCTTTCTTTCTTTATTTTTATTTATTTATTTATTTGGTACTGGGGATTGAACTTGCTGGCAATGGACCACTGAACCCCATCCCTAGCCCTATTTTGTATTTTATTTACAGACAGATCTTACTGAGTTAGTTGCTTAGTGCCTCACTTTTGCTAAGACTGACTTTAAACTCGGGATCCTCCTGCCTCAGATGCTGGGATTACAGGTGTGCACCACCGTGCCCGCCCTTTTTTCTTTTTTTTTTTTCTTAATCAAATCAGGATCTCCTGATCAGAAAACTCATATCATTGAATCTATGATCCAATTAATCTAGAAATCAATTAAGTTATATTTTAACATTCTAATGTACCCTTTTAACAGATTTGCAACAAAATTGTTTAATTATCTACAAAATTCTTTTATGTCAAGCATTTGATTTGGGTTTCGCTTCTCTAAGAAAATGCACTTTGCCAGTGTCTGAGAGTAGGGAAACCACTGGCAACGGTAAAGTATTCTTTTAGTCTGGTAACAGTCACTACTAGAACTTCTACCATAATGAATTCCTTAATTTAAGTATTCAGTTAACTCATGACTCAATAACATAGTAGAAAGAGCACAGAATGCAATCAAGAGAGCAGGGTTTGGATCTCAGCTCTAACATTTCCTAGCCTTGTCACTTTGGGAAAGATTTTTCACTTTGAAAATGGTAATATGAATGTGTACCTCTAAAGTTGTGTGTGAATAAATGAAATGACATTCTAAGTGCAAGACACAACATGTGACAAATAGTATTAATCATAGGAGCATGTGCCCCACCATGCCTTGGTGGCACAGCATTCAGACTTGAGGAGATAGGCGAGCTCCCTACACTTCATGTGTGAGTAATTGCTTCAGAAGGAATCTGCACATCCTTTCAAAGGGCCTTATTTCTTGACAGGTCTTCACATATTGAGATTATTCTTCTGCCTCTTATTTATGAGCATAATGTGGTTGTATACTAATGAACACACAGACAAGCCAGATGAATTAACTTCTAGTAAAGTACTTCTTTAAAAATATAACAAGAACACTTGTGTACAGTGAGAAATCCAGAACCCAAACCAGGGCACATTTTCTTATAGATTATTTGAACATATCAGTGTGGCAGTGTAAGGTACCAGGAAAGTAAAAATTTAATAGTCCTGCATTGTCTTTGATTTAAAGAATAAAAACTTCATAATTTCCCAACTATTCCTCATCTATCAATAACCACACACACAAAAACACAGTTATAATACAGTGTACCAAAAATTGGAGATACGTTTTTACATGATCTTTCTGACTATGAAAAAATCAGTCTCAATCAGTTGTAACTCATATCTTCAGTAAATTTTTAAGCTATAACTTTGCAATTGTCTACTACTACTTAAAGTAAGAAACCCAAGATTTTTTTGTCCTGGTCCCTTAAGTTATTGTACTGACCTGTATCTTATAACTTTCAAATTAAATTTTATGTGATTTATAACAGAACAAATTTTGAAAACCTAGGACAATGCTAATGTATCTTTCAGAAGAAAAAAGATACTTTTTATTTCTTTAATGATAACATGTTAAAATTTACCATCTATTTTGAGGCAATATTACAAGGAAGTTTCTCCCCCCCACTATAAAACTAAGAACATGTTTATTATAAAATAGATAAATATAATATCACTATCAAACCACCATGAGATAATATTACTGTCATTCTTTTTTTTCTAAGCAGGCACACATTTTTTTAAAAGGTGGGTTGTCATTACATATCATATTTTATAATCTGCTATTATCACTTATGAACTATTTAATGAACATATTCATCTCCTCTTTGATTTTCTCTACTGCAGACCACCTGTGGGTCTCAACCCTTACAGGGATAGTTGTCAACCGATGCTTTGTTGAAAGAACTGCTACACTACAGCCAGTTATGCATGTTCTCTTAAAAGCCTTATATTTTTGGTAGTATAGTATTCTTTGCAAAGATGTTTCATAACTTATTTAGCCAACATATTATAGATGAATATTTAGGTGGTTTCTAAATTGCTTTTATTTTAAATAAATCACAGTAAACATCCTTACACCCTTCTCATTTCACTTGTGTAGGACAATTCTAGAAGTAGAATTGCCAGACAAATTGGTGTAAATATTTGTATTGCCAAATTGTTCTCTTTTAAAAAGGTAATACTAGTTTAAAATCTCAATTAGTCCATTCTTTTGTAAACATGAGTACGCTTTTTCTAAAATATTAACCATATCAATAGCAAAAGTATCTAGATTTAATTTTCACTTATTTAATCATTAATGAGCTTAAGAATTCTTTTCTAGTGGGTAGATCAAGGTTTAAGGCTTGGAATATGTGATTCTTTTATGGTGAATCCCTAGTTACATCTTTGTCCATTTGTCTCTTCTGCCTCAATTTCTTTTACTTCCTCAAGCCCAATTTTATTAATTTGAGGTGAAATAAGCAAAACAGAATGGTCTGTCTTGGTATAAAATACCAAAAGATGTTTTATTCTTATGAAACACTAGCTTACACTGTCAGTATTCTACAGGGAACATATAGTTTGCAAGTTTCTTACTCTTAAGAGTATATTACCATTTTTTTTAGTGTTTCATTTGGATTTATTGCTCTTCAGAATGAAGTTCTAGAATATTCTCAGAATTGGGTATCTTACTTTTATTAATATTCCTTTAGAGATCCTCATCTTCAAAGTGAACACTTTTCCACTGTTCTCAAGTCTAAGTTCATATGAAACCAGAAAATAAACTTTCCTGTGTTTTCTGGGGTATAGATAAAGTAATAGTGGATGGCAGATGTAGTTGTTTGACTGTCATGAAAAACAAACAAACAAAAGGGAAGAGGAAGGGAACGAAAGACCATTTCCTCACCAAGCAATCACACAGTTTATTGTCTAGGAAATAAAGAAAGAAGAAATAGAAGAAAGAAGGGAAAAGAAAGAGAGAGGAGGGGGAAAAAAAAGAGCCAGTTTTGTGCACTGTCGAATGCACAGATGTTCCTCTTGGCAGCCACACAGTGCTGGTCAGGACTGGGGTTTTTGCAGACGTAGGATGTGAGGCTTCTTTGTTGGAGACAAAGTGTTGCCTGTGGTGGGAATTGCTGCAGTGATGGGAAAGTATCATAATGTATTGTTGGATTACTGTGATTTTCAATAGAGACAGTACATTAAAATAGCTTTGTGGGCAATGGATTGTTTCAGCCAAGCCTGGCTAATAACACACTCATCTTGGCAAACTCTATTTAAAAGGTAGAGCTTGCATAGTTTTGTGGTCATGGAGCCTGTCCCATACTTGGGCCTCAGAATTACTTTTGTAAGCGCTAGTTTTTAACAACCAATTTATTTAATGTAATTCAACAAAAGAGTTTGTGACTGTAAAGCTAGAACTGTAACCATTTTTCAAACAGAACCACTTCTTTTTTTGATAATTACTAGTGTTTGGGGGGAGTAATAGTAGAAATATCTTTTTAATTGAGTCATTTCTTCTTAATTCACTTCTTAATTGTTTTAAGATAAGGTTTTGTTACAAAATACAGATGTATGATTTATATTTTCTCAATTTCTTTACATATACGTGGACTGTTTTTTGTTTAAATACATATATTGTGTTGTGAAATGTTTAAACTATATAGTTTAAACATTTCACAACACACACACATATATATATATATATATATATATATATATATGTGTGTGTGTGTGTGTGTGTGTGTGTGTAAACTGAATTACTAGAAAACAAAGGCAAATATTTCTTAATTGGCCTGTCAGTATTATTGGTCCTGGTCTTTCATATTATTTACTTGAAGTAAAATAATTATCTGTGCTGTACTAGATGCTAACTTATGTTTTAGCTATATTTTAAGAACAACGTGTAAATGTTAAGGACTGATAATTGAATGTTTTTTAGTTGCCTCCCCCCTCCCCTGTTTTGTTACATATAGTATTGAATGAATTTTTATGGCCTTTTAATTGCTTACATAAAATTCAAACAGGAAGGAAAAGGAGACTATAAAAAGTAGTAGAGACTGGAAACTTTAATATCACCCCTAATTAGATAGGGTTGGAGAATTAGAGATTGAACTAATATCTTCATCAAGGTTTAGGTCTTGTAAGAACCATAGGTAACTAGTCCACACTGTTTTTTGACTGAAGAAAAATGAGACCCAGAAAAATTAATCTTTAATAACCTCGTTATTCAGGAGTTAGAACCAGATTATAAGGCTCCTGATTTTCACATCTAAGTACTCTTTTATATCCTTTAATTTCATCAAATCAAAGCAACATTCATTGATTGAGCTCCTTCTCTTTTGAAGAATTCACCACATATTTACCACAGAGAAGCCTACATTCTAGTGAGTAAACATGGAATGTACTCATTAAAAGTTGTTGATAACAAAAGATTTAAATAGTAGTTCAAGACAATAATAGGAGCCATATCTCAGAGCAGTACTTCTTTAATGGCTAAATGAACTGTGCAAACAATAATTATTCTTGAAACTCAGTAAGAGGATAAATATATTCAGGCTGGGGTAATCAGGGGAAGACTTTTCATAGCAGTTGTACTGTAAGGTAGGTCTGGCTCTTCTTGTCTGCTTCACTGGTTAGTTCCTACTCATTCTATAAAACTGAATATTTAATTTCAGTTCATCTTCCTGAAGTTCCATGAAATTTCTAATAAAATTCTTTACATTTATATCTATCTTTGGTATAATATGCCTTTTTTTATTATAGTTCTCTATCCAATTCTAAGTTTCTTAAGATACAGACTTCATGTTCTGAGTTTTTGTTTAGCACATAGTTAGTGACTAATGGGTGTTTCATATAAGTTGAACATTTGCTTGAACTCCCACAAATAAGAATTCATATGACAAAATACCCTGTTATGGACTAAGTTCTACCTTCGTCTCTCCTAACCATTCCTATGTTGAATTCCTAATCACTGATATGACTGTACTTGTAAAACCTATAAGGATGTAGTAAGGGTTAAGTGAGTTCATAAGGTGGGGCCCTAATCCAATGGAATTGGTATCCTTATAAAAGGAAGTGGAGACATGAAAGAGTCCCCACCATAAGTGTTCCCGTTCTGTTCACATGTTCTCAGTGATGGGGTTCTGTGGTCAGCAGACAGGCTCTCTGAGGCCTAGAAACACACTTGCTCAAGAGGTCCAGCTGCTGTTACATATCTAATAGATTAGAAGTCTTTAGCTGATTTGTACTCATCAAAAGCTAAACTTTCTCAGGGAAACAGCCTGAGTAACATAGTGAGACCCTGTCTCCGAAAGAAAGGTTAAGCTCAAATTCATTGAATACAAAATCTTTGAATACTTCTTGGTCAACCTCTATCTGTTCCCTGCAAGAGACAGCCCACCTACCAAGTCTTTTCAGCCCCAGTAACCTTCCTGCCAGGCCTACCCTGATTATGACAGAAAATAGGTAGTTCTGCACCTGAATTATCTCCTTGTTAAATCAAAGCCACCTTGGCAGGACTTCTTGAAAATTTACTAAGTCTTTTATATGCATTCTTTCATACAGTCTTCAAGCAATCCCATTTTATAGTACCCACAGAACAGATAAATATCTTACCCAAGGTTACATAACAATCTGCAGTCCTGGAGTCATTCACAGAAAAGGAGTGTGTCCATGCTAATTTTAGTTATTTCTGGCCAGTAGACCAATAAACTGACTTTCTTTACCTATTAACATAACATAATATACGCTCCCTAGACAAAATTCTGTTGTTTCTGCATTCATTTTCTCAACAGGTTAAAAAGTTCTAGGATTTGAAAATCTTTTCCCTTTCTATAACACTGATTTAGGAAGTCCATTTACATGGGCAAGAAAAGCTAGATGGGGAAACTTCTAAAATAGAATTTCATAGAGAAGGTGAATGCTGGTCAAACTTAAGAGTTTCTTATTAAGGACTATTAATTCTTTCTTCATAGTGAAAAAGAAGTTTTCAGAATGCAAGGACAGAAGAATAAAATAGACATTATTATTGCTGTGGGTATATACATGACTGCATGACCAATGTAATTCTGGAACCTGTACACTCAGAAAAATGAGAAATTATATCCCATCTGATTCAAATTATGATATGTCAAGATCATTGTACTGTCATTGTAACTAATTAAAACAAATTAAAAATTAAAAATAAATTCAGTCACTATCTTACTCTATTGCTTTACTTTAAAAGCATTAGGATTTATTCAGAGACACTTATTAGTCAAAATACACCTAATATTCTTTCTTTGGAATTTTATTGTTATTTGAATGTTGTTATTTGAATATTTAAATAAAAGATTTAAAATAATATTATCTAATTCTAAGAAAATTGCCTTCATCTCCTACTGCAATAAAAACAGAAACAAAAGCAAATAAAGAGCTTCTGTTTACAATTTAAAATCATAAATAGATGCTTTGATTTTTTTTTAAATTCACAGATGAAGTATGTAATCTTTTTGGAGAACTTTATATTTCAGAGGCACTTGACTCTTGACAATATTTTATAATTAGCATTTAGAAGAGAGTCACCCTGCGGAAATACTTATTTCTTTCCTTGGATAAGAAACAAAAAATATGGTCAACTTGCTGAGTCTAGCACTGTGGCTACTGTGTGGTTGCACCTGTTTTCACAGGAGTGACCCAGAGCCCAGGGTAACATACTAAGCTGAGTCACACTTTGTCAACACTTAGTCTGCTCCTCAGGATGTAAAATAAATATTTCAGTGGTGAGTTTGGAGGCCAAGTTGAGGAGCAACCTGAAGGGCTCAGACCCCAGTTTGCAGAAGCAAGTTGTAGATGTTTTGCACAGCATTTGAAAGTGTATATTTACTATAGTCTTCTACAAACATTGACCACATGCCTACTTTGGATAGCATAGTACAGTGTGACAGAGTGAATTTGAAAATACTACACTAGCATGAATTTATTAAAAGAGAGTAACATAGGTAACAGAAAAAGTTTTCTACATTTGACCCCTTTAGGGCTCTTTATCATTTATATACCAAAGGACAGAAATTTGGGGATTGCCTACCTGCGAAAATGATTAAGATAACGGGTAAAACATTTGTGTTGCCAGGTCAATTAAGTGAAACACAGCTTAGTTGGCCAGGAACCATGCCAAGTATTATCTTTAGTTTCAGATTTGAACTTGATGAATAATTCACTTTTGTATAATGGTACTGCATTGGGAATAAATCCAGGCACCTTTGAATGTGGTGTGAGTCATTCTGAGATGACCATGCTTCATGGTGTGAAGAGGTAGTGAAGCACCTTCTGACTGTTTGGCAGCCCCATGCCCAACTTTTTTTAAACCTTCACAGGAGTGACTTTTATGCTTGCTGGTGTGAGCAACCCAATAGGCTTTCTGAGTAGTAGAATCAAAAACGTTAGAAATGGAAGGAATCTTGAAAGTCATCTAACCTCTTACCAAATTCAAACTCCATTGTTGCCAGTTATTATGCATTATAGAAATTCTCTGCAGTTTATACCCTTAATATACAAAACAACACCCTTTCTAGCCAGCTCTGTTAGAAGTTCTTCCTCCTATTAAACTGAAATATACTAAGTCTGTTCCATCTTGAAGCTTCTACCCTTTGTCTTATTTCTGCTTCTTTGGAGGTACGTGAAATAATCACACAAAATGTATGTCACGTTGTTTTGTCATAAGCTGTTTTGTTTTTCATTTTAATTTTTAATTGATACATAAAAACATTAAAATTGTACATTTTTATGGTGTACCATGTGGTATTTTGATAGACGTCTATACTGTGTAATGTTTTAATCAGGATAAATATGTCTACTCAAAACATTTATCTTTTTTATGGTAAAACTTTCAAGAACCTTTCTTGGATCCTTTTGAAATATACAGCAGGTTATTGTGGACTGCAGTCACCCTGCTGTGCAACAGAACACTACAGCCTCTTGCTCCTGTCCTGCTGCAACTTAGCACCCATTGATCAGCCCTTCCTCATCCCTCCCTACTCTCCCCAGCCTCGTAGCCACCTTTCTACTCTCAGCTTCTATGAGATCACCTTTATTACTTACCACATACAAGTGAGATCACACAGTACTAATTTTCTGTGTCTGGATAATTTCATTTAACATAATGATCTGCAGTTCTATGTATGTTACAAATGACAAGATTTTGTTCTTTTTTTATGGCAAAATAGTGTTCCATGATAGATATGTACCATATTTTCTTTATCCATTGTCAGTTGATGTACATTTAGGTTTTTTTCCATTTCTTTGTCAATATGAATAGTATTATAATTTTAATATTAAGGTCTTTATAATCCAGATAGGTTTAAGGTCCTCTATTTTTTTAACCTAATGAGTACCTTCCTTTCTAAGATTCTCATTCAAAATAATACCAGATTTTTTCAATGTCCTCTTCTATGTAGATTCCAATTATCAGTTACTATATTGAGATTATTATGTTGAATATACATTATATATATATGGAATACATACTTATACTAATTTAACCTAAAAGTACATTAGCTCTCTTGGGAACCAAATCACATTATTGGATTGTGGATGTAGCTCAGTGGTAGAATGCATGCCTAACGTGTGAGGCCCTGGGTTTGATACCAAGCAGCACAAAAAACAAAAATAAAACAACAAAACACATCATTACCTCTTGATGAGCCTGCAACAATCTGAATCTATCTTATCACATGATGTGCCTTTAAACTGCTTTTCTGTACATATGTGGTTGACTTTTTTTTTTCATGGAACTTCTGTGCCTTTGGATTTTAATAAAGAACATGAACTTAAATATTTAATGTACTCAGAGTTGGGAGTGCAAAAAGGGCAAGTATCAGAGCCTAAAAATTTTCAAGTCCCAAGCTCTCTTCCAAGCCCCAAAGTCTTTCCTTAAACCAAGCCTAACATGAGCCTGGTCAGTGTGGGAGAGGAGCCTTTATGTTCCACCCTTACCCAAAACTCTGCTTGTCACCCCTCCTTTCATGGCTGCTGGGTCAGGTACTAGAAAGGTGACTCTTTACCACACTCTAGGCTGCACGAAATCTGTGCATGGGTCTGATGCTTTATGAAAGATCACTGGCCCTCATTGGCAACTGTGGTAAGAGTCTCTTAATGTGTGTAGCTTTCAGAAGGTCTCTGATTAAGTTTCATCTCTTGTTGAGAAGGCATAGAGATCTAATTAATAAAGTGTTTCTACCTTCCACTGAGGGAATTAGTGTATATGGCTTTCCACTCCATTTTTGCCACCAGGGATTGCGGGGAGAGGGGATAGTTTCTTAATTTCTTCCTGTAGCCCACTGACCTCATTGGTGTTGTACAGGTGTTTGTAAAAATTCAACAAATTACCTATCATAAGTAACTAATTTAGAGAGACATAAACAAGATCAAAGAAAACTAAAAGGGAACAGCACAATAAATTTAGAACTTTTAATGTAGTCAAAAGTTCATCAAATTAGGTAGGAATCTGGAGACATATTTCATGTTTTACCAAGAAAGAACATTACAAAGATGTTTTAGAGATGAGATAATCTGAAGATAGTATCTGCTGTAAAGTCATTGTCAAGCTGAAGTTTGACTCATCTCTGATAGAAAGTTCTAGGTTCTGGAGTGTCATGTAAGTGAATTTGAAAATCTCGTGTCTTGTGGTCATAAAAATACAACCACAGCCAGCCTATGATGATTTGGCCTTTTGTTTAGATGAGCATACAGATTAATCTCTTCAGTTTTCACAATGGAAAAACAGTTTTGCTCTTTTCATACCTGATAATTTCATCTTCTATGCAGTGTTGAAACTGAATTTACTTGTTAGGAAAATGAATGCTTGAATGAAGCAAGATTCACGTTGGTCCCAAACTACCACAAACCATTTGGAATTGAGTTATAACAAACACTCAGAGAATAACTTATGAACACATATATCAATAGTCTTTTAATAGGTCCACGAGACAGACCCAATTGAGGGGCTTTTTCCCAAATGTAACGTAAATTTCCAGCTTTTCCCTATTGATTTTGACAGAGCCTAGGTTGCACCTCAGGATTCAGATTTGCTTTCTTTAAAAGAAGACAAAAAAGTTTAACGAGTGTCCACAGGCTATTCTATTAAGTCTCCCAGCTCTGACTTCCAAGTCTACCCCTGTAAATTATAATTTCTGGATGTTGTTGTTCCTCTCCCTCAGCCCCAAATCCCTAAATATAAAGGATTCCTTCCATAAGTTTTGTTCTCCTGCCATTTATTTTATGTATGTTGAAGTTTGCTTCTAGACTTGTCCATTTGAATAGTTCTGTTGTATCTTCCATAAACCCAAACTTGAAAGTGACTTGGAAGGCTGAGGCAGGAGGATCACAAGTTCAAGGACAGCCTGGGCAACTTAGTTAAATCTGCCTCAAAATAAGAAATAAAAGGCTGGGATGTAGCTCAGTTATAGAGCTCTCCTGAGTTCAATGTCCAGTAAAAATAAGTAAAATAAAATACCATATTTGTAATTATTGTTCTTTGATTTGTCTGTTGCACTTTAGGTATAAATATTAATACAGTAAATTTTATAAGAGCTGTTATTACTGATTACTTGTGGTTCACTTTTTATACCTTCTAATGCTCTAAACCTCCTGACAATGTTGTGAAGTGTTGTGTGTTGTCCTCACATTATAGATAAGTAAACAGCCCAGAAAAGGTGGATTTCTTATACTCAATCACAAGCAAACCCATATTGTCCACTGACAAAACTGTTTCTGCCAATGATATCCTTTCCTTGTCATCAAGTGAAAATTACATAATACAAAATGAATTCCTTTCCTCTTTGTTTAGATGCCATAGTGCTGGCACTAGATTTGATCCTGATTGTAATCATCAGCCTAATTCAGGTGCCTGAAACACATATTCCTGTTTCCTTTGGGTCTTTTCACATACTCCCCCCTTCATATATGAATATTCATATTCTGACTAGGCACAAATTTTCAACTTTTTAAAAAATAATAATGGACTTGATAAGGTTGTTAGGTCATAGAATGAACCATAGGTAATGAACTACATATATAACATACATATATATTCCACGTGATCAAAGAGTAGAGCTATTGAGAGCCAGCCCCCCACCCCCAAATAGAGCTATGGAGCTGCATCCCCAGCCCATTTTGTTGCTGTTTGTTTGTTTTAAAGACAGGGTCTTGTGCCAAGTTGCCCAGCCTGGCTTAAAATTTGAAATCCTCCTGCCTCAGCCTCTCAGTAGCTAGTATTATAGATCTATGCTACCATGCAAGGTTCTGCACAGAATTTTAAATAGTAATAATTCAGGTAGTAGAAATTAAGATTATAACACTTTTTATTTTCAATTTACATCTTATAATGGCCTGAGAGAATTAACTAGGACTTAGATTTATTTAAATTTAATGATGAATGAAAATATTAAGTTAAAGTTTATGAACACTCTCTCACTTTTAATTTATTACCTATATGTTAGTTACTACAATACAGATAGTAGAGTAGCAAGCAATAAAAAAATTAAAGTATACATTCAAAACAATTAGCCACTTACATAACAGATTGTACAGAAACCAGTTAGGGCCTGTGAAATGTTACATGCTTATGATCAGGTAAGGAATAGAAAGAACAAATAAGAGAATCTTTGGTACCTGGGACAGAACCCAGGGGCACTCAACCACTGAGCCACATCCCTAGCCTTTTTTGTATTTTATTTAGAGAAAGGGTCTCACTGAGTTGCTTAGGGTCTCACTAAGTTGCTGAGGCTGGCTTTAAACTCTCAATCCTCCTGCCTCAGCTTCCTGAGCTACTGGGATAAGAGGCATACACCACTCCATGCCCAACTAAATGGGAGACTCTTCATAGGCATCCTAGAGATTGAACACAAAGAAGCAAGAGACTGGATAAATCTAAGAAACATGTCTTATAGTTCTTTTAAAAGGTGGGACAAATCCAAAATATATCAGATAATCTACAATAGAAGTTTATTTATTAATTGGATATTGGAGTCTATCACAAAATTTTATATAGCTAATAAATATTTAAATTCTTGCATTTTGTATTTATATTTTATCAATTTTGTGCTTAATGTCACTGCAGTATATATCAGTTCCCTAGACCATGGGTATTTTCTAACTCTGCTTTTTAACCATGAGGAGGTTGAGGCCCAGACAGTTCATTTAAAAAAGAGCTAAGTAGGGCTGTAGCTGTAGTTCAGTGGCGGAGCGCTTGCCTAGCATGTGCGAGGCGCTAGGTTTGATCCTTAGCACCACATACAAATAAAATAAAGGTATTCTGTCCGTCTACAACCACACACAAAAAAAGAGCTAAGGACACCCATTCTTACATGTTCACACATACACTCAGCTGTGGCTGCCAGCTATACATATACACCAACATGACTGTGAGAATTACAAAAATCAAATTGCTCTTAGTTAATCCATTAGAAATGTGTTATTTTTTTTCCTCTTAAAAAAAGAAAAATTTACTATTGTAGTCTTAAAACTTTAAGGAATTATGAGAAAGTGAGGATAAAAAAAAATCTAAATGATTTTGACTTCCTGAGCTGAAACCATAAGTGATGAATGATTTCAAAAGAATTATTTTTAGGGCTGGGGTTTGTGACTCAACTATAGATGTGCAAGGTGCTGGGTTCTGTCCTCAGCACCACATCAAAATAAATAAATAAAATAAAGGTATTGTGTTAAACTACAACTAAAAAATAAATATTTTTTTAAAAAGAACTATTTTTAAAACCCTTAAGAATTATGATTATAGAAAGACAGCTAATTTGACTAGCAAAGACAGGAATCCTCCCAGTATTCTCTTTGGATAATGAGGTTCAATCCAAGTCTGGTGTTTGTAGGCTTTGTATTACTTAATATATTTATATCAAAGAGTTAGGGAGATTCTGTCTATTTTAAGTCTATGAGAACCATCAGTAGCATGCACTGACAGATGTTAAAGAATGTCTGCGGAAAGAATGTCAAAAACCTCTCCAAAGGAAAGTCTTTAAACCACGTCCTTAATGCAGAAATGCAAAACCAGATTTAATTGCCCCTTTCCTACTCAGCTCAGACATGCAGGCTCTTTATGGTAGCATATGGTCTGAGAAAGTGCACAGCAGAAGAGAGCAGTCCTGGGGAAGGCTCAGATTGAATATATTTAGGCTGGAGTTCACAAAGATCAGTCAGAAGAAGCACTTGAAGTTGAAAGAAAGAAGCACACCAAGCAGTGGAACACGGGCTGTTCTGTTGTGAATGGCTCATTGGAGTCATCGTATTTGCTTTCAGGACAGTGATACTCTTTGGTTTTAATAGGAAATATAAGATTTCTGAAAAACTAATATCTGGAGTTCTTTTTATCCTAGTTTTTTAAAAATGATGTAAAAAAGTAGACATTGCATGAAGTTGTGTGGATATATTTTGGATAATTTAATTCATTATTCACCAGCACTAAACATAGCCATTTTTCTAATGGAGAATCAACATGACTTACATTTTATTTTGCAGGATGAACATTATAAGAGTATATGAGGGTTGGGGTTGTAGCTCAGGGGTGGGGCACTTGCCTAGCACATGTGAGGCACTGGGTTTGATCTGTAGCACCACATAAAAATAAATAAAATAAAGGTATTGTGTCCATCTACAACTAAAAACAAATTAATTTATGAAGTGGCAAATTTTTACCATTCATAAAGGAATTAAATTTTCTGTTCTTGCAAGAAATTATAGGTAATTGAGAAACTTAAGAGAGAGAGGGAGGGAAAAAAAAACAAAACACCAAGCTGTGAATCCTTTTACACCCTTATACCTTTGGGTATCACTGGGTCACTAGCCTTACTTCTATCTGCCATAGTTTTTCTGACTGTAACATAGAAGAAGCTACTTGTGAGGAAAATGTAATTTTAGCCCTTAAATATCTAAGATGGTTTATTTGTGCGTGTCTGGTATATCACACAGATTTGAGGAAGAATAAAAAGGAAAAAAAGGGGAAAATTACAGGGATTGATAATGGTCTGCATAGAGAGTCAGTCTTTGATGTTGCTGGATCTAAGTAGTAGCTGTCATTTATCATGACAAATTATTCCATGTTGCTATTTTTCCTATAAAACTAATCTTCCCACCATAATATGTATTTACATATTGTTGAATAGATATGAGTATTATTTTTATTATCAACTTGAAATTTTCTAGAACTGCACTGTCACATGACTTCAAATTTGGATTTTAATTAATTAAAATTAAATAGAATACAAAAATTTAATTTCTAATTCCTAACTGACATTAGCCATATTAAGTGCTCAGTCATCATATTATATGGAATGTTTGCATCATCATACAAAGTTACTTTAGGGCAGTGATATTTTTATATTGATCCTTTATGTTTTTATAAATGCATTTCATTGAATGGGAAGAACATAGGTCACGTTTTGGGATGGCAGGTATAGAGGAGACTCATCTACCAACGGAAAGAAGCCCAAGGTAATTCTGGAAAAAAAGTTTCATTTAACACAGGTCACAAACCCAGAAAAGAAAAAGTGACATTGCTTATGGTGATATAGTGAACAACTCTGGCTAATATTATGAACAAAGACAGTCTCCATCAATTTATTTAATAATCACATTCTTAGAAACTAATTAATGCATATATGTATGTATTAATTTATTTTCAGAAAGTCTGGGATTGCTTCCCATTTCCTGGAAATTTAGTGTATACACAAACTATATTTTTAAAAACCTCTTTATCTTTAGTAGGTATAAGTTCTAGATTTAGTTTGTTATATACCTTACTCTATCCATTTTCAATGAATTTTAGAAAATCTGTGCTTTGTGGTTTAAATATTTAGAACTGTGGACTCACCTAGCCTCTCAATAAGTCATCTTGATCCTGTTCCTTTTGTGAAAATTTTATTGATTTTGTTCTATGTTTTTTACTTGAAAATAGGATGCTACTATAGACCTAATTCTTCTTTTAACACCTATCCTCATTCATTCCTAATAAGGGCAGATTTATAAGTATCCAGGGATAATGGAAAGAAATTTTCTTTTTTACATATATTCTGGACTGTTGTTTTGTTTTTATTCTAATATAAAGCTGTGGCAGAAGTTGGCTTTTCCAGGTTGGCTCCACAGTTTAGCTATTGTGAATTATGTTGCTATAAACATTGATGTGGCTGTGTCCCTGTAGTATGCTGTTTTGAAGTCCTTTGGGTATAATCTGAGGAGAGGGATAACTAGATCAAATGGTGGTTCCGTTCCCAGATTTCCAAGGAATCTCCATACTGCTTTCCATATTGGCTGCATCAATTTGCAGTCCCACGAGCAGTGTATGAGTATACCTTTTTCCCCACATCCTTGCCAACACTTATTGTTGTTTGTCTTCATAATAGCTGCCATTCTGACTGGAGTGAGATGATATCTTAGGGTAGTTTTGATTTCTCTAATTGCTAAAGATGATGAGCATTTTTTCATTTTTTCATTTTTTCAGTGGGTGAATGGATTAAAAAATGTGGCATATATACACAATGGAATTTTACTCAGCAATAAAAGAGAATAAAATCATGGCATTTACAGGTAAATGGATGGCGTTGGAGAAGATAATGCTAAGTGAAGTTAGCCAATCCCAAAACAACAAATGCCAGATGTTTCCTCTGATACAAGGAGGCTGACTCCATAGTGGGGTAGGGAGGGAGAGCATGGGAGGAATAGATGAATTCTAGATAGGGAAGAGGGGTGGGAGGGAAAGGGAAGGGGCAGCGGGTTAGCAAGGATGGTGGAATTGATGGACATCATTATCCAAAATACATGTATGAAGACACAAATTGGGTGTCAACCTACTTTATATACAGAGATATGAAAGTTGTGGTATATTTGTGTAATAAGAATTGTAATGTATTCCGCTATCATTTTTTAAATCAATAAAAAAATAAAATAAAATAAAAAAATACAACTTTAAATATAAAGCTGAAAACATATTTCTCATTAAAAAAAGGAAGTTGGCTTTTCCACTTTTTAGCATTGAGTGTTGGCCCAATGAGCTTTTTCAGCAAAGTCCTCCGTTTCCTTAAGAAACACAGGCAGAATCATATTTCTCTTACTTAGGACCTAAAATCTAGAGCAGGACTTATTAATCATCAAGACTTTATACTATTTAGTCACGCTAATCAAGACTTGGTACACTTTTCCTAGGCTTTATCTCTCAATCTTTCAGACCATCTTTCAGATTATCTTCCAGGTAATCTGTGAACCTCTGAAACTGGAGCAAAATTATGTTTGTGGGCATTCATGCATGTTTTAGAAGAGAGAAGCCATTGAGATAATCAGAGGAACAAAGAGAAACTGATTAAATAAAAGAATAACAAACCCCCATTAGAAAGAAGACAGGAAATAGATTTGAATCTATGAAATCATGAAGAGAACAGTTCATTAGATTAGAAGTTAAGTGTGGTACTGAGACAGTGAATTTTAAAAGAAGCTGGGAAAAAAATGTTTCTTGGAAGAACAGATAATGAACCTATAGGAATTATTATCCTACCCTTCCAAGAAATGGCGTGTGTTCATAAGAAGCTTACAAAGCTCCAGCACTTTCAGGGGTTAAAGCAAAAGTGATAGAAGGTAGGAGAAGACTGCCCTTCTGTTTTCCTCGAGCCTCTATTGAAAAGAACCCAAGGATGGATGACCCTTTTGTGACTGATAGTACATGCTACTTTCTTGTTTCTTGTTCTTTTGTGACTAATGCTGGGAAATTGGGGTTGTTGAATGTGTAGTTCTCTGAAGTGTGCTCATTCTTGTTCAGTACAATTTTGCTTCATATCCTCCAAAGAAAATCAAAATTTGTTTCAAAACAAAGTTCACTTTTATAGATCATTTATGTTATAATGTATTTTAAGAGAGCAGTGTTCATACCATTAAAATAATTTGAATTTGAATCAAAACCCAACCCTAACTTTCTGTGTATATCCTTTACTGATATAGTCATAACCTAGAATTATTACAGCTGGGAGGGTTCTTGTACACTTTCACCCCCACAGTAGAATATCAAGTGTCACTGAGTTTGTTTTGATGATGCTGATGATTTCATTGAGGAAGAGAGCCAATATTTAAGTGGCTCTTATAAGGACTTGACATATAATTGCTCATTTTTATGCTCACAACAACCTTAGGAGATAGGCACAATTATTATTCTTATTTTACAAATGAGGAAACTGAAACAGAGATAAAGTACCTGAGTCAGAGTTGCATATGTAGAAGTGGTAGAGCCGAGTGCCATTCCTAGTCAGCTGATTCCAGGACACACTCTGAATGACTACATTGCTTCTTCTTGATTTTTATTCTTAGGCCAGATCATTGAATAAAGCAACCATTTAAAGACTACACAAACAATCCAGGGAAAGTTTACTGGCATATTCACTTTAAATCTTGTTATGGGACAATGGGAAGCCAAATAAGACGACTAAGTAATGTAAGTGATTATCAGAAACCACAACAGTGAAGGTTCACCTAAAATTACATTGACAGAAATGGAGTTCTCAGAAATACATTATTAGTTGAGTACTTTCTTTCTCTTTAATAAGTGTTCCAAAGTTAAAGCAAGAATGAACTCCTCATCCATTGTATGGCCACTATTTCTGTTGAGCGAAGGGTATGGTAACCTTTCCGTATCCTGGATTTCCCAGAATGGACTGTGTGCAGCAGAGGCCACCCCCATTGCAGCCTGACAGTGGGCTTTGTTGAAGGGACTCCTCACATTTGCATTTCTCCATTTTATAGTGCCATTGCCTGGCCTCCCCCCACCCCCACTAAATGATTAGACCTATAAGACTATTTTTTAAAAAAAAATTTTTTTAAATATTTATTTTTCAATTGAAGTTGGACACAACACCCTTATTTTATTTATTTTATGTGGTGCTGAAGATTAAACCCAGGGCCTCGCACGTATTAGGCAAGCACTCTACAGCTGAGCCACAACCCCAACTCCTGTAAGACTCTTTTACCACTTACAGAAGGCACCTTGTCCTGCTAAAAGTTGGTAATGATGGCCCCAACACTTTGTCAATGGTTCTTATTTTACCAACCCTTTGTACTTATATAGGATGACCTGTCCTCCTATCCTCCTGTCTTATTTATATACAATAAAGGTAATTCTGGGTCAGGTTTTCACAAGTGGTCATCTGAGAGGATTGCCAGAATCACCTTGGGCACTTTTGGAAAAGATGTATTCTCAGGTTCCATCCCAGATTTGCCAGATCCCACACAAGAGTTGTTTCTGTCCATTAGCATTTTTAACCAGCACTCCAGAAGCTTCTGGTGTACTAGAAAATGTGAAAAACACTGTTCAGCAGACAACATTTAGAGAAATCCTTTCATCAGGACACTGTAAAGAACACACAGGCATGATTATATCCTGGACCTTAAGGAGGCTACAGTCTAATAGGGAAGGTAACACTTGCATAGAATATGTACAAAGTTAAAAAAAAAAGTTTCCTAAGTGTAGAAACAGCTACTTTCAGAGAGCAGAAGTTGGAGAATCCTTTAGAGAAGTTTTTTTTTTTTTTTTTTAGTTGTAGTTGGACACAATACCTTTATTTTGTTTATTTATTTTTATGTGGTGTTGAGGATTGAACCCAGAATCATGTTCATGTCATCAGCAAACAGAGATACTTTTAGCTCTTTTTTTTTTTTCTGTTCGTATTCCTTATTCTTTCTTTTGCCTAATTGCTCTGGCTAGAGATTCAAGGACTGTGTTGAATAAAAGTGGTGAAAGTGAGAATCCCTGTCTTGTTCTTGTTTTTAGAGGGAATGCCTTCCATTTTTCTCTGTTTAGAATGAGTCGGCTTCATCTATTGAGATAATCATGTGATTCTTGTCTTTAAGTCTATCGATGTGATGAGTTACATTTATTGATTTCCATATATTGAACCAATCTTGCATTCCTGGGATGAACCCCACTAGGCTGTGGTACACTTTCTTTTTAATGTATTTTTGTATGTGATTTGCCTGTTTTTTGTTTTGTTTTGTTTTTAAAGAGAGAGAGACAGAGACAGAGAGAGACAGAGAGAGAGAATTTTTTAAATATTTATGCCAGGCGAGTGTGCTACCACTTGAGCCACATCCCCAGCCCAATTTACCTGTTTTTTATTGAGAATTTTTCCATCTATATTCATCAGGGATATTGGTCTGAAGTTTTCTTTCTTTGATGTATCTTTGTCTGGTTTTGGCATCAGGTGATACTAGCATTATATAATGAGTTTGGAATTGTTCCTTCCTTTTCTGTTTTGTGCAATAATTTGAGGAAAATTGGTATTAGTTCTTCTTTACAGGTCTGGTAGATTTGGCTGATAATCCAACTAGTCCTGGGCTTTTCTTTGTTGGTAGACTTTTAATGGCTTCTTCAATCTCATTTTTTTGAAATTGATCTGTTTAAATCTTCTATATCATTCTGGTTCAATCTGAGTAGGTTATATCTCTTGGAATTTATTGCTGTCTTCAAGATTTTCTAGTTTTTGGATTATAGATATTCAAAATAGCCTCTGATTAACCTCTCTATTTCAATAGGATCTGTGGTCTTATTTCCATTTCATCACAGATTTTAATAATTTGCATTTTTCTCCTTTCTTTTGGTTAGCTTGGCTAAGGGTTCATCAATTTTGTTTATTTTTTCAATGAACCAACTTTTTGATCCATTGATTTTTTTAAATTATTTATTATTTTTATTAATTATCAGTCTCATTGATTTCAGCTCTGATTTCAATTATTTCCTTTCTTCTGCTGATTTTGATGTCTCAAAATGGCCATACTACCAAAAGCACTTTATAGATTCAGTGCAATTCCCATCAAAATTCTAATGACATCCTTCATGGAAATAGAAAAAGGAATCATGAAATTCATTTGCAAAAATAAGAAACCCAGAATAGCCAAAACAATCCTTAGAAAAACAAAGCAGGAAACATCACAATACCAAACAAAAATTATACTGTAGATCTACAGTAACAAAAACAGCCTGGTATTGGCACCAAAACAGGCAAGAAGGCCAATGGACCAGAATATAAGATACAGAGACAAACCCACAAAAGTATAGTTACTTCATACTAGACAAAGGCACCAAAAACATATATTGGAGGAAAAATAGCCTCTTTAACAAACGGTGCTAGGAAAACTGGAAATCCACGTGTAGTAGAATGAAATTTAACTCTCATCTCACCCTGCACAAAAGTTAGTTCAAAGTAGATCAAGGACCTAGGTATTAGACTAGAAACCCTGCACATACTACAAGAAAATTTAGGCCCAACACTCCAACTTATCAACTCAGGAACTGACTTCCTTAACAAGACTCCTAAAGTGCAAGAAGTAAAATCAATAATCAATAAATGGATTGGCATCAACTAAAAAAAAGCTTCTTCACAGAAAAGAAAACAAAAGCATGAAGAAAGAGCCTACATAATGGGAGAAAATCTTTGCCACCTGCACCTCTGTTACAGCATTAATTTCCAGGATATATAAAGAACTCAAAAAACTTAACACACACACAGACACACACACACACACACACACACAAATAACCCAACCAATAAATGAGAAACTGAATAGACACTTCAGAAGAAGAAATATAAATGGTTAACAAATATATGAAAAAATGTTCAACATCTCTAGCAATTAGAGAAATGAAAATTAAAACTACACTGAGATTCCATCATACTCAAGTTACAATGGTAATTATCAAGAGTACAAGCAAAAATTAATGTTGGTGAGGATGTGGGAAAAAAGGTACACTCGTACATTGCTGGTGGGACTGCAAATTGGTGCAACCACTCTGGAAAGCAGTTTGGAAATTTCTCAAAACACTTGGAATGGAATCACTGCTTGACCCAGTTATCCCACTCCTCAGCATATACCTAAAGAACTTAAAATCAGCATATTACAGTAACATAGCCACATCAATGTTTATAGCAACCCAATTCACAATTGCTGAGCTATGGAACCAAACTAGGTGCCCTTCAACAGATGAATGGATAGAGAAAATGTGGCATATAAACACAATGGAGCCATAAAGAAGAATTTGACTTTTGGACATTTGCCAGCAAATGGATTGATCTAGAGATGATCATGCTAAGTGAAATCAGCCAGTCCCAAACAGACAAAGGTTCAATGTTTTCTCTGACATGTGGAAGCTAATCCACAATAAGGGGGATGGAGGTGAGGGGAAAAGTAGAAGTTCAGTAGATTAGACAATGGGGAATGAAGAGAAGGGAGGAGGGATAGAAAAGGAAAGACAGTAGAATGAATCTGATAATTTTCCCGTGTACAATATAAAAACCACACATTGTATCCCATCATCATGTACATCCATAAGAATGGGATCCTATCTAGAATATGATATATTTTATGCTTGTATAATTATATCAAAATGGATTCTGCTTCCATGTATAACCAAAAAGAACCACTTAAATAAATACGTCTTACCTGATCACACCTCTAAAAAAAAAGAAAATCTGTGCTTAAGAATGAACAGAATTTGATAACTAATTGGATGTTGCAGAGCAGAGAGAAGGGAGGGGTCAACATAAATGAAAGCTGATTGGATGAATCACTGAGTCATGCTATGAGGACAAATAAAAGAATCCATTAGAACACAGGTTACAACTCCAAGTAATGTGGACAAGTAGGGCTCTGCTTTACCTGGACTGCAAATTAACCTTATATTTCTGGTGGTTAGCTCATGGAATATGTTCTATAATTTCTGCTTTCTAAGAATATAAAGCCATAACTCAATTAATAGTCTAGATATATGTTTAAGTTTTTTAAACAGAGACACAAAAAACATGATATATGTTGACAAATACACACTTGAACATATATTTAAATATATAGGAGGAATAGGATATGTGACTGACTTCATTATTTTCCAGATTTTACCAAAGGAAATTTGCTTTTAAAATCAGAAAAAAAATAACTTTTCTTTAAAAACTGAATGGACTAAATATTTACCATTTTTCAATTCCTTCAGAATACCTAATCAAACATGTAGAGACTATTCATTATATGGTCTGCCAAAATGACTTTCCAGAGTGACGTTTTTGAAAACTTTAAAATTTTCCATTTATGTAAAATTATTTTAATTTCAATATTAACTTAGAGTATTTGAAGTACATGTTTAGAGATTTAAAGATTTGTAGCTTTCAGGCAGTAGCAATATTTTCACTCTCTGGCATTTCTATGATGTTGATATTAAGCTTTTAAAATCCTTGATTATTGAAGAAAGGCAAGTAAATATCATTTGGTGTTATAAAATACTTGAATACTCAATAATTATTGGCCAAATTTAGTTATAATTTATGTTATGTTGGTATTACATTTTTCCCTTGTTTATTTATTTACTAATTTTTAAATGGGCAGATAAAACTTATATATTATTGTGTACAACATGTATACATGGCATACATATGTATACATGGTGGAATGGCTAAAATGAGCTAATTAACATGTAACCTCATATCATATTTAAAATCTCTCTTGTCTATTTTCATGTATGCATAACATCATTATTAATTATATTCACCATAATGTATAATAATAGATCTCTTCAATTTATTTCTCTAGTTTAAATGAAATTTCTGTCTTTGACTAGTATCTCCCCAAACCTCCATACTCACTAGCATCTGGTAACCACCCTTGTATTTACTCCTTCTATAAGTTAACTATTTTAGATTCAACATACAAATGAGATTATAGTGTTTGTCATCCAGCTAGCCTTACATTTTAATAACAGTCCAGTCAATACCAAGTTCTAAGTTTGTACTTGGGCTTTTTCCCATTTTGCTTTTTTAAAATGAAAATTTTCCTTTACTTTGAAAGATTTTAATTTTAGGAAGAAAAATGTATCTGAAAACTTTTTTCCCTATTATTCTCTTTCACTTTAAAAATGAATGACATATTAAAATAAATGCTAGTTCTAAGAACTGACTTGCTGAATTTCAGATTGGAATACATTTAAGATGAAAATCCTGATACAACCAAATTAATTTTATGTCAAATATAGTTATTTCTCAGATACTTGTGTTAACTTTGTTGATTTGAATAAGCACAAACTAAAATTAGAATTTGAATTTCATTTTAAACCAGTTGTTCACATTATGATATGCAGAATTAATGGAATTTTTCCTTACCGTTTAGGAAATACCAGACAGGAACCAAGGTACGGCTGCGCCTCCTAGATCTGGAGCTCACATCTCGGTTCCTGGGAGCAACCACAGACACAACAATATTGGAGGCTGATGCCATTCTCTTAGGACTTCAGGAAGGCAGAAAATCAAAAGAGGAACATCATGAAAAGTAAATGAACTTTGCCTAGTGGGTTCATACCCTCTTTGTCGAACCTATATACTTATCAAGAATGTAATTAGAAAATTATGAAAAAATGATTGAATAAAGATATCATAAGTGAAAACTGTAATTATGGTATAGTGCTTATTCATTAGAATTTTCTTTAGCTTGGTCCCCCTACATTTTAACCCACATTTTCCTTTGTTTTATGTGTTGGACAGTGATACACACTAAAAAGCAAAATAAAGCCAGGAATAGGTTACAGAGTACCCAAGGACAGGTTGAAATTTAGGTATGGCGTCAATGTGAGGTCATTGTTGAATATATGAGGGAAAAGAGAAAGCTAGCCATGGGAGTGTCTGGGAAAGAATATTCCAACTGAGGCAATGACTATTGCAAAGGCCCTAAGTCCGGCCTGTGTCAATCCATAGGGAAAGGCAGGGAGGTACTTCTCAGCCAGAGTAGCTGAGTGTGTAAGAGGAGTAGGAGACAAATGCAGAGAGGCAAGGGAGGCCATGTTGGTCCTTTGGCTGGTATTTATTTCTTCTGATTGAGATGGAGGATTATTGGAGGGTCCTGAGCAGATAAGGGATATATAATCTGATGGAAATTTTAGCAGGATCCCTGCAGTAGATTGCCTAAGTAAATAGAAGATGAATAAGAGCTTCTGTAGCAAAATCTGGAAGGAGACTATCATCCAGGTTAGAGATGATGGCAGTTTGGACCAGAATGGTGGCAGTGGGGGTGGTGAGAAGTGGTTGGTCTGGATGTGTTTTGAAGGTAGAGCCAGTGGGATTTCATTACTACTGGATATGGAGTATGGGAGGAGAGGAGTAAAGGCAAAGTTTTTGTCCTGTGTAACTGGAAGAGTTCAATTGCCTTTAACTGAACTGGGGAAGAGCAGCTTTGGGAGAACTATCCAGAGCCCAGTTTAGGCCAATGTAAATTTGAGATGCTTATAAGACATTCAGATGGAGATGTTCTTATGGGAATTGGTACATGGGCCTTGAGTTCGTGAGAAAGGTCTACATGGAATAGAAACTTGCAAGTCAGACATTTTATCACACATTAGAGCATGTAGATAAAAAATTGAGGCAAGATTCAAATGGATAGTTTTGTTTCTCATGGCATCAACTGAAGTCATTCTGGGTCCTAGCTGGCCCACCTACTAGGGTACAAGACAACTTCACACATGCCTAGCATTTTGGCAGGGATGACTGGAAAGTTGGGTTTAGGTAGGGCTATTAGTCAAGAAAGGACCTGTGGCCTCTCTAGATGGTACTTTGGGGGCTTGCCCCAGAGTGAGCATTCCAAGAGAGCCAGGACAAAACTATATGGCCTTTTCTGACCTAGTCTAGGAAGTCATGTTGCTTCACATTCTCTCAGCTAATTGTTAAAAAAAAGAAAAGGAAAGAAATGCCAGCCCATAGTTAAGGGGAGGGGAATGACACTCCATCTCTTACTGCAAATGTGATTGTAGAAGACTAAATGAGATGGGAGATATTATGGTCATCTTTAGAAAACAGTCGGCCACACCACTCTTCCCAAAGGTCACACCCAATATGCACACCTTCAAAATCTCAAATGAAAATTTCAAACCTCCCCTCACTTCCTTACTGCTTTTGTGTACCCATTCGAACACTTTTTCAACAGTCTGTGGAACTTCAGCCTATTAGCTCCCAGTGTTATCCTTCATCATCTCCAAGTTCTCACTGCCCTGCTTTCCCCAATTTAGAGTCATGCATCATCCTGTCACCTCACCCGCCTCATTTCTTACCTAGCAAAACTCCAGCCCCACTCAAATCTATTCACCTACTTCCTGCCTGTACCTGACTAACTCAACATTATGGGGGAAAACTTCACCATCATGTCAATTGCTGTCACTTTAAATTGGGAATTCCAAATTAAGATCTCAGATTAACATACATATTTATTGTCACTCCTTCTAAAACCCCATAAAACGACAATAAAGAGATGGTTGGAGAGATGGATCATGGATAGATGGATGAATGGATGAATAAACAAATGAATATCTACCCCCCCACACACAAAAAAGTATTTAAAAAAAAGAAAAATGACAACAGCAACAAAATATTGCAATCTGGAAAGTAGATGGATGAATAGAAATTGCCTTAGCAGAAGAGATACAGACAGATTGTGAGTTGGCAGTGGGGAAAGCTGAGAATCAACCTGATTTACTACAGAATCTTCAGAATGTTCAGGAGCTGACAATGTTGGGCACTTCTGGATCTGGAAGTGAAATATGTGTGGGGGAGGTCAAAATAAACATGATTGGGTAAAAGCTGAGAAGCAAGAACCTAGATTCCTTCTCCCACCCAACTTCAGTGGTCCAGTTGCCCCCTCTGTCCAATGTGGCTGATTCCCTCCGACCCTAATATAAGTGTGGCAGTTCAGCATTTGGACTCTGGCTGTCTGCCTTTCTCTATGGAGAGAGTGGGGAGGTGCATGCACATGTGCAGTAAGCCAGATATTTCATTGTGCTCTGAGAACTGGAAACCAAAGAGAGTATCAATTAAGAAATCATCTTCATTGTGGAGGAATGGTTATCAGGAAAGAAGAATCTATGTCATCTGATGTTTCAGATCCTGTAGCAAGATGCTATATTTCTGTTTTCAAACACCACCAGATAATTCTTTTCCATCTCTTATGACACTAATCTGTAGGCCAGCTTTTAATCTAAACTCATTCCCAGGCACACTGGGTTAAATATTGTGCCCCCCTCCCCAAATTTAGGTTCACCTGGAACCTAGAATATAATCTTATTTGGAATAAGGACTTTGCTGATGTAAGTCAAGTTAACATGAGGTGATGCTGGATTGACGTGGGTTCTAAATGCAATCTGACCGTTGTCCTTACACAATGAGGGAAATTTGCACACAGACACACAGGGAGAGTTCTGTGAAATAACTCTGCTATAAATGAAATTCCATCTCTTTAGATTATATTTATTCTGCCACAAATCAAGGGGTGCCAAAGATTGCAGACAACCACCTGAAGCTAGGAAAGGGGCATGGAACAGAATTTCCCAAGACCCTGAGAAGGAACCATTGTGCTGACACCTTGGTCTCAAACTTCAGGCCTCTTGAACTGTGAGAGAATGAATTTTTATTATTTCAAGCCATCCAATTGTGGGAATCTGTCAGGACAACCCTACAAAACCAATATACCAGGCGTATGTAGGAGGTATGGTATCTGGACAGAAATTGATTTCCCAGTGTCTGTTCTAGAGCTTTGCTCCATGATTCCCATTTGTACCTCTATTTACTTCCAGTTTCCTGTCTTTCATTCTTTGGTGGCCACTTCCTTATTGTGGTACAGCATGTCCTCCATTTGCAGCCTTGATGAGAACATCTATCAAGACCTCCAGTTGTATTCAGCCTTGAGAAAACAGTTCCTCAAACCCCCAGTTATCTAGTTCAAGTCAGCCAGGCTAAGATATCCTGGAGAAACAGCTCTCAGGGAACAATATTTATCCTTTAGTATTTTTAAAGTAAGGCAAATATTTGAATCAAGTCAAGTCAGTACTTTTTTTGGTACTGGAGATTGAATCCAAAGACACTCTGCTCCTGAGCTACATCCCCAGCCCTTTTTAAATTTTTTTTTTATTTTGAAACAGAGTCTTGCTAAGTTGCTAAGACTGGCCTTGAACTTTCAGCCCCCCTGTCTCAGTCTCCCTAGTGGCTGGGATTACAGGCATCCTGGTACTTTTTTTTTTTTTTTTACATAAGTCAATTCATCATGCCAAACAAAACCTATCTCATAAAGTTTTTGTGTCAGCTCAGGCCCTCCAGGAGGCAGACACTAGACAGAACAGGACATGCACTTCTGGGGAAAATGCCTGTGAAGGATAAAGGACGGAGGAGCAGGAGTAGGTGGGGGAGCCTGAAACTGTGATGTCAACCTGACACCTGTGAAAGAAGGAGGATTGGGGAGGAAGAATCCAGACTGCAGTGAAATTCTCAGGCATTCCAAAGACTGTCAATTAGAAGAGTCTTGTATTAGGGAGGGCTGACCCTCCAATGCTGCTCCCACCAAGGTTTGTCATAGGAAAAGCCCAGGGAGCATCACAGATAGACTCTGAAGGTACAGTCACCGGAAGCAAAGCTCTCTGCAGACTGCCCTACCATACCCCCTCAAGGGAGATCTCAGCAGTGCATTCCTAAGGCTACTGCATATAAAGGCTGGTACTGTTCTGACTTGTCTCCTGGTTTTCTGAACAAGAATATAAACTTGAAAAAGGTGATTTTTCAATCATAACAGATTTGCCATGTCTGTAGAAGTCTAATTTTATTTGAAGTATAGATGTATTATAAGAGTGTCTCAGCCCTTCTCAAATTTATTTTTATTTGGCCTACAATTTACTGATCAAATATAGCCAACTCCTAATTACCTATGATGATAGATACAGTATTGTGGATTATCTTAATTATTTGTATTTAGCTTTATAGTATATATGTATATATATTTTTCTATGAGGCAAATAGTTTTTTAAATTATAAAATAGATAAACATATTTTATCATTTAAAAGCCATTTTAAATGCATAATTTTTTCATCATCCCAAACTGATGCTCTGTATTCATTAAATAATAACTCCCCATTTGTCCCCATCCCTAGCCCATAGTAACCACAATTCTACTTTCCCTCTCTATGAATTTGACTATGCTGGGTTTTTCATTAAGTGGAATTATACAATATTTGCCCTTTTATGTCTGATTTGTTCCACTTAGCATAATATTTTCAAGGTTTATCCATGTGGTAGCATGTATCAAAACTTCATTTCTTTTTAAGGTCTTTTAATATTCCATTGTGTAAATACACAATATTTTATTCTTTGATGATGTGTTGTTTCCATCTTTGGGGTATTGTATATAATATTGTGTATGGTGCTTCTGTGAATATGTTTTTGAAAATACAATCAAAACAATCTATCTGACCTGAGCAACTTCAGGTATGCAAAAAACAAAAAAGGAAAGAAAGG
This sequence comes from Callospermophilus lateralis, assembly GCF_048772815.1. NCBI lineage: Eukaryota > Metazoa > Chordata > Mammalia > Rodentia > Sciuridae > Callospermophilus > Callospermophilus lateralis. The sequence continues at coordinate 98,327,461 of NC_135315.1, read as the reverse complement.
AGGAAAAACTATATTCTGTAGTAAATAATAGGCTAATTCTGGATATACCAGTTAACTGTGCAGCATATTGGTCCTGCCTTTCCTATCCTTCCAGGTGCTTGTGAGAATGTAACCACACTAGTGCTTGCTAAACAGAACTGACCTCTTTCTACTATTGCTGGTTTACACATTACTGATACAAATATTCTATTTCTGTGGTGTTGTAAAAAAACTAGACATGACTAGAAATCATCTAGCAAAGAACTTAAAGAATTTTTAGGCATGAAAACCTTTATTCCAATGAAATATTATTTAGCACAATAGATTGAATTATTGGTCATGATTCTTTCCTCTGAGGTAGTACATTGTGTGTCTGTACTCTCTGCATGGTATCCTAGAGCAAAATGTACTTTCCAGTCTTTAACTTTGGACTTGCTCTGGTCAATAGGATTTTAGTGCCGGTAATGTGCACAAGCCTAAAACATGCTTTTGAGCCTGGCTTTGCTCTCTAGCACAGATCCTCAGACTACAGCCAAGATTATTGGGCTCACAGCCTGAAGCAGCAATACCCTAAATCTAGAAAGTTCCATAAATGTATATCAGTATAAACTGCTGATATATTTTTTGGCTGTTTGTTAAGCAGCAAAAGCTGACTGATACAGAAATTAATTCCCAGAAGTGGCATTTGTTTTGGAATTGGGTGGTGTGGAAAATAGTGATCTATGTTATGTAGTAGCAAAATGTTTGATAAAACTGTCACCTCAGTTATCTTGAAAGACAAAATGTACCTAATTAGTAGATTTGGGCAAGAGGTCTTAAGGCAGAATGTCAAAGGTATAAGATGTATTTAATGAGGTACTATAAGAAACAGATGAACTCGGCAAAGATTCTGGAAGCTGTGCGCATTAAAACAGCTCAAGCAAAAGTGAAATTCAGGGTGTTATCAGTAAGTCATGACCTTCGAGTAAAGATCAAATCAGAACACAGCTCTAACGTCTGTTAAGTCTTCCAGACGGAGCAAGGTGTGTCCATCTAGTAGATTACTTCAATGGACAAAAGATCTTTTAGAAATCTTACAGGCAAAGACTTACAGAAACCTGAATGTGTCCAGTAGAGGGAATTAGGTTTAGAGAGATAAAGGCTAATCTCAAAGAAATTTGTGAATGTGCCCTTTGGCATATGAAGTTGATTGGAATTAAGTAAATAGAAAACCTACAACATTTCTGAGGGACATATATTGACAAAAAATGTTTCCAGTCTAGACTAAAAGAGAATGAGATTGTTCCAGATATAAAAAGACCTTATGGGCCTCAGTTTTCTACAGGCAAGGAGGGGTCTGGGAAAAAAATTGTTCAATTTCTAAAAAGACCGTATTCTCCAATGTTCTTTTCACAAGAGAAAAAAGAGTTTGATGGAATGGGAAGGCCTTTGAAAAGGCAGCCAAGAACAATGGAAAAGACAGGTTTGAGATCTATCCCTATGAAGCAGAATGGGCATTTAATCAAGCTAGATATAGGGACCTAGTATCCCTGTATACCCGTACCAAGTGGTTAATGACAGGAATCCCCACAGCATTTACCTAATGAAATCTCAGAATTGCTGGGAGTCAGTGATTGTTATGTGACCCCTATTCTTCACCTTTTCAAAAGAGACTATTTCCTGCAACTATCCTGTCCCTGTTTTATTGTACATTAGATGTGCATAATCTACTGTTAATTATCTGCTGCTAAATGTGTTAGTCAGATTTCTGTCACTGTGACAAAATAAATGAGAAAAGCAATTGAAAAAAAGGAAAGATTTGTTTTGCCTTGTGGTTTCAGAGGTTTCAGTCCCTAATCTTTTGGCCCCACAGCTGTGATGAGACAAAACATCATGGCAGGGATGGTGTGGCAGAGCAAAACCGCTCACCTCATGGAGGCCCAGAGCAGGGGGAAGGCAGGGACAAGATAAGCACATCAAGGACCGGCCCCAGCAACCTTCTTCCTCCAACTAGGCCCCACTCTTAATGTTTCCACCACCTTCCAATGATGTCACCAACTACAAACCACGCCTGTAACACATGAGCTTTGGGAGATATTCCAGATCCAGACTATAAGAGTAATTAAAAATCATCCCCAAAATATATTCATTTAAAATAACATATATTTATTATCTTATTGTTCTGATTCAGGGTATTTCACAAAGCTTCATCCAAGTCCTGACCAGAGGGTCATCTGAGGCTTCACTGGGAAAGGATCCATTCCCAAACTCACCTTCATGGTTGGCAGCATTTAGTTCCTTGAGGACTGTTGGACTGAGGGCTTCAATTCCTTGTGTTAGCTAATGGCTGAAAGTCACCTTCAGTTCTTTACCATGTGAGCCTCTTCAGCATGGCTCTTACTTCATCACAACCAGAGAGAAAGGTGGAAGTCACTATCTAATGAAACCTAGTTATAGATCTTGAGGATATGCTGTCAGTGCTACCACATTCTATTGATGAGAAGAAGCAAGTTACTCACGGGAAGAGGACAACATAAAGCCAAATTTTCAGGAGGTAAGGACCATTGGGGGCATGTTAGAAGCTGCTTACCAGCAGTATGTAGAAAGCAGAAAATTATCTGTTCAATTCATATGTCTCTGAATCAGAGGCAGGATCTGGACCTGATATAGATGAGAAGATCCTGTAGTTAAATTGGGTGCCATGAGTTGAACATGGCTTTGGGAAGAGGGCTCCCAGAATGAGGGTGAATATTACCTGTGAGAGTCAATTATTTTATAATGAATAGTTGTGACCATGAATGACAGATTGATTATCCATCCCCATTCTTCCTTCCCCTGGAATAGTGCCCTTACTTATGGTAGTTAGGGTGAGATACTCTAGCCATTGTGGGACTCTTCATTTCTCTGTTGATATAAGCCAGAGTTATAAATAGTTGGGGAAAAAATGTAGATGAATCTATGAATGGTAAATTCAGATTTGAGTATTAGAGGAAACCAGGGAGTTTGAATACATTCCAAAACTTCTGAAGCCAACATTAATGGAGTACTGTGAAACTTTGAAACCACAGGCTGGTTAGACCATTGGGCTGACCCGGTATTGCATTTCTTATATTCATATCATTTGGTTTTTAAAAATAAATACACATTTTAGTATAAATTCCTAAGGGACACATGTAGCTTATTTGAAAACTGTAACTTTCTTTTCCATGTATCTTTTAAACTAATTACAAGGAACTTAGTGATGCTCTGACCTGAAGGAGTTTGAAAAAATAAAACTCTATGAAAAAATAGTGTTTTATTTTAAGTTCTCAAACCTGTATTCTATATGTGGGAGATGGAAAATGAGATTCTGAACATAGGATGTTAATCTCCAGGTGAGAAAATGTATGGACTCTGAAATCACCCTGTGAACGGATGAAATTTTTAGAAACCAAAAAGTGGCTCAGATTACTACCATTTGCTTCACAAAATTGCCTGCCTGAAAAAAACAATCCAACTGTTTTACCATAGTCTATAAGTCTCAAATCATTATGGTTTGGGAAAAATGCACAAGAGACTATGATAGCAATAATTAGTTCAAATGAATGAATAAAAGAAAACAAGATATTGTGTTTTTTTCCAGGCAACATTTAAATGTAGAATCTTTCATTTGGAATGCAGTAAATACCACAGAAGCCAGTAGATAAAGATAATGTCCCAACTCCCAAAACCATACCAAAAGAAGTGGGAATTCCACTCAGGCAGGCAGCTGAGGCAAGGATTGTGGGAAAATGGGTGAGCTCTATTGGTTGGAAATAATGGTACGGCTGAGTTACATTGCTGCATGACTGTCTTTTAAATATATTTAGTGATGCCCAATATTCTAGTAAATTTCCAAAACAAAACCACAAAAATGGATGGCAATTTAAGGTAGTTCCATGCCTATAATTTTGTTTAAAAAATTTCTGCTGAGTTAGTCATTTCAATCTTTATTAACACCTCTTTTCCCACTCACCCTCTGGTGCAGATGTTACCAAAATTTGAAATGACTTAATGGACCAGAAAATGTCCTGGAACATCTAACAAAGTGGATACAATCATTGGCCTCCACATGATCTAACTTAAACATTACCTTATAGGTATGGATCTAGAACTAGAAAACCCAGAAAAGACATTATTTCACACGAAGCTAAAGGGCAAGTGACTATAAAGTTGGATCCTCTGATAAACCAGAAAGTAAAGTCTTAACTCATGTGAGATGAATTAACTTCACCACGGTTATATTCTAGATAATTCTGTATGACTGCCTGGGGAAGTTAGGAAGTTATTGGTCAAGGATATAAACAATGGGGGCTGGATGGCCACTTGAGAAGTATATGTAATGTGCAAGAAGATTATAAAGTTCCAAGGTTAATAAAGAGAAAGAAATACAGCTTGTCTGCAGCTAAGAACTCATTAGATAAGACTTGTTCATCCGTATAGAATTCCAGATAAGTCTTGCTCATCCATATAGAATTCTGGGGTGTGTTTTGACTTTCTTCTCTCCTACTCCAATAAGGACAGACCAGTTTCCATTCTCACCAGGGTGCACCCTCAGACAACACCATCATCATATCCAGATACCTCTAAGTCAAGGCCCAGGAAAGTGAGGCCCAGAGAAAGGTGTTCTCTCTCCCATTTAAGGAAGGGCTTGTCTCTCAAATGCATTTCCTATTCCAGGGCCTTCTTCCTCCATTTGAAAGAAGTAGGGACCATCCACCAAAGTGTGCCCTTCCCTAGGGCCTGAACCTTACATGCCTGTTGTAATGTTCTCATCTATTGAAAAAAAGGCAGGTAGAGGCAGGGGGTCATTTTCTCATATTCTCTCCACCCCATGGCCTCATCTATAGGGTCCTGCCTCTATCAATCTTCTACTGCAAAATCTCTGTGCAGCCAAGTTAACACATATTCTTCATGCTATTTCTATGCTATCGGCTTCCTTCCTGTCATCATTTCTCCACCTATACAAAAGTTACACAAAATTCTCTCCCCCATAGAGGTTAGATTTTAGTGTTTTAAAATAATTTGGGGGATATCTGAAAATTTAATTACTTTTTTTGGCTAGACATTTCTAATGGCATGTTATCATAGTTGATACTTATTGGAGGAAACTTTCAGAAGAACATTTGATTGATCAAGCCCCTGATTAATTAGAGTATACAGTGCCTAGGGAATATGTAAAATGTGTACCCAACCAAATCTTGCCTATAAAACTCTAAAATGCATTATTCAGACTCCTGGCCCCAAAACATTTCCTGCTTTTTAAAATAGAGAATAGTAAACAGGATTTAAGGTTTTCCTTGATGACTCAGGGCCACCATTATGGAAAACAATGACATAATGATGTGATTTCCCAGGGATTATTAAGGTGGGTAGAGCTCCTAGCTCCTAGCGAATGGTCCAGAACATTGTGGCCTTTGAAGTTTTTCACTTGTTACCTCCATTCTCCCATGTTATCAGCTGATCCTTTATGATTACGTCATATAGCTGTGTCTTCTAATCACCTCCAAGCATGTCTTACTAGTTGCTCAATCTAACAGAGGGAACTTTTTTGCCTGTGTACTAGGGTTTTCAATAACTACCCTTCAGTTCTTCCATTTGCTTTAGACATTTTTTTCAATCTCTTGTCTCTGCTGTCAGCCAACACTTTTATTGGTATCATCGTGCTTTTCTGTTTCTGATTTATAAGCATGTTTTATAGTAGTCTGGAAGAGGAACCAAGGGCAATTTTGTAGAATTATAGAGCTATGAATGAATTTGAATTTTAGGATATTTATTTTCTGTTTCAAAGCCTTTGAGTCTCTTATTTTTTATTCTTATGCTTCCCCAGAAGCATACTTTGTGTTTTAAATGTTATAAGTTGTTAATTTAATTTCAGTTTAGTTTTAGACTGCTTTTAGAAAATCATATGATAGAAGGATTTTAGAAAAGGAGATAAAATTAACAAGAAAATAACTTGAATATTTTCAAAATCAGCTTTAAGAGTGTCCTGATACAATCTCCTAGACCTTGAGTATATTAAGTATGAAAAAATGAAATAAATGAATGGATAATTGAATTCATAGATTACTTCTGCTTTGAAGCCAATTAGTGCTTTGTAGATCATCTCCGAGGGAGTTACTATAAATTCCCTTAATAAACTATAGGCATCTCAAATATGGGGTCTGAGTTTAATCATTTTCTTATCTTCTTTTGTGCAAGAATGAGGTGAAAAACAAAGAATGCTTATCAGTATTTGTTGAATGTAATTTAGTTGATTTAGTGGCTATTGTTCTACAAGATTCTCTGTTGACAGAGAAAGATAAAATGATCAGCAAACTCTGATCCTCAAGGTAAGAAGTGGACATTTTTAGCAATTAGATTGGTGCAGATAATCTCCTGAATGACCTTCATTGCACTCCTCTCTTACACAGTCCCCTCCACCTCAGATCCCTTGTCTCTGCCACCACCCTATGCTTTCTGATTCACTATGATTCACTACATTTTGTTTTAGAGGCTTTGAACAGAAATTAAACATTAGGCTGCATGAACAAATTTTGTGTGTTAGAGTGTTCACTTGAGTGTGGCTCATAGCTCCTTGTAATGTTTTAGCAAAAAGCTGTTTGCTGGGCTTGTGTCTCCATGTCTAGCATTTTGCTCGCCTGCAGGGCAGGAACAGAGGAAGTGATCATGTGTGTGACTATAAAAGATGCCTCATGATTTTATGTTAACTGTGCTCTCTTACTTTGTTGGCACAAATGCTAGAGTGCTCACTGTATTCATTGCAACCAGAGGGGAATTCCTTGATTCTAGGGAATGTGGGGAGTGTATGGAGGCTGCGGAGGGGAGGGCACAGAATCCATTCTCTTTATGAGCATTCTGGTCTTTTCATGAATTGCATGTAGATCTTATAAACTTTCAATGCCTGTCTCTTTCCTGCCTCTGAGCACTTTTCCTTCCATCACTCATATTGTTTACCCAAGTGTTGACAGGCAGCTTTTTCCTTAAGGCTGCTGGAAAGATGGTTATATTGAAACTAAGCATTTGGCTCCCTGTTTAATCCCACAAAAAGTGCACAAGGGTTGCCTCTTAATCAAATTTGCCCTCATAAAGCGATAATCTCTGCTCCTTGATTTGAGAGCCACTCCTATGCCCCCATTGTCAGAGTCAATGATGGCTTGTTAAACTTTTCCCTATGTATACACACAAAACAAGGTCACTCAAGAGTGAATACCACACTGTCTGCACAATAAAACTTATTGGTTCCATCTGTGTTTCGTCCAGCCCTAACCTCACAGATAAAACTGGGACATGCAGGTAAAATAGTTCTACTTTTAACTTCAGAATGAAAAGGCAGGCCTGAAGGCAAGAAAGAAGTCCAGCCAGTCTCAGCTTCTGACATAGAGTGGCCTTCTTATGGATCCTTTCATGGGAAAAAATCCAGGGTTGTATTCTTTATTTGCCTGTTAGCACTTTGGAACAGACATGGAGAATTGCTCTGTGCTGTGTCCAGTCCAAGTTGTGAAAACACCAGTAAAAAACAAACAAAAAACAATTTTATTCTTTGTCTATTTATTGTTCTTATTATTGCATTATAATTCTACATATTAGTGGAGCTCTTTGTGACATATATGCATGAAACATAATTTGCTCTATTTCATTTCCCAGTATTTGCCCTTGCTTTCCCTCTTCCCTCCCCTGACCCCTTTCCTCTACTCTACTGGTCTTCCTTCTATTTATTTATTTATTTTTAGTTGGTACATTGTAATTATACATAAAAGTGGGATTCATTGTGATACATCCATATATGCACAAAGTTCTTCCCCTTTTCTTCTCTTCTCTACACCTCGATCACCTTCCTCTACTGTTCTTCCTTCTATTTTCATGAGAATTCCCCTACTTTTTTTATTCATTTTTTACCCCTCTCTCTCTAGCTTTCACATATGAGAGAAAAATATTGGACTCTTGACTTTCTGAGTCTGGTTTGGTTCACTTAGCATCTTGTTCTCCAGTTCCATCCGTTTACCAGCCAATGATATTATTTCAGTCTTATTTATGACTGAGTAATGAGTTATGACCCTATTTTGTGTGTGTGTGTGTGTGTTTTCTTTATCCATTCCTTTGTTGAAGGGCACCGAGGCTGGCTCCATATAACTTGGTTCTTGTGAATAAACATTGGAATGCTATAAACATTGGAATGTATGTATTGCTATAGTATGCAAATTAATACAACCAGGATAGAAATCAGTATGGAGATTCCTCAAAAGAGAGGAACAGAACTACCATTTAACCCAGCTGTTCCCCTTCTTGGTAGTTATCCAAAAGAAGGGAACTCATCGTACTAAGCAACATTTAAAAATAATCATGCAACTTTATTAACATTGATGCTAACTATATGTGGGATCCTATCATATTTCTGACCTCAAGTTCAGCTTTTGAGTCTGACTTCCCAGAAAGTAGATAGACAAGGTCACAGAACACCCTGTGTTTTGGATTTGAAAGTGACTTTAACTAAAAGGTCACAACTTCTTAATAAGAAGTTATTAATATTTAAAAAATGTCAGTGGAATAGTATTCCAAAATATTTTTATCCCTGGTGGAGGCAGTATCTCCCCTCTGCATGTAATCCTACTACTTTCATTATAATGATGAAGTATAAAAGTATGTATTTTTCTACCATAGGTTTACTAATTCTATATTTTTGATATTTTCTGATCAGTTCTTCATTATGGATTACCTGTGTGATAAATAACTTATCGATAACCTTTTAAAAATTCTTGGCTAAAAGGCACTGAGAAGAATTATCAGGGTTTTTTTAAATGTTATTTTTCTCACAATTATTTTAGAGTATTTAAGGTTACATTAAAATCCAGAGGAAAAAAAATTCCCCTGTTAAAGCAGAGATCTATCAAATAAGTAAAGGACTGATAAGATGATATTTATCCTCATATAGTATACCTTTAAATTATTTTTTACTTGATAATTTATAACATGATTTAGGTTTTATATCCTAAATATGATATTCTACTGGGATATTCTATTTCAGTAGAAAAAGAAGCAGCTTATAAAATTACTACCTAGAATTAAATCACTGCTGAATCAGAGATTCATTTATTCTCTAGAAATCCTTCTACCTGTCTGCTTACCCTGCCCCCCTATTTAAGTCATCTGGATAGATAAGCATTCAAGTGATCTGGATCCTGGCCTCCAGGCCACCTACTGTCACTAAGACTGCTCAGCTCCTGTGCTTGGAAATGCAGCTTCCAGCAGACCTTCCCTCCCCTCCTCTCTTGTCCCACTTCCTGCCTTTATGTCTTTTGAGACCCAGACAGTGTGGATTGAGGAGACTTCAAGATAAACAGGAATCATTTGGGGGCTTTTCCATTGTAGTAGGTGCTTAGAGCAAAGAAGTACAATAAGGAGCAAACAGTAAAATATTTCTCAACAAGCATTATATTTTCAAGTTTTTGTTTTGTTTTTATGAATCGTGAGATTTCTTTCCAGTTTTTCATTGTCTTTTCATTTGGGTTTGGGTCTGTTTTAATATTACAAATGCTTATTTTGAATTCTTTCCATTGGTTTTTTATAGAACCCAGAAAAGGAATGGCACCTTTCAAAAGCCAAATAACTTCATGTTATACTCCAAAAACCAACCTCACATGGAAGCAAAGTATCCCCACAGTTCAATGCTCTCCAGATGCCTGCTTGTCACCAGTGTAAATAGAGATTTCCCAGTTTTTCTTATCTCGTCAAAATGTAGGCCTCAATATATATAAAAGCACTCAGAGGTTCTCACCTTATCTATGGATGATCAATATTTTTTCCTATTTAAGGTAACTAAGAGGGATTAGAAATTGGCCTCCCTCTCCTAAACACTATTGGTTGGCTGGAAGGTTGGAAGTTTGGCCCAGACCACTCCATGGAAATTGTCATCCTTGGTCATATTTCTGCCCCCCAGGGGTTCATAGTGAGAGAGGCGGGGAAGTGGCAAATAGAAAAGCTTGAACATTTCAGTTAGTAGAATTTAGCATGGATTTGTTGAAGATGCTATCCTTCTGGGCCAAGGACCTGAACAGACACTTCTCAGAGGAGGACATACAATCAATCAATAAGTACATGAAAAAATGCTCACCATCTCTAGCAGTCAGAGAAATGCAAATCAAAACCACCCTAAGCTACCATCTCACTCCAGTAAGATTGGCAGCCATTAGGAAGTCAAACAACAAGAAGTGCTGGCGAGGATGTGGGGAAAAGGGTACTCTTGTACATTGTTGGTGGGACTGCAAATTGGTGCAGCCAATCTGGAAAGCAGTATGGAGATTTCTTGGAAAGCTGAGAATGGAACCACCATTTGACCCAGCTATTCCCCTTCTCGGTCTAATCCCTAAAGACCTAAAAAGAGCATGCTACAGGGACACTGCTACATCGATGTTCATAGCAGCGCAATTCACAATAGCAAGACTGTGGAACCAACCTAGATGCCCTTCAATAGACGAATGGATAAAAAAAAATGTGGCATTTATACACAATGGAGTATTACTCTGCATTAAAAAATGACAAAATCATAGAATTTGGAGGGAAATGGATGGCATTAGAGCAGATTATGCTAAGTGAAGCCAGCCAACCCCTAAAAAACAAATGCCAAATGTCTTCTTTGATATAAGGAGAGTAACTAAAAACAGTAGGGACGAAGAGCATGAGAAGAAGATTAACATTAAACAGGGATGAGAGGTGGGAGGGAAGGGAGGGAGAAGGGAAATTGCATGGAAATGGAAGGAGACCCTCAGGGTTATACAAAATTACATACAAGAGGAAGTGAGGGGAAAGAGAAAAATAATACAAGGGGGAGATATGAACTGCAGTAGAGTGGGTAGAGAGAGAAGAGGGGAGGGGAGGGGAGGGGAGGGGGGATAGTAAAGGATAGGAAAGGCAGCAGAATACAACAGACACTAGTATGGCAATATATAAATCAATGGAAGTGTAACTGATGTGATTCTGCAATCTTATACGGGGTAAAAATGGGAGTTCATAACCCACTTGAATCAAAGTGTGAAATATGATATATCAAGAACTATGTAATGTTTTGAATGACCAACAATAAAAAAAAATAAAAAAAGAATTTAGCATGGACGTTATCTTTGACAGTCCCTAAATTCTATAAATCCTTGGACCAAGGCCACTTGGACTTTGCCAGTGGTTCCTTGAGAGACAGTGTGTCTAAAGCATTTTACTTTCTATCCTTCTCTTCAGGGACTAGGACACAGGCACAAGCACATTCCCTGATCTTGTGGAGCTTAGAATTCAGAGGGAAAGAAAATATTATGCACCAATTCTCAGGAAATACATAAGTGTCAGTTTGTTAAGCTCCTGAAAAAAGATTCTGTTTTCATGAGAGTGTAAATGGGCATCTTAGTCAATTTTCTGTGGCTATAACAGAATATTTAATACTGCTAGGAAATTCTTAAAGAAAAGAGGTTTATGTAGCTCATGGTTCTGGAAGCAGGAAACTTCAAAATTGGGAGTCCACATCTAGCAAGGGCCTGGTGTTACATTTTGAATGTCACATGGTATCACACACCAGGACAATGTTTAAAAGTTACAAGAGTAAATACATGTGGACGGGACAATACAGGGGTAACCCTGCTCTATAATAACCCACTCTGGTAGCAAACAGTTTAGTCTCGTGAGAACAAGACCTTGCTGAGAGGGCATTAATCTGTTCATAGTCTTCACTCCAGGATCATCATGAGACAATTTTTTCAGAAGATCAATAATGATTTTTTTATAAATTTAAAACTTTAAAACCACTTCTTTGAAGATAATTTTTAAAAAATTACATTTAACAATGCCACAAAATTTTCACTTCATTGGGGTTGATCTAAAAATATCCTAGGGAGCTGTGTCCATTAGACATTCAATCCAACTGTTCATCACAGAAAACCCCAACAGCAGTAAGAGCCTACACTGGGGGGTTTCTTTTTTGCACAAGTTTAGAACCAACCAATGGCTGGTTGTGTGGTAGGTAGCTCCAGAGCTCTTTGATTCTCTCAGCTGTTTTCTCATGGCTGCAAGGTGGCTGTGCTGACTCTAGTGCTAGTCGCCTCTTGTCCTTCCAAGCAGGGACAGTAAGAGCCATGTGTGTATCCAGAGAGCAGAACCTAGAACTCACCTGCAGATGTCCGAGCAGAACCTAGAACTCACCTGCAGACGTCCTGTAAACTATCTGTCAGAACAGTGTCACATGGCCATTCCAAGTTGCCAGAGAAGATGGGGAAGGGTTTTTGTCTTGGATTTTTTTAAAGCTGGAAATTAAAACTGGAGTCTGTTAATAAGGAAATGGAGGAGGATGAATTATGGATAGGTAATTAATTGTCGTTAAGACCAAAGATTAGTTAGCCTACTTTGTGAGTGGAAACACTTTTTTTTCTACACCTACTCAAAGGACTTAGTTACTTGTTTTCAAAGAATCATGACTTTGGGGCATGTGTTTATCAACCTCTGTGACCCTCACAGTCTGTTGCAATGTTAAACAGACTTAAACCAAAATGAATCTTGTCCTTATGATAACACAGATTTGTTTCCTTTCAGATTGTGTCTTGTCTTGTTCCATAAAATTGGAGCATCTGCTCTGTTACATTCTCCTGTTAAAAGGCACACAGTCATGTGTTGGTTTCTGTAGTCTGTGCGCTGTAGCTTGGGGGTGAAAGAAAACCAAGAAGTAAACTGTCTAAATGATTTAATCAATCCAAGACGCAGGCCATTTTCAGATCATCTACTGTACTTGTAATTGTAAAATTCTAGATCAGCTTTGCTTGTAGTATTTTCTGAAACCTTTGAACATCCTCCCGGATTCAACTCAAAGAACCAAGGAAATGATTGGGTATGAGTGGAAGGAGGCATTAATGAAGCACAGCAGGAACAAGCCTCGGGAACACCGCGGCTTACCTCCCCATGTCCTCATGTTTGATTTCAGTCATGTTGGTACAGTTCTGTGTGGGTTCTGGTACATTCTGTGCTGACAGTGCCCCCTAAGCACATATTCACATATGGTAGCCGGTCTTCAGGATGGCCCCAGTTGGTTCCAATTGTCTCCACTCTCTGGTGTACTCATTCTTTATTTTTTTAAATTTACATGAGACAGAGGAATGCATTACAATTCTTATTACATATATAGAGCACAATTTTTCATATCTCTGGTTATATACATAGTATATTCACATCAATTGTGTCTTCATACATGTACTTTGGATAATAATGATCATCACATTCCACCATCATTAATTACCCCATGCCCCTTCCCTTCCCCTCCCACCCCTCTGCCCTATCTAGAGTTCCTCTATTCCTCCCATGTTCCCCCTCCCTACCCCACTATGAATCAGCCTCCTTATATCAAAGAAAACATTCAGCATTTGGTTTTTTGGGATTGGCTAACTTCACTTTGCATCATCTTCTCTACTCCATCCATTTACCTGCAAATGCCATGATTTTATTCTCTTTTATTACTGAGTAATATTCCATTGTGTATATACGCCACTTTTTTTTTATCCTTTCATGTATTGAAGGGCATCTAGGTTGGCTCCAAGTTTAGCTATTGTGAATTGTGCTGCTATAAACACTGATGTGACTGTGTCCCTGTAGCATGCTGTTTTTAAGTCCTTTGAGTATAGACCAAGGAGAGGGATAGCTGGGTGGTGTACTCATTCTTATGTAATCCCTTCCTCCAGTGTATCAGGGTTGATCTGTGTGACCAATAGCATAAATACTATTGGATAGTTATAAAAAACTTTGTGGCATCAGTCTTGCTCATCTCCCCTCACCCCCTCCACATGCTAGATCATTTTTTCTGGGAGAAGTTAACATCTAGAAGTGCATGCAGCAAGGATACTTTAGAAACCCTATAGAATGACCCATGTGATGGTAAATAAGGGCCACTGCCAATAGCCTGGGAGGAACCAATGTTTTCTGCATCAGCCATATGCAAGGACTATCTTGGAAGTCAAGGTCTGCACCTTGGCTAGGTCCATCCTGAGCCAGTTTTGTAGCTGCTCCTACATTCTTTTTTTAAAAAATTTATTTATTCTAATTTGTTATCCATGACAGCATAATGCATCTCAGTTCATAGTACATATATAGAGCACAATTTTTCATGTCTAGAGTCACACCATTTGTGTCTTCATACATGTTCTTGAGGTAACGATGTCCATCTCATTCCACCGTCTTTCCTACCCCCCCACCCCCTCCCTTCCCCTCCTCCCCTTTGTCCTATCTATCTAAAGTTTCTCCATTCCTCCCATACTCCCACCCCCACCCCCACCCCCATTATGGATCAGCCTCATTTGACTCATAGCAACTCTGTGTGTTTGTCAACATTTTGTCATTGTGACAAAATACCTGAGAAAAATAACTTAAAGAGGAAAGATTTATTTTGACTCACAATTTCAAAAGTTTCATTCCATTGTTATTGTTTCTGGGTCTGCTGTGAGGTGGTACTTACTCCCTGGAAACCAAGAAGGAAAGAGAGAGAAGGAGCCACGGACAAGTTACAGTCCCCAAGGGCACACCCCTAAGGACCCTCTCCCTACAACTAGGTTCCATCTCCTATGGTTTCCACTACCTCCTAAATAGTCCAGTCAGCCATGAATCCATCTTTGGTTTAATCCATTGATGAGGCCCTCATGAATCAACCACTTCCCCAAAGCCCCACCTCTGAAGATTGCTGCACTGGGGACAAACCTTCAACACCTGGATCTTTGGAGAACATTTTAGATCTAAACCATTCAGTATCAAATAATAAAATATTTATGGTTTTAAGCCATAAAATTTTGGGTGATTTATTCTATAACAAAGAAAACTGATAACATCACATGTTTTTGTTTTCTACCCTAAAGCACTACAGATTCTGAAAAGGGTTGGATTGTTCCAGGCATTTGCATGGATCAGGAAGTTAATGCTACTGAGGATGGGAAGGAGCTGATGGCCTCCTGAACCTGCTCCCTCTGTCTCAGTAGGGCAGTTCCAAAAGACATTAAATGAGCTTCTCAGGTGGCCCCAGCAGAATCAATCCCCTATCTCTACAGTAGTATTTTCCCCTTTTGCTATCTTACTCTTTTTCCTCCTCTCCAGAGTCACCTCCCAAATAATCTACCATGCACACACATCCTGGTATCAGCTCTTCCTTCAGGGAATCCAAGCTAACACAATAATAGTGTGAATAAATACCACATGCTTGCAGGGAGTGTGTGAGAGCAGCGTGTGGGCCTATACGGAAGAGACAAAACAGGGTAACCCTGCTTTATAACAACCTGCTCTTGGAGTAAACAGTCTAGACCTTTGAGAATGCAAGAACTCAATTGCTCCTGAGTCAGGGCATGAATCTCTCCCCAAACACCTCCCACCCAACTCTGCCTCATTGAAAAACTTTCAACATGAGCTTTGATGGGGACAAATCATAGCACTGAGTTGTTTGGTTCACCTGGAAAAGTCAGCCAAAGCCTCTGCAAGGAACTGTCAGGTAAATTGGGGGTAGACACTTCTCATTCTAAGTGAGAATGTAAACATTTGGCTTCCTGGTTGAGAACAACAGGCTTAGCCTAGCTTAAGTGGAATGTACAAATAAGTTTATTTTATTGGAGGACTTCTTGAATAGCCTAATGTTAAATCTTTTCCCCCCTTTCTTTTAAAAGAAAATGTGAGCATTTTCCACAGTGTTGGCTTTGCAAATTTCCTAATTAGACATCCACATATCAAGGGCTCTTCTAAGCCCTTTCTCTTGGCATTAATAAAGAATAAAATAGCTACTGAGGAAAAATAAAAGGTAAATATTGCATTCTTCATTCTTCAAAAAAAGAAAGCTTATTCTCAAACAAGCCTGACAGCTAACTAAGTTCAGGTGCTTTGGTGTTAACAAAGGGAGTGTCCCCACCTGCTAGACTGCACTGGGGTCAGCTGGAATAGAGGGCTCCTTGGAAAGGCATTTTCCTAAGGATGAAGAACTCAAACTTCTTTAATTAAGTAAGGTTATCATTCTTGTGTCTCGGCCCCACTGTCCATATAATAGTTATGTATGATGTATGTTTATTTTTTTAGTTGTAGATGGACACAATACCCCTGTTTTATTTATTGATTTTTATGTGGTGCTGAGAATTGAACCCAGTGCCTCACACATGCTAGGCAAGCGCTTCACCACTGAGCTACAACCCAAGCCCCATGTGTCTATTTTTGATGAAAGCAATTATTATCATGCACTAGGTTTGCTTTGTCTTATATAAAAGAGTTTTCTTGCATTAATCTAATTTTATTAACTACCAGAAAGAAATCTAAAGAGGTACTTTAAAGTAAGTTGACATAAAAAAAAATTAAGGGAAGTATAATCATGGGTTCCTTTGGCTACGACACCATTCTATGACCCCTGAGAGGTGGTCCACAGGGGAGGGCAAGAAGCTTCAGTCCAAGTACCTTTCCAACAGACTCAAACCCAGGCTTATACAGCATCCCTTTACTTTTAGTAGTCCCCAATCCACCTTATATGCATTCAGAAAGAAGGTAGAACAATGGTTATTGGGGCCTGCAGGAAGAGAGAGTTGTTTAATGGGTAGAGTTTCTGTATGGGAAGATGCAAATATTCTGGTGCTATATAGTGGTGATGATGGGAACTGCATTTCATGCCACTGAACCATACACTTAAAATGGGTAAAATAGTAAATTTTATGATATTGTATATATTTGACCAAAATTTTTAAATTCAAGGTAATTACTCTGTAGTTGTCAAGAAATAAAAGCCCAAGTCTTCCAGTTAATGTGGCTTAAAATGGCCTCTCTATTGAAGCAAAAAATAAACAGATATACCTAGGGATATAGAGAGCCCAGGAACCCAGGAAAGTTGGATAGTTACAATTTCCAATGCAGTGTCTTAATTATTTGACAACAGTAATATCTCTATAATAACCTGCAATAGCAAGTCAGGAGTCCCTATTTCTACCTAAATAGTGCTGTTATGGTCCACAGGAGCCTTCCTACCAAGAGTATGCCACGTCCTGTGGTGAGAGTATGAGGTAGCTGCCCATTCCCAGGAATGAGTCTTAATTAAACCATAAAGCAAATTGGGTCCAATTCTAGATTCCCTTCCTGTGCTCCTTCTCCACTTGCTGAAATCTTATTTTCCCATTCCACTGACTACCAAGTGTTTTCAGTACTTTACTTTTGAAGCTCAAATTTTCTTGCCATCAATTTCCCATCCCAACCTAAGACTCTCTGTACAGAAATCCAGAAACATATATAACCAGAATTATTCACATTTTCATCTCTTGCTCCATCTTATCAAAGCTTGCAGTGATCAAAATAGAAGTTTTCTGAGAAGTTGTGGACCAGGAAAACTGTCTATTATATAACATAGGGTGATTTGTAAGAGAATAAACTGAGAAAATGTATTGATTTCATCCACCATTTAAAAAAGAACAAAATTTGTACTAAGATGTGAATGGCTAGAGAGTTTACTGGCAGGAGGAGGCAAAGGTCAGTAGCTTTCTTCTTGTGCTTGGCCCTCTGGATCCAGTGCATCAATTTTCTTTTGCAAGACTGAGGTCAGAAAGGAGTTTTATTAGAGCTTGGCAGTTCTCAGTTCCTAGCTCTTAACCACAATCAACCAACCCTACACAAATGCCACTAGAGAGTGACAGTGCTTCTGTTGGCCTTATGCTTGTCCAAGATAAGGCTTTTCAATGGTATTATTATTCTTTCATATATGGAGAAATATAATCAGACTCTTGATTTGTCTTCCCTAGACTTGTTTTTGAAATAAATGAAAAAACTGTACCAAATGGCATTCCACTGACATAATAGCTTAAACCAAAGTTGCGCTAGTAAATAAATGATTCTAACCTTGTGAAAATATTTGTGTAAGTTTCTTCCACTTACAAGGGGCTCTTTTTCTCAAATTAAATTCTCTATAAAGTGATTCTTCTTTAACTTTCCTGAAAGAAGTCTAGTTTCTGAAAGTGTCAGAAGACATTGCAAATACAACAACTCCATCTCAAAGATGTTCTCATGGTACCTGACCCTGAAGACAGCACCAGGCTTCACTTTATGGTCTATGCAAAATAATGAATGTCAAGTCATATATTCAAAAACATAAAGCTATCCTTAGGCAGTAATAAGGGCATCACCTGGTTCTCTCCCTTTTACTACCACCTCATTTTCATTAATACTAATTTACTATCTATATCTAATTGTTTGTTGCTATCAAAACTACTGAATTGTGGAGCCATATTGCATTTTTAACCTTTCCCACATCAGAAGTTTCACCCAGAATCTGAGTCTGATGAGTGAAGAATGACAGTTGGGTCTGGTCCTGGTGAGCATTTGAGTTTCTCTGATGTTGAAATCTTGAGCCTGGGAGGAAATTCCTCAGAGGTAAAATTAATGCAGGGTCCTTCTATGAGAAAGAAAATGTCTCTTCTACACACCAGATTTCTCAAACAAAAAGGAAAAATGCCTTCTTGCTGTTCTACTGCTTTTCTGTCCTCTGCTGCTCAATATTGATCGGACTCTAGCCTAGGAGTGAGGAACTCTTAACAGCATTGGAGCCAGATGGACCAGCCACTTACAATTTACAAAATCTTGCAAATAACTATAGTGAAAGTTAATAAAAATAATTAAAACACAAGCAAAAGATAAGAAAGTTGTTAAGTTGACCCTTCTCCTCTTGGTATAAAGTACGTGTAAGCCATGTTGTGTGATAAAATTAATGACAGTTTGGTTAGTTCTGATAAGATGTTATTCCGATAAGTTAGAAATGATCAGGATGACTATTTATTCTCATTATTGCTGACACTCCCTGCCCTAAGTGTATACCCTTGAGATTTTAGATAATGATAGTAGCATACGTGTAATATTAGCCAAATAACAAGACACTATTTCAGCTCTTCTATCACGTCTTCTTTTTCTTTCTCAGGTAGTGCCTCTAATCTTCCCAATTTTGTCTTCTAATTTTTCCCTTGTAGCCAGATTTCATTGCTTACTGTCATACAAGAAATAACATCAAGTGTCCCTCCCCCTACTTTCAGCTTTAAAAGTCTTAAAATCACTTAGAATCAAATTCACACTCTTACCTGTGATCTGTGAGGTCTGGGATCTGTTCCTACCTTCAGCCTCATCTCCTGCTGACCTTTCTTCCTGTTACCACTCTGTGGTCTCCCTGTCTTCCTCTCCATTTATAAGACATCAAGTTTTTTCTGCTTCAAGATAGTTTCACCTAATAGATAACGCAGAGGGGTGGCGGGGGTGGGGGGAAGGGTGGGGACAGAGAGTTAGAAAGGATGGTGGAAGGTGATGGACATCATCATCCAAAGTACATGTATGAAGCCACGAATTGGTGTGAATATACTTTATATACAGCAAGATATATGAAAAATTGTGCTCTATATGTGTAATATGAATTGAAATGCATTCCGTGGTCATATATTAAAAAATCAATGAAAAAAATATTTCACTTCTGAGAATAGCTGTCATTTATTCTCCTTGAGTGTTTTTTGGAGTGTGTGTGTGTGTGTGTGTGTGTGTGTGTGTGTGTGTGTGTGTGTTTTATATATCCTGAAGTCAGTGCTAAGTGAAACACTTTCACTTTAGATATTATAACTTATGGTACCAAGACCACTGCTTCCATCCATAGAAACCTCACCAATGAGTCACATTTCTGTATTTCATGAGTTTTACGTTATTCTTACACTAAAGTAACTGGGCTATTTGGTATTTTCTGTTGTTATTATACAATTTAATTAACATACTAGATCAGTTGTCTAAAGTCTCTGCCAACTTTATAGGGCAGAGGAAAATACTCATAGCCAATGGCTTTGGGTAGCCAATAAAGATGGACTGCAGTTCTAAGTGAAATGGAAAAAATATATATATATTACAAGTCAGTATTAGCATGCCAGATATAGGAAGTGTGCTGATTTCTCAATAAGTACTTTCATATATTAGCTTAGGTTTATAATAATTCATAGTTGTTCTTCAAGTGACATTGCCTTTACCATTCTTTTTTCTTTCAAGTTTTTTCTGATAGCAATAAACTCTGCAATTTTTCCAAAAAGTGTGGTATTGCTTTTGATTTACCATTTTCCCCAGAGGTAAAGAAGGCAGCTCCTGATGCTCTTACTTGGCTCTTGCTACCATGATAGTCCCTATTTATTGGTCAGGAGATCTATGTGGGAATTAAGCCAGTTCAAAGTATACTTAACTCATTTATGCCTGCAGAAATCAAGGGAACAACCGCAAAATGGGTCTGTGAGCCTACAGAACCCATAGTGACACAAATCTAGATCCACCATTGAGTGTCTTTCTGTAAACCCCCATTCTGTTCATTCAGCCATTGAGTCCCTGGAGTTGGTTCTAATTCAGAGATACCCTCTGAAGGCCTAGACAGCTCTCGTTCATAAAACAACCTTCTTAAGGGCTGCAGTTTACTCGGGGAAATAATTGGGAAGTATTTGCAACATATCCCTGAGGTCATGCCTTAAGAGTCTTTCTCCACTTGTTTCCTGACAATCTCCTTGTTTTAGGGGCTCAGGATCCATGAATTGACTTAGGCTTAGTATCTGGCTGTGGAATCAGACCAGCACCACATTCAGATTTTAATGCCTTTTTTCATCATACATAGTGATTTTAGATTATGTTAACCAAATACTTACTTAATTGGTCTCCCATCTAATTTATTCATAGAAATACAGGAATTAGCCTGGTGTGGTTGTGCATGCCTGTAATCCCAGCAGCTTGAGAGGCTAAGGCAGGAGGATCATGAGTTCAAAGCCAGCCTCAGCAAATTCACAAGGTCCTAAGCAACTCAGTGAGACCTTGTCTCTAAATAAAATATAAAAAGAAAGAAAAGGGCTGGGGATGTGGCTCAATGGTAAAGTGCCCCTGGGTTCAATTCCTGGTACTAAATAAATAAATAAACAAACAAATAACTAAATAAAATTAAAAAGTAAATAAATAAATACAGGAATAAGGCACAGATTTCTGCATGCCAGGGCACCTTGAGTGCCCCTGCACATGTGTGTCATGGTCATTGGGCAAACCTAAGCCTTACAGAGGGATCTCTGCCACTTTGTGCTCTCATTCTTCCTACTGACATAAGAACATTCAAGTCAATGGGAACATCTCTCAGGGTCATCTCAAGGCATTGTAGGACAGTGATGCCGAGCTCTTCAGGGTGCTGGGACAGTCACCCATGTTTCTTTTTGGTTCACGGTGGGTTAAATTTAGGGGTTAGCTAAGCATGCTGCACATGAGTGGTCCAGTTTCCTTTGTTATTACACAAGAAAGTTTCCATCTAAACACTTTGTTGAAGGCTTCAACAATTCAAGCTATTAGAATCACTCCTAGCTCTGTCAAATAAGTCCCAAGTCCTGGAGTAGTACACCCAATCAATCTCTCTGTTCACCTGTCTCTCTCTCTAAATATCTTCATTTTTCTTATTCAAACTTATGTAGAGAAATATATTCTACAATTATTTTTAAGTTAATATAATATGTAAGATTTAGGAAAGATATTAATATAAATTATATGTTTTATAGATATATGTATAGATAGAGAGATATATGTCATGCTTGAGTATATATAAAATAATATAATATATACATATTTACTATTATATATCTATATGCCTAAATATAGATGTGTGTGTGTATATATATATATATATATATATATATATATATATATATATAGTGGTGACTGAAGTAAATTAGCAAGAACATCACTCCCTGGCGGGTAATTAGATATGCAGAATCTGGTCCTAGAATAAAACTGACCTATTGACGACCCCATAGCAGAGGGTAGGGGATGACTGTGAGAGCTGATACCCTGGGGGAGGGGCCATGCAGAGGCAGCTTTAGTTGTGTAAGGACAGGGTCACTCTCAGAGACTTAGTACAGGAGGGGCAGCAGATAGACACCCCGACCTCTCTCCTCTGTCTTACAGTCTTTAGGTGACACTGTTTCTGGCTGAAACCAAAAGGGAGGCTGATTGATGCCCCCGTGTGGATCAACTTCCTAGGTCACAGAGTGAGACAGAAAAGGTTGGAGAATGTTCTAGAAAGGGAGAACACAAATGGGCAATAATAAGTAATCCAGTTTAACAAAAAATCACAGTTAATGTTCAACACCCTGAGTTTAAATTTCAGAGGCTCAGGAATTATAATTCTCAGAGATGATACTGTGATTAGTGAAACATGACATTTTGGGATTTAAGAATTGTAAAGCTGCTCTCTGATGAGAAAGAATGTTATTCCTTCAGGTCCATCACGAAGGTAGGAAGCTGTTCCCACAGCTTCCAATTTACCCTCCTCCTCTTGATGTACTGGGGAAACATTAATCCAGGCATTTCCCCTCATTTCCACTTCTGACATGCTCACTGATATGGAGAAGTAAAGATAAAAGCTTTGAAGGAATTTCCATCTCCATGATTTGTTTTTTTTTCTCTCTCTTCATACTCCTGAATGTGTCCAGTGTTCCCTCTTATTCCAACTATGATTAAGAAATGTATACTTGGTGACTGACAGTGTGGATCTATCTGTGCACTGTAATGTTCATAAACACTGCTGCATGATGCTATTGAAGTATTGCAGGCCTCCTTCCCTATCTGCTCTGTAACCCCAGGCAGACCTCTGCTGACACTTCATCTATATGAGGGCTTGAGTCCATGGCCTGCCGGAGCTCAGGCTACCTGGGCATGAAATACACATTGCTATAATAAGCAATATGCTGAGATTCAGTATTTCTTCAGCCTAAACAGGGATGTCAATGCCCTAAAAACAGAGGCTTATATTGACATAATGGTGGCCTGCAAGACTTCAATATTATATGTTGGGCTGAGAGTGCAGCTCAGTGGTAGAAAGCTCACCTAGCACATGTGAGGCTTTGGGTTTGTTTCCCAATACCACAAGACAAAATCAACAACACAAAAAAGCATTACATTCTAAAATAAATATTTGGGGAAAATATAGAAATCTGTAGGGAAACAAAAATCCACAATTACACTATTAGACATTCACTATGAACATTTTTGTATGTATTATTCAATAGTGATTTTCCTCAATGTACCTATATTTACATTTCCACCTATATATATCTGTATGTTACTAAATTTATAAATCTTACCTAAATTTATATATATATATATATATATATATATATATATATATATATATATATATAAAATTGATATCAATTTGGAAATATTTTTCTCATAAAATTATCTATATATTTTAGAGGGGGTTTTGTTTGTGTTGATTGGTTGGTTGGTTGGTTGGTTTTCTTTTGTGGTAGTGCTGAGGATCAAACTCAAGGCCCTGCACATGACAGATAAGTGCTCTATCACTGTGCTGAACTTCCAGTACTATATGTTTTAAATAATCTTCTAAAGTGTGATGTTTAATGATTTTGTGATTTTGCATTATTATATTTTTCTAAATAATTCTCTTTTAAAAATTGTAAACCACACTCTAAGAAGCCCATTACTTACTTATATCTTGAAGTAATTTATAAAAATATAATTACTGAGCTAAAATGGTTATAAGGATTACTTTCTTAAGTTTCCTTTTTTTCAATTAATCATAAACTAACTAATTTTCTATTTTAAGAAAACTTTTAAAAGTACTCTGTCAGGGCCTGGAGTTGTGGCTCAGTGGTAGAGTACTTGCCTGGCATGTGTGAGGCCCTCGGTTTGATCCTCGGCACTACATATAAGTAAGTAAATTAATTAAATTAAATATCCATTGAGAACTAAAAAAAAAATTTAAAAGTACTCTATCAAAACTTGTAATTTTATTCTATGTATTTAGAATACCTAGAACTGCTATTGAGAAGTGTAATTATTGGGTTAAAAGAACTGCATGGGTAATTCATTTTTAAAATTTTGTGTATTATATGTAAAGGAAGCACTCTCACTTGTTTTGTCTGCATTCATAGCAGATACTTTGGTATGCACTGGTTATGAAAAGTGTAAGAATATTTGAAAACTTGACAGATTATTTTGGGCAGAACATTTTCTTTCTTGACAGAATGCTTGCTTGTAGCCCTATCTCTGCTTCACTGGGCAGGAGTGCCTGTTCTGTTTGACTTCATTCATTTTGAAGTTTCAAATGGTCACAACCTATAAGACAGAGTGACAAAAGGCCATCAATCAACGTAAATCGGTGCTCAGCCCATGGGTCTGGGCCTGGGTTGGGAGATGGTCAGTGGCGGTTCTTTGGATGTAAATCTGCCTCTCATATAGCTTTGGCTAGTGCAAAGGCAGGTCACAGTGCATGATGAGGATTCTAATATTAAGTGCATTTTAAAAACTTGAAATACATGTATATAAATTGAGTTTTGAGCAGATTCTGTTTTCTCCCAGCAATACTATTCATTAGTTACCAGATGGATATCATTTTTGAAAGTATTGATTTTCAATGGCCATAGAAACATCTTTGTGTGTCTGCCGAGCTTGGTTATTAATTTTGTTGTTATTCTGAAAATTATCACTTGAGAGCAGCTGAAGTTTGAGCTGGGAAGCAGAATTAAAATCAATGCAAAAAAAATGTTTCTAGAATGACCTTAAAATTGGGAATATTGTAAGAATCTGAACAGCTTTTTATCCTGAATAAGTATAAATACATACATGCACACAAAATCTTTATTACATGTAATACTGCCACTGCTTCTGGGACAATATCTTTAGTGTGAAATAAGAGAGGGGATGCACGGACATGTAAGAGCATTATAGGCTTTCCTAGAATTCTTCGCCAAGCTGTCTGAGAGGATGGGGGACTTTGTGACAAAGACTGAAGTCCTTTTGTGAAGATAGTGGTTCCCACTCCTCCTTCTTATCCTCCTCTCCCACCCCCTCCTTTTTCCTCTTTCTGTTTCTACCTCCCTTCTCTCTTACATTTTCTTCTATTCCTTTCTTTCCTTTTTTCTTCTATAACATCTTTAAATATTTTATTGCCCAGAGTAATGCATGTTAATTGTAAAAAAAAAAAAAACTTAGAAAATATAAACAATCATGAAAATAAAAATGATCAGAATCACTTGTAATTCTGTTTCACAGAATGAATGCTCAATGTTTGGAGTGGAATATATATATATATATATATATATATATATATATATATAGAGAGAGAGAGAGAGAGAGAGAGAGAGTTAAAGCATGCACACACACACACACACACACACACACACACAGGTATACATGTATAATTAACTAAGATGGCCAGTGTTAAATTCTTTTGATTAATATGAATAATCAGGTTATTTTGATTAGTAAATGGCTCTTAAGATATAATCAATTAAAAAGTGCTCCTTAAAAAAATAAGTTAGACATAGGAAGATAAGTACTGCACCACTTATGTATTTGTAGAGACTAAAATAAATTAATATTATGAAAATTAAATACAATTGTGATTACTAGTGACTAGAATGGGCAGGAGAGAGAGGAGCTGGAGGGAAGACAGATAATAGATTCCAAAATAACAAAAAGCTGGAATAAATTCTAGTGTTTTTCAGCATAGTGGAGTGGCCACAGTTCATTACAACTTATTCTATGTTTTATAAAGAATTAGAAGAGAGGAATTCAAGGGCTCCAAACAAAGAAAAAGGCAAATTCTTAAGGAGATGGAGATGCTAATTGCCATGATTTGACCATTATACATTGTTTATATGTATTGAATTATCACACTGTACTCCATAAAATGTACCATTATTGTATATCAATTAAAAATGAATTTTAAAAAGCTGATGCAATTTTTGAGAATATGTTTCCATAGAGTGACATAGACTGTCTCCTCTGTTTCTAGTGTTATTCTGAATATGATTTGAGGAGGAGGACAGGTATCTTTGAAGCTTCTCCATCAGAGGAAGGCATGTGTCTCTTTGAACTCCCTCCTCATGTCCCCCAGCTCTGCAGCGGTGGCTGCTGCCAGCATGGCACTGGGAAAAGGCTCCAAAACACCCTTGAGGAATTGGATCGAGGTTGAGGATGTTTAAAATGTGTTCAAGAGAAAGATTTCTCTAGAGATTTCGCCTGGAAGCATTTAAAATATTCTCAGTGGTAGAGGCAGGCTCTAAGTCTTGCCACACTTCAAAGTAGGATTGATGAGCAAGGAGAAAGCTCCATGAATCACCAGCTTCCCTACAGTAGATGTTCATCTCTACCTATGTCCCCCTACCTCTCCACTGGGCCCGCTCAGATGTCTGGGCCCAGGCTATCATGCTCTGTGTGCTGTTCAATGCTGATCAACACAAAGAGGCAGGGAAGGAAGGCTGTTGTGTGCAAAAAGTCACCAGACGTTGAAAGACAGAAGCTCTGATTACGCTCTTACTATGGATCCACTATATTTTTGTTGAATTGTTCATATGAGCTGGAAAGGGACTCCTGTGCCATGAAAAACAGTGAGATTACTTTAGAAGCTATTATGATATTTTCTCAGTAGATGGCGATGTTTTGAACGAAGAGGCTTTGGGTGAGCTCATTTAGAAACGTGAAATTGAATAAGGTTTCTTTAAATAAAAAGGATCCCATTGTCACAACCTACGAAACTTTGACACAAAGAAGAGTGTAGTAATAAGAGCATGTTCCTTACTTCCCAAATCAGTACTATCCTATAAAAATATAACAGGAGCCATGTTGCACTTTTAAAGTTTTCGGAAACAACATTGAGACAATGTTGACATAAATAAAATAGGTGAAATTCATTTCAGCAAAGTATTTAATTTCATTAAATATACAAAATTTAAGGTTTCAACATGTAATCAATATCAAAATTACCAGGGAAATATTATACATTCAGATAACCTGTATTTAAGTCCTCAATAGCCAGTAATTGATAGCTACCATGCTACACCAACTGATATGTTTTCCTTCTTTTATTTCTTCATAAAAGGGTAAATTCTCAGAACCACTGATTTGAACAGGGATTATGTTTTTATTTTTTAGAGTATTTTGTGTTGAATTTGATCCTTGCCAAAGTAGTGTCTTTGGCTAAGCAAAGACATGTGTGGTGTGTGTGTGTGTGTGTGTGTGTGTGTGTGTGTGTGTGTGTGTATCAACACAAGTTTTGGTCCTCTATAGAGAAATCAATGCATATATCAGTATCCAGGAAGAATGTCAGAAAGTTTTTTGTTATCTACTAAAGCAGTGAATCTCTCCTATGTACCAGGAACTGTTCTAACAAATAAAGCTTATCTTTGCATTTCTAAACAAGACCTGTATTAAATAAATGTTGATAGAGACTCCCTATGACTTGGAACTTCTCTACCCATTTCTCGCCATTCAGTCCATTAATGAACTTTTATGGAGTTCCTCACACTTACTGAAGGTGCACAATGTAGTAATAAAGCGGCTACCCCAAAGATCCCAGGTTAGTGGGGGAGTGGACCTAGCTGACAATTACATAAAATAGCATGAATGTTTCTAATTAATACTTAAGGGGCCATGAGAGTTAAGAAGAGGCACACACATTTAGACTGTGGCTGCTCATGATGGAGGGAAGGGACTGAGGGGGTTTCTTTAAAGGTTTGCTGTCTGAGCTGGGTCATGAAGAAATGAACAGGGTTAGAAGAGTTGGGAGATGGCATCTTCAGTGGTAGGGGTGGGGGAGGGGTGAAGATGCATCCAACAGGGGCCAGAGGCATGAGACAAGGCAGCAAGTTTGAAGAACTGCAGGTAACTGAGGCTTTCTGTTATGTAGGAATGAAGGGTTCAGTGTTTCAAGAGGTGAACAATGCTCAGATTATTAGAACATTTATGTTTCAAGCTATTTAGCTCAATCTTGAAAATCAAAAGAAGAATTAAAGGATCCTTATCAGGAGAATGATGTGGTTGGATTTCTGTTTTGGGAAACTCATTTTAGCTTCAGTATGGAGAATGGATTTGAGGGCTGTAAGACGAGGCAGAAAAACTCAGTTTTGAAGTTTTTTCAATGTCTGTGAGTGGGACAGGAAAAGAGTGACCTGCAACAGAGGCCAGAGCTATGAATTAGCATTGGGTTTGAAAGAGATTTGCGAAGAGGATTAATAGGAATGGGTGTGCAGTTGTGAGGGAAAAAGACATAGACATCAGGAGATATAACATAGACATCAGGTGTAAGCCATCTTGTGTGGTTTGAACTCCTAGCTGATGGTATAAAGGGAGTAGCAGAGCTTTGATGTTAGCTTGACCAGATAAGGAGCAGAAGGAAAAATGGGAGGAATCAGTCTTGAAAGTTTTCAATAGTTAAACTTCACAGACATGGAGTCACACTCTTCATATCACATGTATGATAGGAATTGAGAGTTGGGTAATAGTGTTGTGATTTCCTTTATTTGCATTTCTATTAAGAATCCCTGTAGTTTAGACTACTTGGGGAAAGAGTAATTACAGTAGTAAAAAGAAAAGAAATTCCTTGCTATTCAAATTTTAGAAAATTTTACTAAGATCATGATACATTTTCTCATCATGAGCATAGGCCCTTCATATGTTTAAGTAGTTACAAGAATAATTAAAATAATAATTATTTGGATTAAACTCTGACTTCTGATTTTGTAATTGTGGAAAACTAAATGACATGTAAAAAAAAGGTGTTTGAAACTTGTATGAATGCAGTCATTAAACACAAAATAATATTATGTGCTCAGAGAACAACTAGAAAGAATGAAATCATTTGATAAAAGCCAAGCAGGATGATAAACTGGAAATTTGATAGTGAGATTTTCTTTAGTGTGGGACTGGCAGGAAATGCTGATCTTCCAAATTAGAGGTTATGGATTAAATGTCCATTTCAGGCCAAGTCTCTGGATCTCTGTGATATATTTTCATTTCCTGTTGTACATAAATTTGTACCCCTGGAACATACACCAAAGTTAATAAAACCAAAGACTATAAATTTTATATATATATATATATATTTTTTTCATATTCTGCCAAATAGTTCTAAATACTTCACTTTCCATATATTCTGCTTGAAACAGAATTAAAAAGACAACATTTAAGAATTTAATCCACCAATTTGTGCCTCGTGTAGTTTGGAGATCTTATTTACACAGTTAATATCATCTGGTAGCCACTAGGATAAGAAATTAACTTCAAAATGATGCTATTTATGAGATGCATAGTATAAACAAATGAAAAGTTATGCTGAAAACACAATTTTTCATTTGGTATCCTTGATGCTTCCAAAATAAATCTGTCCAATAGTTGTTTCACAATCCAAAAATGACAAACATATAAGGATGTAAAAAAATATTCTGTGTTGACTGAGGATCTAGTCTGTTTTAAAAGATTACCTGGACTAGATGATTTATAAAGACTAGGGATCTATTTTGGCTCATAGTTCTGGAGGCTGGGAAGTCCAATAGCATGACATTGGCCTCCATTCAAACATAGTGTAAAGAGGAAGGGAAGTGGACACATGCCAAAGACACAATATACAAAGGGAAACCTGAATTTATAATAACAGAAAGCTCATGGTGTCCAGTCTAATCCATGAGAATCATTTCAGTTCTGCATGAAACCCTCTTAAAGCCCATAACTCCCAACACCATTGAAATGACAATGTAATTCTAACATGAGTTTCAGAGGTGACAAACCAAATTCAAACCATAGCAATTAATAACCCAATAGAAATAATCTCATAATCTGTGGCAATAAAACAAAATCATGATTTTTGGAACTTGAACTAAATGTTCATTTTGGCAAGAAAAATTACACATTGATGAAGAAAGCATCAATTAATTAGAAGAAGTAATTGTAGAAAATCATATGATGGTTCCATCTATCAAAACTAACATGTTGAAAAATAAGGCATATTAAGAATGGAATTACATAATCCACATATACTTAATAGAAATTTTGAAATGAAAATTTCAAGAAAATGAAGAGATAGTATTGACAGAATAATTAATAAGAACTTAGAAACTGATTCTAAAATGATGTATTCAGGAAGAATTAAAGTAAATCTACATCTAAACATCACAGTGAGAATACAGAACAAAAACAGTTGACATCAACAGAGTAATTATTAAGTGATAATAATGCATGTGCAAAAAATAACAATAAGAGGAGAAGCAGTCTTGTCAACTGTTGTGATGGAGGTCATAAAAAGGTATCTTCAGAATCAGAACATTATTAAAGGCTATCATGCCCAGCTGAATAACTATTAAAAATAGAAGTTGGAGTTGGGCATTGTGGGGCATGCTTGTAATTCCAGCCACAGGAGAGGACGAAGAAGGGGCCAACCTCTGCAATTTAACAGGACCTTGTCTCAAAATAAAATAATACAAAAGTAAAATAAAAAGTTCTAGAGATGTAGTTCAGTGGCAGAGCACCCCTGGGTTCAATCCTCAGTACCATGCACCATAAAAGAGATTAGTATACAGGGCTTGCTTGGGTGGACATATCACAATTAACACTATTAATATGTAGAATTAATACATGTCAAACAAAACTAAACTAAAAAATAGAATGATATAAAAATTTTTAAATTGGATTATAAGAGAAGTTACTATTCACTATCAGTAAAATGGAAAAAGAATGTTAAAGAAAATATTTCAAAATCATCACAAATGGAATGCCAAGGACAGAAGTTATTTAAAATGTTTCGATAAAATCAATAAATATAAAGTTAAATCTTTAGAATTTAAGAATATTTAAACAACAATAAAATTAGCAATCAATG
The DNA here is from genome assembly GCF_048772815.1 of Callospermophilus lateralis. Lineage (NCBI taxonomy): Eukaryota > Metazoa > Chordata > Mammalia > Rodentia > Sciuridae > Callospermophilus > Callospermophilus lateralis. Next base: position 98,296,821 of record NC_135315.1, on the reverse strand, counting down.
TATGGTGTTTCTCACATTACTGTGTCTTTCACAACTTTTCAGACAACAAGGGTTCAACTTCTCTTCAAAATATATTCACATAAAATATATATTTGCAATCATAGATAGTTTCCTTTTTAAAAGTGTCAACAGACAAAATAGTTATAGTAAACATAAGGAAAGTAATCCTAAATATAAACTGTAGTTAGAAAGTAAAATACAGTTTTCTAATTTTGAAAGTAGAAGCATAACATTGACAGTACTTCAGAATGTTAAAATATTGTAAACTCTCTACCCAGAGGAAATCAAAGAGAGTGGGAGATCAGTCTAAGATGGGGATAAAACATTCACTGAATTTTGAAAATATCTTCTAAAAACTTAAACTTTGAATAGCTCATACAAAATATGTTTGAATTTTTTTCAAACCCCATATATTGTTCAGGTGAGGAAGGCCACATTTGAGCACAGTCTACCCCTGGATCACTGTCCTTTGATAAAATTAAGTATTTGCATCTGAAAGCCCATGGAATTTCTGAACACCTGTTAGAATAACCAAAATCCATCACTATATGCCTGGTTGTAAGGCAACAGGAACTCTTACCTATTACTTACCTATTACTGATGGAAGTGGAATAGTAAATGTTGAACATACTGAACATACTATTATCATATGTATTTCTAAACATTTACAAAAATGTGGAAAAAATATATCTATATGAAAAACTGTACCTGGATGTTGACAGCAGCATTATTTATAATTGCCAAAACTTGTAAGCATCCAGGATGCTCTGTAATAGATGAATGGATAAATAACTATATGGTACATTCAGACAATTAAATATTATTGATTGCTAAATATAAATGAGCTATCAGACTGTGAAACAAGAAAGAATTTCAAATGTACATTACTAAGTGAAAGAAGCCAATATGGAAAGATTATGTACTGTATTGCTTCAACAATGTGATATTCTGGAAAAGGAAATCTATGGAGACTATAAAATGTTTAGTAGTTGGCATGAAATAAGCAGGGAAAACTATGAAAAGGAAGAGTACAGGAATTTTTTTGGTGGGGGATGAAGATATTTGGTATAATAATACCAAATACACATTCACAAGCATCTATCAACTCATAGTATGTAAAATACCAAGTGAGAACCCTTTTGTAAACTACAAGCATTTGGTGATAGTGATGTGTCAAAATAGGTCTATCAATTGTAATAAATGTGCTAACCTTTTAGGTTATGTTTATAATGAGAAAGACTATGCATGTGTGAGATAGTGAATATATGAAAACTCAATGCATTTTTCTCAATTTTTCTGTGAACCCAAACTCCTCTAAGCAATCATATATATTATATGAAATAAATTATGGTGATCAAAACAGGAAGTAATCTGATGGTAATTGGCACTACCTGTAGACAGGAAGGATAAAAAATGATTCCTTTAATAAAGAAACAAGGTAGCCAGGTACAATGGCCCACTCCTGTAATCCCAGTGGATTGGGAGGCTGAGGTAGGTGCATCCTGAATTCAAAGACAGCCTCAGAAAAAAGCGAGGCACTAAGCAACTCAGGAAGACTCTGTCTCTAAATAAAATAAAAAATTGGGAGGGGGATGTGGCTCAGTGGTTCAGTGCCCCTGAGTTCAATCTCTAGTACACACTGCCTGCACCCCCCCACTCAAATAATAAGAAACAAGGTAATTGTAATAGATAGTGTCTTTGTTGCTGTTATGGCTCTTATTGCTGTATAACCACCCCAGTATGTAGTATGTGGGATAATGAAGTCCATTCAAATATTTTATGACTAAAGGCTATTTACTTTCAAATTTCCTAACAATAAATATTTATTTATTATAAATTAGTTTTCTAGTTTGTAGAATGTTTATTAGATTTCCAGGAATAAAATATTCAGATTATGAAGTTTTCTTATTAATAGGTATTTGCATGTGTGTCTGTTTTGTATTCTGTATATGTCTACATACTTTTAGTACCTCAAGATGTGTATTGAAATGTATGTATATACAGATGTATTTCCTATTGCAATATAAGTGTTCAACATGTTTAATAAATTCTCGTTGAAAGAATGCAGAAAAATAATTCACAATAAATGCATGTAATTACCTGCTAGAGATTTCAAAAGATACTAATTTGGAATTGCAACAAGTCAATAAAAGAGTAGAGGTATTTTTAAAAAGTGTTTTATGTAAGAATTCTCTCACAATAATGTCTCATCATCACTGGCTGAAAAAAAAAAGAAGTTTAACAGCTATGCCTCTCTGCCTACTTTATTGTACTATTTTCCAATCCATTAACTAGCAAGTTAATACAAATGTATTTATACGTTAAAGAAAAAAACTGAAAGTACTATACATTATGATGGTAGAAATTACAAATTATTCAGAATGCATTAATGTCAGTAACCCCTGAACTATCTTATTCATTTGTGGAAAGAATGTATGTCATAATTGTATGATATGTAATGTTCCTATAATATTTATGTTCTCATGACTTATGTTCTAATTGCTTTATCAAATTCTAGCAACTGTTCTCATAGCACATTCATTTTGCACACAGAGGGGGAAAGTGCTCCAGCTACTATTTAATGAAATCAACATATGCTGATACTTTATTTTAGTCTTCTTCATGAAATCTTTAACCAGAAAATAAAAGCATTTAGAGAGCACACTATATGTAATTATTGATAAAACATTTCCATTTTTAATTAAGAATATTCATATAAGATATATGAAACTATGAACATGGGCAATACTTTTTTTTGTACCAGGATTGAAGCCAAGGGAGGTTAAACACTAGCTGAATCTCCAGCCTTTTTTATTTTCTATTTTAAGACAGGGTCTTGCTGATTTACTCAGGGCCTTAAACTTCTGATCCTCCTGCTTTCCTATGAGCTAAGATTAGAGGCATATTCCACCATACCTTAATAGTGCAATATTTTAAAATTAATTTTTGAATACATCTTTTATTAAATTATATTGTGAATGCTTTAAAAGTTATTTTATCAGGATGGGGCTAATACCAACTTTTATATTCCTATTATGACTTAGAAGCATATGTGGTATAACAAAAAAAATTTGATTATTTGATTGAGTGTATATTAGATATATATATATATATATATATATATATATATATATATATATATATATATAAAGAGTACACATAGGTGTGTGTGTGTGCATATAAATTTGAATTTTCAAAAGACCTCAATAACTTCACACATGTAAATTACTAATTTTTTTGCTCATGTGTAAAGCACATTTTTTTTAACCAGTGGAATTAGTATCAATCTGATTTTCAGATCATAAGCTTCAGAGGAAATGGGAAATTGGGGTAGACATATTAGGATCAAAATTGAAGAGTGGGAAGTTTAGATGTAGGTGATTTATCCAAGGAAGATAGAACTTGATTAAACATTATAATGTGAGACTGAGGAAAACTTGTGGTGTTTCTTGAGGGAAAGGATAAGAATAGCATGTAAGTGTTAAGTTAGAACTAAAATAGGGAATAGTAGGAGGATCAAAAAAGTATTTTATTTTGTCATAGTTTTGCTTAAGGCTTCCTGAATATCACAAATCTGTTAAGAAAATGTTCACTGCACAACAAGAAATAACAGCGTGTATGGGAGTGTTCCAAGAGAATGTACTGTTACTTATTCCTCAAAAGCAACTTTTTGAGGCTGGGCTTTTGTTATTCCCATTTTACACTTGAAAAAATACCTACATTTTTTTTTAAAGATCACGTACATGTTAAGGAATTCAAAAATTGTAAAATCAGAAATGCCCACTGTCCACTTACTTTTTAAAAAAATTCTTTCTTTAGTACCAGAAATTGAACCCAGGACCTTGAAAATACTAGGGAAACTATTGGGAACTGAATTAGAGCAAACTATATTTTATGCTTGTATAACTATGTCAAAATGAGAATCAATAATGTACTAAAAAAAGAATAGATGAAATCTTTAAGGGGTATACTGTTTATAAGGTCTCTGCCCTCATAAATGGACTAATACCATTATTTCAGGAGTGGGTTCACCCCTCTTGTTCTCTCCTTCTGTTATGTGATATCTCCCATGTTATCACCCAGAAAGAAGGCTCTCACAAGACGCTGGTGTCTTGCTATTGAACTTTTTGCCCTCCCAAACTGTGGGCCAATAAATTTCATTCATTATAAGTTACCCAGTCTCAGGTATTCTGTTAGAGCAGTTCTTAAAGTAACTAAGACACAAAGGAAATGGCTTATTGAATCTGAGCAATGGGTGATTGGGTAGATCAATGTTCAAAAACCTGATGTGTAGGAGCCTAAGTCAGGAATGCAAAATATGTGAAGTGGGCTAAGCGGAATAAAATAGAGTCAAGTGATCCATGGTCAGTTGTCCCAGCACCATTCTTTAAAGATTTTTTTTTTGATCCTCACTTAATTACCTTCAAATAAATTCACTAAAAATATGAGAGTTTCTGGACTAACAATTCTGTTCCATCAGTCTATATGTCTATATTTATATCAATACCACAATGTCTTGATTAGTATTATTTCTGAATTTTGTTTGTTTTGATTTCAGGAGATATTACTATGCTGCTCAGGCTGGGCTTAAACCCCTAGCCTCAGGTGATCCCTTAGACTCAGTTTCCCAATTAACTGGGACTATAGACATGCACCACCACATCTAGCTCATAATAGATTCTGAAATCAGTAAAAAAAAGTTATATGAAGTAAAATAATAAAAATCCTCTGATATTTAAGGCAAAGTTATTTTTTATTATAAGTGTTCTTGAGAACCTTTTATTTTCAAATAATTTCTTCTCAAAATTTTCTGCAGTGACTTCTATAAATGTATTTTTTATTCCTGCTTTTTGTTTTGCTTCTAGGAATATATTCAAATATAATGTATTTAATTTCTTAACTTCACTCATGCAATCCTTTGTTATTAGACCCAGAGGCCAATTAATACAGAACAAGGTGTTTTTGAGTAATGAAAAGATGGACCTCCTTCACATATCACTTACTAGAGATGTCCTGTTTGTTCAGACAGCTATAACAGAATACTATGGACTAGGAGGCTTAGAAACAACAATAATTTATTTTTCACAGTTCTGGAACCTGAGTTCTAGATTCAGTCCCATTTCTGTAGTTGAGACCAGTTTAACTGGTAAGTTGAAATCTGTAAAGCAGTTAATGTCTGTGTATGCCAAAAAGTTGAGAATCATGACAATTACTTTATAGAAAAGAAGAGTTCACAGCATTTCGGCAACAAAGAGAGAAAGAACAAAATTAATGAGCATTTTATAGTGATAAATGTAAAGTCCTGTGTCCTAATCCAAAATATCAACCATTCAAAAGAATGGATCACTTAGTTATTAGTAAAATAGATGGCAGATTTGGCTTGCCAGTGAGATCAGTAGGAATCAATCATAAGATGTCACTCCACCAGAGCTAATGGGAACTTGTGTTTTATAAACAAAACTATAGAAACCAACTGAGGAAGTGAGAACCACACTTAGAAATCTTATTGGTTCTGGCTACCATACATTGTTATGCTTAGTCAACTTAAAATAAATTCAGAGAATGACAATTCTATGGTGAAAATAATTCTTGAAGGCCTACTGTGTACCTAAGACTTCACAACTGCTTTATGTAAATTGCTTCCTTTCTCTAAAAACTAATAAAGTTTGATAGGTGATAATAATGAAATGTTTGTGAGTGTCCTCAGAAGGCATCTGATTGTCACCCAAGAGACCACTCTTAAAAAATCATGCTGATGATCAGCTTTTGCTTCCTAACCTCATACTGGGTCAGAGGGTAGATGTGATCAGCACAACAAAACTGTTCATATCTCTCACAGCTGATTTAAGTTCACCAAGTTCATCAAGACAGAATTTGCCCAAATCATCTGTTTAATAATTCTGAGGGGAAAAAAAAACTACAACAAAATCTGCATTTCAGTTTTCTGCTGACATATTTTGCCAAGAATCAACATCATATACAGAAAGACAGTTTTTTTTAAAGATAGAGAGGGGAGAAAGAAAGAGAGAGAGAATTTTAATACTTTATTTTTTAGTTATCGGCGGACACAACATCTTTTGTTTGTATGTGGTGCTGAGGATCGAACCCGGGCCGCACGCATGCAGGCGAGCGCGCTACCACTTGAGCCATATCCCCAGCCCCAGTAAGACAGATTTTAATCAAAAGACAGCTCAATTAATCTTTATCTTAATGGTACTACATTTGTCATAAAAAATTTCAGTTAAAGCCCAGGTTTTCGATATCCTCTCCAGTGATGATGCTCAGCAGGGTAACACCATTGTTAATGCAAGAAAAAATGAAGAAATATCTTCAGCTAACTCTGATTTGAAAATATACCTCAAATTTAGAAATGTTACAAATTTGAACAAAATGATGAGTCTTGGAATTGATGAGACACATTTCATAATCCTGCCAGCCTCAAAATATCTGATCAAGGGAATCTGCATAACTGTGTTTTAAAACACTAAAAATGGGTTGGGCATTCAGGCAGCATTGTTCTTTGGCAGAAGGTGACTGACTCTTGGTCATGCCCCAAATGGTACCTAATAGCATTGCTCTTTTTGTTTTATACCTGCAAAAACTTAAATTTGATTTTTTTTACAGTTATATCCCAATAAAACTTTATTTCCACACAATGAAATCTGAAATTTATAAAATTTTCATGTTTTACAGAATATAAGTATTTTGATATTTTCTCCAACAATTTTAAAAAGGAAAGGTGGTCAGGGAGGATTGGCCTATGGCTATAATTCCAGATAATCAGGAGACTGAGGCAGGATGATTGCAAGTTTGAGGCCAGCCTAAGCAAGTTAGTCTCAAATTAAAATTTAAAAAAATGGGGATATAGTGCAGTGGTAAAGCATTTGCTTAGCATGCTAGAGGCCAGGGTTGGATTTTCAGTACTGAAAAATAAAAAAACAAACAAAAAAATAAAATCATTGTTCACCAGCCATTTAAAAATTGGGGTGGGAGAATCTGGCCCCAAAACTTTATTTACTGATTCCTATTCTAATTAAAGATTCAATGGAAATCAGTAGGCATACTCTTTATCTATTTTTTTTAAATGTGGTGCTGAGGGTCAAACCCAGTGCCTCATGTGTGCTGAGCAAGTGCTCTACCACTGAGCTATAACCCCAGCCACAGGAGGCACACTCTTAAATGTTTTTTGAGAAGTGAGGCTCTTCTCAAAAAACTTAAATTTGAATACAGAATGTTTCCTTTGGGGACAGGACTGCAATCAATTTCTCTTCTGACACTAGAGCTTCTGCTCTTATATTACCCTATCCTACTTTAGACTAGCAGACAAGTATGAGAGCCAAATGGAATTTTAATTTGAAGTTGGGAAGACAAGATTTAAGGAGAGTTGTGATTGCCGTGCAATTGATATAAATACTATCCCCAAAATAAATGTGTGAGGGAATTCACTTTTTTACGTATTTTTTGACAAATTTAGGCCTAGAAACACCATAACATTAGATCAAAGTTAATCTTGGGCATTATGAGGATCCTCTTCTTTATAGGGTCATGAAAGAATCTGGGCCAATTGTGATAGCTAACAAAGATTGGAAGATCCTTTATATTTAGTCTTTCATGGTTACCATAAATATCCTTTCAGTTGAAAGTTATTTGATCTCTAAGGTAAGTAATAATTGCTTTCATACTGAGCAATGCACACTGGGTCTGTGGCTAACTTTTCAATTGGTCCCATAATCCTTGCCTCTGGGTAAAAAGATGTGGTCTCTAACATTTGCTGGCAAAATTTATGTGATCAGAAAATACAACACATATCTATGTTTAGGTAAATTTTCTCTGGTTTTGAAAACTTTCCTACCATAAAAATCTGGGTAATGTTGTGAAATAGGGTGTGTGGGGAATGAGGCCAAAGGTATAGTGCAGAGAAATCATAAATTGCTATCTCTACAACATTTACTCAAGAGAGTTTTCTTCAAATATTTAAACTTTGCAAGCAAAAGAGGGATTCATTTTTATTACACACATCTCCAATATAAAACTAAAGGATAGATTTTCTCTAAAGGCCAATCATAGTTTTTATTTATTTTTTTATTTTTTTTCATGTAAATAAATAAGCCTTTATTTACATTCCAATTTTTATAACAAATCACATCCACATTTATGTTTCCACACAGTAATTTATATTTAAAACACTAAATTTAAATAAGAATTTTAAAATAGGTATCAACTACATTGGCTGAAGAACTTTTACACAATGTAATTCTAAGACTTAATGCCAAAACTTTCCTTGTGAATGATCCAGAAAAGTGTCAGTTACCACATCAATGGACATATGCAAATGCAAATACACCTCCACAGAACATTATCACCCCTCTTACAAAGTTGCTGCTTTAAAAATCCTGGTAGAACTGACCTGGTCTCTTTTAAATCAATGTCACAAGGGAAAAAAAATAGAGACAGGTGGACAGTTCTGGGTTAACAGACTAAAGATACATAATAACCAAAATGAAACGCATGAGCCTTGACTGAATCCTGGTTCAAAAACAATTAGACATTTTAGGGAACTCTGAATGTAGACTAGACATCACGTGATACTATTAAATGGTTCTAATTCTTTTCAATGCAATAATGATACTGTGTTACATAACAAAATATCCTTATTCTTAGGAGATGCTCCATGAAGTTTTTAGAAATGAATTGTCATAACACCTACACTTTATTTTCAAATATAAAAAAAAATAGGTACAACCAACAGGCACACATTTAACAATTACTCAGTCCAACTTTTCTATGTCAAAAATTCTTTCATCATAAAAATATGGAGAAATTTTTACTGAGTTTATTTCTAACTTCTCATGTCTTATTTCAGCGCATTTTCCTAATATTCATGTTGTGAACTATACAAGGAAACTTGAACACAAAAGATAAATAATCCAAATCAGAGTAAATAGAAGATATAGATAGGCTTGGCTGGTATTTCTGGAATTGCAGTCTCTTGAATCACTACAATGGAAGACTATCTACAAGATATTCATAGGATTGGATTTTACCTGCAAGTGGACAGAGCCCCGGAGGAGTCTGCTGTCGTACAAAGGACAGAAATTCATACTCTGCCTGCTGCAATGTAATTGTACTCTCCTTCACTGCCTTGGTAAGACCAGACTGCAAGAGAGAATTCCCAGCCCCCAGCAGAAACACATGAAGTCAGTTTTCAAAGGTATCCAGAAATGAAACTTTACTTCAAAAATGGGCAAGTATCACCACAGATGGACCATTATTAGAACTCAAGTTCAAATTGAAACTGCCATCTTTTCACCAATTTTTTCTTAATCCAAGCCAATAAGTTATGTTCCTGATTGTTAATAGCATTTCCACACAGTCTAAAAAAGATGGTGCTCAAAGTCCAAGGATATAACCTCTGGGAAGAAACAACTATTAAGAGGACAGCAGCATTCCCCCTTCTCTGAGAGTTGATGTCTAACCTCATCCAAAAGACTGACTTGAGTAATACTTGACAATCCACAATGCGTTCGCCACAGACTGAATATAGGAGAGAAAAAAGAGGACATTCAGGAGAAGATGATCTCGAGAGGTCCAAAAGATGAAAAGTAAAAAGCAAGCAGTTTCCCAGGCTTGCCAAGCAATCTTCCTCTAACCCTCTTTTTAAATAACATCCAACAATGGTCTAGGATTCAGATGTGAGCGCAATAAGCTTGTTACTGTTCCCCAAAGCAGCAATCTTGTTATTTGGTAATGTTACCTTCCCATGGTGCTCCTTACACCAATCTGACATGCTGTCCAGCAACTCATCTGGCTGTTTTATAATCAGGTTAGGACCTTCAGCCAAAATGTTAAGATCAGAGTCTGTTATCAGACAGGCCATCTCAATAATCTGGTCCTTTTCAATGTCCAATCCTGTCATCTCCAGGTCCACCCAGACCATTCGCTGTGCCATGCTCTCCCCTGCCACCATGGCTGCGCCACCTCCGCGGACACCTCGCGACCCGAACTGCCGGCGACTCCCACCCACACCCCGCAACAGCCTGGAGCCCACGGAGCCGCCTAGCATCACCCGGCACCAGCCGCCACGGCCCCAGCCTAGCCGCCGGCGCGCGCGCAGGCGCAATGGTCGCTAACGTCGCAAACCCGCGGGGAGGCGCTGAGCGAGAAATCATAGTTTTAATAAGGAGGAAATTTTTTAATTAAAATTCTGGTTATGCGTCGACCTTCCACAGTGAAGAGATCCCTATCTTTTGAAACTGGTTATGATCTATTTTATTAAAAAAAATAACCATAAGAGTCTTCTTTCAACAAATACGCACTGTCACTCAATACATACTGTAGGCACAGTGACTCCTGTATTAAAAGCACTATAGGATGAGAGTTACATGGATCATTTTGCTAGGTTATTATTCCAACTTGTAAGGAATTTTATGAGCAGAAGTCTTTCAATTGATTTGTTCATAAGCTAGCAGACAGAATGCACTTGAAAAGCCATTATTTGTATTGGCTTTTTTCATATTTGTTAAGAAGATGGGATTTATTTTTAACTCATCACTTTCTCTGTTATTTTCTTTGTTACTGATATCACTTGAAGTAGTCACTGAACTAAACAATCACTTTGCAACAGTTTCATCATCATTCACATATAATTTCTTTTAGAAAATGTACCTTTTACAACAAAGCCAGGCTGTTGCCTATGTCTGTTAAGTACTGTTACAAGTTTAGGAGCTGCTCTTGTATCAACTAACACTAATTTTTAAGTTATTTTTGTTTCTGTATGTTAATGAAAAGGATAAGAATTCCTAAATTCTTGATTATCTTACTAAGATTTTATTCCATTACACATAAATCCACTAAGTTAAAAATAAAGACTATTTATCTTATATCTCTTCTTACTAATAAATATAGAACTATTGTAGCTATATTATTATTGGCAAAATGAACTCACTTCGAGGTTCATATTTCATATTGAACCAATCAAACATCCTTGCTAAATTTAAAAAAAGAAATCTCCTTTCAGTTTTAAAATTTCTGCAATTGAGAGTTTATTGTCCAACAAAACTAGCCTGTTGTAAATCAGAGACATAAAATCACAAAGCCTATGAAAAGTTGTGTCAAGCATGAAATTAATAGTTTGGAGACACTTTTATGAGAAATATATTAAATTCAATAAGTTCTTTTGTTTCAGAACCTTGCAGAGTTTAGTGAAATAACTGTAAATTTGTCTCTTTTAACCTAAAAGAAATAATCATATTAACATTTGTATGCTGATAATAAGTTTTATTACACATTACTGCTACATTTTAAAACTCTGAACATGATTAATTTGTGTTTACAAAGTTTGTATTCCTTGGTGTACAATTAAATAATATCTCAAATTAAGATTGTATTATATAACTTTAATTCTACAATTGTAAAAATTTTGTTTTTCTGTGCTGAACTGAGTATAATAAGTGATATGCCACTAGAGTAATAATCTAGCTTGGCCCCTTAAATATAATATCAAATTATAAGTACAATTATCCAAAGTTTAGGGTTTCTCTTTTCTTTCATTCTTTCCTAACTTTCTCCCTTTTTACACATTATTTTTTAATTGTTTTAATATTGTCTTGTCTAAATTTCTATAACTCACATATTGCAAAGAAAGTGTCTAAACTTACAAATTATATTCCTATTTTAGGTCTACTTCCCCAAAATTCAAATTAAACTATAACAATATTATATTTATGTAACCTACATTTATTAATTACCTGACAAGCACATTGTCAATCTCCCAATTGATTATTTTCTTCTAATTAGAAGATTATTCTCTTCTAATTTCTAATTTCTATTTGAATTTTGAAATGGTATATGCTTGAGTTTATATTTGAATCCACATAAGGAGACATTGTCAAGTTAGAAACCTGAACTCTAAGTATACTGTCTGGATTAAAATTCCAGTTCTGATTGAGGGTGCTCATACTCTTCTGTAGTATGGAAATTAAAATTATCTTATTCAAACAATAAGGAAAATAAATATACGCATGATTTACACTATATATTGTATATAATTAAATAATTATGCATAGTTTTATATATATTTATATATGCACAGCTGTGTGTTTACATTAAAAACAGATACTCTATATAACAATATATAATTATTTTATATATTTATATGCATATTTTTATACTTACATTTATGTACATATGACAAATTTTGAATTGTTTATGGCATATAATGAATACTCAGTGCATTTTAGTTAAAATAATGAATTTTTGTTCTCTTTGACTTTACCTTTTTTCTCTTCCCATTTCTTTCCCCATCTCACCCCTCCCGTTCTAAACACCTGGATAACCTTTTAGCAAATAAGATCATATAAACCTGTCTTTCTGCTACAAAATAAAATAATTAGTGTAAAATAACACATACAATAAATTACTGAAACTTTTATGACAAATTATAGTGGCTTAGAAGCTAACAATATCCTTAAGGAATAAACAGTCTTGAAGTCTTTTATATAAATACCAACACAGGTTGACACTTACTTGCAGATAATCTTTTTAAAATGAAAATGGACAGTTATAGAGTAACTAGAATATACAAAGCACATGACCATGTGTTTGGGTAGCATTTTGTAACTGGTGTAGCTTCGTCTTGTTTTCCTTATATCTTTGTGATCCTGGAATGTAGATCATAATAAGTTGGCCCTCAGAGACCTGTATTTGCTGCTGTTGATGCCGTGGGTGACACCCATCCCATGGGTATGACTGAAATTCTTCATCTCTACTAAATGCACTATAGCAAAAGCATTGGTGTGTAATTTCTGCAATTAAGTTACAAAGCATACATTGGCTTATATCTTTTTGCCTTCCTTTTTTTCTGCCTGCTGAGGGAAGCCAGCAATCAAATTATGGGTATAGGTATGATTCCATGGGAAATAATTTCCCCAGACAACAGTCAGTAAATATATGTTAACAACCATTATGAATGCATTTGTGAACTAATAGTTCAGATGAAAATCAAAATGTCTGTAGCCAGATGTAATGCCTTGATCTCAGCCTATCGGGGGTTCCTGAGAGAGAAGCACCCTTAGAAATGATATAATAAGAAATATTTATTGTTATAGTGAATAAATTTTATAATAATTTGTTATGTTGCCCCAGATAACCATTACCAAAAATACCACTACTATATGTGGTATTTTTGGTAATGATTACCACTAAAATCCTTTTAAAGTACTTTCTGTGTGCTTTTCTGCAGATGATAGGAAACTGTATAAGGCAGAGAAGTTAAAGCAACAGTTCAGTAGGTACCTGGAACAGTGTCACATTAATGCAAACTGTATTTGAATTGTGTGAAACAAACATCTTCAAATTTATATGCAATGGAGGATAGTGAATTAAACTGGAATTAGAGTAGAATGTTACAGAACTAAATGAAATAAAATGCAAGAAAATAAAATAATAGATAATATAGTACAAACTATCTACTTGTTTTTGCAATTATTAGCTGTGTGTGTATGTGTGGGAGTGTGTGTGTGTGTTTTGTGAGGGTGTGTCCTAAGAGCATGTACATACTCAGTGATCTGCTTAGTACCTGCCATAGTTGTACTCACAGCTGTAACCTATTAATGCAATAAGCTGAGTTTCAAGGGACCCAGGAAGAAACATCTTATGTTCTGCTCCAACCTTTCCCTAATACTTATACACACATGGGCACACAGTGTCCTCCACCTGCAACCTACACTATGTGTGCAATCGTTGTACCCAGGAAAGCCTACTTGAGACTCAGAGTCCAAGGTTATATTGGGGGTTGGTCATATAAGAGTAACAAGTAGCTACACTTTTGAAATTCCATATTTTAAGAAGTAGAGCAGGTATTCAGCATCCAGGTTAGGAGAAAAGACATGTTCCATGATACCAGCTAAGGGCCAGTTCCAAATGGGTTATTTTGAAAATAGAAACATGAGGCTACTGTGTTAACTCTTCGGTATAGCATGTGTATTATTTGTGTGATGCAAAATGGAAGATTTTCTCTTCAGGTAAAGCCTGAAAGACCTTATAATAAATTTCAATCTTTCAGGAACAATACGTATAACTTCTGAACTTTTTCATAATTTTTTCTTCTAAACTTCTATAGGATAGTACTTGAGCCTTGCAACTAGTGCAATCATGAAGACATTTTGTTGATAAAGATACATTCATCTGCCACAATAACCTAGTCCTCTGGGAGAATAGGCATTATACATTGTCATATCTTCCTAATGACCCTTGAAAATGCACAAGTAATCATACTTTCTTTCCCTGCTGAGTTGTTATTAACAAACTGTGATTTGTGGACTAAATTGAAAATATGGGTTACTTTTGAAATGAAGAATACATAAAACACAAACACAAATATTTGTTTATGTACTACCCAAAACTGTTTTCACAAGACAATCACATGGAGTTGAATAGTTACAGAAGAGATTTCATAGCACACACAGCCAAAAATATTTACCATCTGGTCTTTTATAGAAAAACATGGCTAACATTCTGTATTATTAAAAAAATGGAATTCTTTTCACAAATGTTGAGTAAATTATTCAATACCGTCAGAAAATAAAATACAGTTGACTATATATATATATATATATATATATATATATATATATATATATGTAAATCTCATGCATTTTTCTCAATTAAAATTTTTTATATATGCATAACATATATTAAGCAATTATTTTATTATAAGACTCTTGTTTTGCTCAAAGCTACCTCAGAAATATTAATGACTGTTTTTCATGGTATGGTTTAAACCTTCTCCAAATATAATATCCTGTTATCAACAAAATGTATACTCTTATCAAGAGAAAATAAGTAATAATATATTGAGAATATTTTCTCTGAGATTTTGTTAATCAAAAATGTTAGAAAAATATTTCTTCCTTTGACCAGAAATGGTAGAAAATAGTAGACTTTACAGAGTGAATTTCAATAGTAGTGGTCTAAATGAGAATCAAGAATGTGCATAACCTGTCATCAACATCTCCTATAAATACAAAATTCAAAAGATGAATTGAACTCCTTTGAATTATGACAACCACGGACTGACTCTTGAGAATTAAATGATTTTCCAAAGAGATAGAAAATAAAGTTAAGAAGAATGAGCCATCCTGAAGCAATAATGAGAAACTCCTCCATCAAGTGTTCTTAGAGTGGGTAAACATGAGAAAGATAAAAGGAGCAGAATCAGTGTGCCTGTCTGGGCATACGTGTGTGGAAGGGATGCAGAAGTGAGAAGGGGCATGGAAACCCATTTATTTTATTTGTCAGTGGAAGTGCAGAAAAGACAAATATCAAAATTAATTTCTATTGTACAACAATAGGAAATTTTTCTAATATGTCAGTTTTTCACATAATGTACACTAATCTTTATTTACTTAAACCACTTTAAAATTTACTTTAAGAAAAACCTTTAGAACTAACTTTAGAACAATACTGTGAATATAAACTGAATATGTTTTAACATATAAAAAATGTCGTACTTCCAATAAACACATTGGAATTTTATTTTAAATTTTAAATTGGGTATTGCTGCCTGCCAAGATTCTGAAACTGAAAATGTGCTTTTTGGTATAGCACCAACATACAATAATATAATTTATCTGGGACTAGTTTATATTAGATCTAGTAAGGAGAGTAGATAGAGTGAAATAGGAAAGAATAATACCTTGGTAAGTTTTCCATTGTGGTAAGTGATACTAATCTTCATTACAATAGTCACTAGCATCAGTTGATGAACAATTTAATCGGGGAGGTTTGGTGAGCAGGACAGAAGAGTGGTTGTATAAATGATTCTCCAAGGCAGAGAAAGTTAAGAAGAAAGAGAAAAGGTGTAAACTATATAGTAGTAAAATATAGCAGGAAACCAGGAATTCCAGTTTTGGAGTTAAGAAAGAGGCTTGCCTATCAAGAAAAATACTGAACTTGAAAGAAACACATAGGTTGTAATTAAATAAAATATGTGAATCTACTACTTGTATAACATTATTTGTGCAGGAACATGTTAAAACAAATGTATATAAATCTTTAAATAATGTTTAAAAATTATATGTCATATCTTGTGGAAGAAATAAGTAATACCTCATTATGATTCTGTTTTAAATTTCCCTAATGATTAGTGATACTGGGTACTTTTTGTATACTATTAGTCATTTATTAGTTATTTTATTAGTTCCTGGGGGAAACTTTAGAATATTCCAAGTGTGGAAAGCAGGATGTCTGTTACCAGGAGTTTGCTCACCAGAGAAACACTGTCTGAACATTTCCCCAGCCAGAATTCTTACAGTCATTTGCAAGTCTTCTTTGGATAAATGTCTATTCAGATCTTTGCCCATTTAAAATTGAATTATTTTATCTTCTGCTGCTGAATTCTATGAGTTTCTTACATATTCTGTATATTAATCCCTTGTTTGATGGTTAGTTAACAAATATTTTCTCTTACTCTATACATTATAGTTTCTTCACACTATTGCTTGTTGCCTTTTCTCTTTACTTTGATATAATCCTATTTGTCTGATTTCCCCTTGTTTCCTGTGCATTTACCCAAAACAAAAAGATTTTTGTATATAACAATTTCATGAAGTGTTTCCCCCCATTTTCTTCTAGTGATTTTTAAAGTTGTGGGTTTTATATATCTGTCTTAGATTAAGTCTGATTTGATATTTGTAAATAGTGGGAGATACAGGTCAGTTTGTTATTCTGTATAAAAATATCCAGTCTACCCAGAAATCTCACTAGTACTGTTTATGTGTTCAAAGGAAAGGACATCAACATATTGAAGAAATAGATGTCTGTAGTCTCATGTTTATTGCAGAACTATTCACAATAGCCAAGTGTCCATCAATATATGAACAGAAAAAAAAATGTGACTATGTATGCAACAGAATTTTAAGCAGTCATAAAACAAATAGAATCACATAATTTTTGGAAACATAGATGAGCCTTAAATACATTATATTAAGTGAAAAAGCCAAAAATAAGCACATAAAGATTACTACCAAATGTTCTCATCCATTTGTGAAAGCTAAATAAATTGATCTTCTACAAGTACAAAGCACTCAGTAGAATAGTGATTACCAGAGAGGTGGAAGGGTGTTAGGAAAAGGGAGATAAAAGTTGTTGAATGAATATACAAATACACTTTAATACAGAACAATAGAGTGACTATAGTTATATTGATGAGTGTGACTATATCCACATATGTGTATATAATGTTCCTGTATATGAAGTTTTTTTTTTTTGGGGGGGGGGTGGGTATTAGGATCAAAGCCAGATCATTCTCTCTCTGACCTATACCCCTAACCCATTTATTTTTCCATATAGGGTCTGCCTAAGTTGTCCAGGTGGCCCTCTAATTTATGTTCCTCCTCCCTCAGCTTCCTGAGCAGCTGTGATTACAGGCATGCACCATAATGCCTGGCAAGAATATTTTATCATATATTCTGAAATAAATTGAAAAAATTAATTTTCAATGTTCCCAAACAGATTATTAATGTTTGCCTTAAATTGATCATTAAATATTTTATGTACCTCTATTAAAATGTCATACTGTATTCCAAAAATATGTACATATACTGTCAACCAAAATAATTGTAAATAAAACAAATGGTAAGTTGAATATATTTAGATGAGTGGAACTAAATGAAAATATAACTTTAGTAAATATAAAATATGTTTTTATTCATTTCAAAATATGTCTAATTTTGAACTTAGAATCTTAAAAAACTAGCCCCTAGCCATTTTTTAAATGACATTGAAATTACCAATATTTAATTTAATTTTTGGACTATATTACACATTAGCCAAATGTGTGTGTATGTGTATATATATTTCTGAGGCACAATAAAATGGTATTTATATCTACAGCAATTTGTTTTTCTTTCATTTCTGAAAATTGAAACGATTTACTTACATATCCTTTTTAAGATAAGTTAATATTGGAGATAAACACACAGAATTAGTGACTAGAAGCTAGTACTAAATTTTTTGAACTATTATTCCAAAATTGACTTTTTTACTTCACTGTGAAAACTTAAAATGTGACCTCTAATATTTAATTGACACACAATGCTCCATCAAATCCTATTTATGATTTTCACATTTATGTAATTGAGTATAGGGTACAAGGAGACAAACAAGGACAATTTCTAAATTTTTAATTTCATTGGAGGCTGTCATCCAGTAATATTCAAAATTTATGTCCTCAGTGAATAAGTCAACTAGATCATGTATAAGAATATCAAGTTCCAAAAACCCCAACATTTTTAAAATACAATCTTTTAAAGAAGCCATCCTCATTTCCCCCAATGTCTGCTCTTCAAGACTATTCTTAGAAGCCAGACACTCTTGCCTCACCAGTCTTCCCCAGAAAATGCATTCTGGTCTAAGTGGGAAAATTAATAGGTTCAATTACTCTGACCTAAAGAGTGCAGAGTCTATTAGTGGGCAATTGCAGTCACTTATTTCCAAAGGAAACCTGCCCATTGCTGCTGAGAATAATAGCTAACAAAGCTTTTCAATTATGGGTTGGAGTTTAAAATGAAGGAAAATAGGTCAGTACAAGGGATGAAATGAGAAAGGGAGAGTCCAGTGGTAGTAGGAAACTTGGGGAGTGTCGAGTTGGTAACAGCAGAGCCAAAGAGGGAAAGAGAGACCAGAAAGAGAAAGAAGATGCATTGAAAAACCTCATTATATAAATTACACTAACTCTGTGCCTTACTCATTTTGCAGCCTCAATTCCTGCTGCTGAAACAGAAAATTTGTATTGATTCCAGGCCATGTAAATATAGTTAATCTTTAGAATGATTAATGAGATTGAAACCCACCATGCTTCCGATTACAGTTCTAAGCAACAAAGATTTGCTAAGAAAAATCAAGATTTTCATGTTCTCTTTTTCTTTTCTTTTTTTTTTTTTTGAGAAATACTTTGTATAATATTATTCAGAATTGGAATACATACTTTATATTATAGAGACCCCAAAATAAAATTTTAAAATGTAATAAATCATGGATTTGAAAAATCAGCTGACTGATCCTGATCATGCATAGTTTATACAAATACTCATTCTTTTCATATTTTGTTACATTTATAGTGAAGAAAGACGATTTGGGGGAATAAAGAAATTTACACTGTTTGCTTTTGCCCACAAAGTCCTATTGTGTCAATAGTGATTGTGTTTAAGTTCCCAGTAAGCTATTCCCATTACTGTTCTAATTATGACTTACAAATTATGAAAACAAATATTCCTACCAAAATTAAACAGGATGTCTTTTTATAAAAATTATAAGCATGCATTTCTCCACAGATCACACATTGTAAAAGCTAATAAACAGTATTAGCAATAAGAAGATTGACTCATTTAATAAATTTGAAAAACAGAGAGCAACAACTGTTGATAACATGTCACATAGCAGATGAATTTTCGGTATTTAAGTATAATAATTTATTGAAAATGTATTAATTATTTACTAGAAACAAGGACCCAAATTCTGTATGAATCATGGAAGTTATAAAGATGAAAAGATTGCCATCTTCAATTATAGGATTAATCATTATATTAAGCTTTAATAATGTTTTTTAATGTTTAATTTATTTGTCTTATCAAATGAGTGACTCAGAATTTTTAAAATTATTATTTTGCATATTTTCTCTTAGTTTATGCAACAAGATACACATGAGTTAAATTTCCACTTAAGTACTTGTCAAACATAAGAAATATCCCTTGTGAAAAGTACTTGTTTATAGTGAAAATATTTTCTCCCATATGTCTGAAACATATTTAAATATAAATAGTTAGGAGACAGCCATTTCTGAATTTCTACTTAGTGTTTCTGAAGTATAAGTCTTTGAAAAACATCAAAGTGGTGTTCCAGAAAGAGCAACTACATTTAGATCCCAAGGTAGAGAGAAATTTAGTTGGATAAACTTCCTTCAGGATTGAAGCAAACAGAAATAATTGAAAAACATAAATCCCCACTGGATGTGGTGACACATGCCTATAATCCCAGCAAATAAGGAGACTGATGCATGAGGATTGTAAATTCAAGGCCAGCCACAAAAATTAGCATGACTATTACAAAATGGAAAAAAAAAGCTCTGGGAATGGCTATCAATGGTAAAACTCCTGGGGTTGAATTTCCAGTACAAAAAAAAAAAAAAAGGAAAGGAAAAATCAGAAACAACAAGACAAAACTCAAAATTCCATAACAGGGTTTTAGCATCCACACAATAAGTTTTCTATATTATTTTAATGATGGAAAAGCTGCTATGGCATCCTGACTCAGTTTATAAACACATTCTTGTTTCACAATATATTGTTGGTTCTAATAAAAATTGTATTTTAATGACCACTCTTAACGTTTTAAAGATATATTATTAATTAAGAAAATTTTATAAAAAAATAGAACAGTATAAAGGTATCTTCTGAAGTACTTTATTTTTACACTTTAATTTTCTTGGGAAGATGACATCCAACTAAATTATTTAAATTCAGCAAAATCTGATGAAATGTAAGGTCTCTAGAGAATGATTAAAATCATTTAATCTTTGAAATTGAATTAGTGGTAGAGATTGTTGTTTACATGATGATTAAAAGTAGCCTAACTTCACCAATAAAAATAGAAATAGAGACATTTGAAGGAGATAAATATTGCCTCTTAGAAATATATTTCCCTTGATCGGTGATAAACACATTATGTTTATATAATTTAATTCACTTATTGCTCCCATAATCTGTTAAATTGTTGGAGAAGGTATGCTGGTCAATTATTTCATGGAGCTGAAATAATTCAAAGGTAAAGTAGAATGACTTGAGAAGCGAGAGGACTGAGGAGTGACAGCTCTTTTTTCATTTCCTTTTAGAGATGCATGTACTTATAATGACTGCAAATTCTCTCTTCCTTACTGGAAGGGCAGGTTCCCGTGGGAAAGGCCTCCATAGTATGGAATCTAACTCTATATTACTGTAAAAATGTTGAGGTAACAGCAAGCTTGAAAATGTTGCAAGCCCTAAGCAACATTAATAATCATAGCCAACAAAATCAAAAACAGAAAACTAAATAAAATGCACATTTGTCTTTAAATGTTGGAGTTGTGACTTGTTTTCTAAATATGTAATGAGACTCATAAAAGAACATAGTTAATATATCATTGCAAATCAACATAAACACGGGGAAAACAACTAGTTGAGAAAATATCTGTGAAGCTCATAAAAATAATGGTTTCTTTAAATTCAAGAATTTCTTCAAAATTGAGAAAGAAAAACACCTTTTTTCTTGAATTTCTAGTACTGGGGAAAGGGCAAAAATCAAATAAACAGGCATTTCACAGAAAAAACTCATACATAGGCACTCACAGAGAGACAACAAATAAATGTTCTATCATAGTCATTGGAAAATTAAAATAAGTCATTCAAATAATATAAATAAAGTTAAGATCAACTAACTCTCATATCTAACTCTTCATTACAATTTACTTGTCCCTCAAATCCTGATCCTAAATGAGAAGTACCAAAATAAAATAACATCTCAACAATTCTAATGAAAAAAATGACAATCAAAAAAATCTAAACTGGTGCCACAGAAAATAGGTTAAGTGAACAACACTTTATAAATAAACATATATTATATATTGGTATAACACAAGGGAGGTGTTACATCTTTTCTCCTTCTCTTAAGGAGAAAAATGTCTAGGCAGTAGTTGGTAAGAGAGAGTGGAGGAGAATCATTCTTCAGAAGATTTTTGCTCTTTTGCACTATTTCTTCACCATTCTTTTCTTCTTCTTTTTTTTTTTTTTTTTTTTTTTGGATAATGGGATGTACCAAGTCTAATGAGTTGAGCACTGAGAATTACCCTAAATGAAAACTGCATTAAACTCCTTTGAAACTAGTAAACTTGGAAATGTGGAAATCAAGTATTGACATGGTTGACTAAGTACAGTAGAAGCTGCCACCTCTTCAGTCTCCTCTCTTGGTGAACACACTCACAGTAAAGTATTTAGGATTATTTGAACAGAGTGGTACACAATTCACGTTTTTATGTGACATTTTTAACTAGAAACTCTTAATTTGTAGCTATACCTTTTTCTGAACCCATGGTGTCCAAATATCACTATTTCTTATTTGGTGTATTTTGCGTACAAATATTGGAAATAAGAAAAAAAAAACCATTCTTGCAGAAACATATGAACTCTAAGTTTATTATTTATATTCATAAATATATATATATATATATATATATATATATATATATATACACTTATATATATATTTACATATATATACACACACAGAATGGTCACAAATTACTTACCTAATTTTAAATCTGCTTGTCTTTTTCACAGCTCTAAAATTCTCAAAACTCCCATAGAATTCCTACTTTTTTTTCCTAGAAAAATTCTGTTAATCCAACCAAATTTAGAATGTACTCTCTGAACATCCTTCCTCATCTCTGAAGGAGGTGAGAATTGATTCCCATATTTTCCTAGAATACTCCTGCTCCTCTAAGTAAATTTAGAATAGATTTCTCTCCTAAAATCTTTTCCATCTAAGAATGTGGCTAGATAAATTTCCTTCTGTCCCTACAGAGTCATATATATGAAATTATTTTAGACATTAACGTATTGTAGTCTTATTGTCCAGCCCTAGCCTTCCTCAATCCACACATGTATGCATGCATGCCTGTGCACAAAGTCTCTGAGCTCCTTGAGGGATGGATATGGCACATTTATGTATTACTGTGCTGCTTATAGGTTCTAAAGCAGAAGATGCTAAAGATTGATTAGTCTGAAGCAATTATCAAATGATAAAAAGGTATAATAATGGAAGTGGTAGAGCAGCCAGAGGTTTTTCATCATCATCATCATTATTATTATTACTATATATATTCTTTTGTGGTGTGTGTACTGATTTATTGGTTAGTTTTGTTGTTGTTTTCATATAGTCCAACATCTCAATAAATTTTCCAGCTCTTCTATGTACTTGCTGAATACCCATTAACTTACTAAGCCTATCTAATGATAATAAACACTCAGGTAATTAGAATAATTTAAAAATAAAAGAAAGTATATATATAGAATAAATAAATATTTATACTTATTTGTATGTTTACAAATATATAAAAGAAATATATATGTATACATATGTGTAGATAGATATATAGTATATGTAAAATATTCTACTTACATCTTATTTCACCCTCACTTCCTTTTTCACATTTACCAAACCTCATGAAGTTATCTTACACCATGTGTTTTAATCCACCAAAAAGAAAACATTTCAGTATATACTACAGTATAAATATTCTCTGGTTTCTAATGCACAATTAAATTTTCCTTATTATATAATTACTCCTCTAAATCTTTTGATATTCTGAATCTCCAAAGAAAAGCAAAATTAAAATATTTACTGTAGTAGGTAAAAGACACTTTTCAACTTGAGTCAGTGTACACAACAGATTTCATTCCATGAATAAGAATTTTAAGTATGGCACTGTGAATCACCTTGACCCAAGGTAATGTTATGGACTATGATTTTTGGGTCAATGATATACTGATTTCAGAAATGACACAAGTCTAGTTTTATTACAACATCTTTTAACCTGTACCTTGTATGTAACAATGACACATTTTAAGTTTAAGGTGTACCTCCTGCTGTCAAGGCTGATCTTTCCAACAATAGCAAGTGAGGATTTCTCCTACCTTGGGGGGAAAAATGTGCTTTTTCAATTCACTGTATTGAAGAAAAATTTTTTCCCATGGATTTTCTCTCAATGTAGGTATACACACAGACACACACACACACATACATATATTCATATAATAGAGACATGTATGTTCAGATGTTATATATTTATGGATGGAATACATGATTGAAATAATATAATGAGTCATAATTAGTTTTTAGCATTTTTATTATCTACAGATTTTTAAGACTAAGTTTCTATTTTGATTTCAAAACAACATTTTAAATGTAGTTAGGATTTTTGGAGTACCAGCATTTTCAGTTTCCATTACACATCATTCTTTATACCACATGAGGTATTTTCAGATTTAGCTAGGTAGTATGTCTGAATAAAAAAAAATGTGTAGATAACACTGACTGCAGACTCTGTGCATTAATCAGGCATGGTTTCTTCCCACCTTACACAGTACATTTTGTCACATACTTTTCCCTCTCAGTAAAGCTAAAATTCAGGTTACATGGAAATATTTGCAATTTGTTCAAGACCTAGAACTTTGAGACAGAAGCAGAAATCCCTTTCATTTTTCCTCTTCAGCCATCTTGAATGTTGATTCTTGTACTCTTGAGTTCACCTCTCCACTTCTGTGCTTATCTATTTAACTGGTTGATCGATCATTGAGAAAAGGATAAGTATCAGAGTTTCCAGCTCTTGTTCCTTTCACAGAACTGTGGGACAAGAACTGACATCTAATTTTACCTTCTGCATGGATTATTGCCAACAGCCACATTCTTAAGATGGGGTATGTTATTATAAATCCCTTGGCTGCTTTCCTCTCTGAACCTATTTTCTCAATTTTATGTAGTATCTTCTTGTTAATTCACAGTGGCCCTTTGCCATTCCTCAATATACCTTACAAGGGACTTTCTATTTTTATTTCTCTGACCTGAAAATGCTCTCTCCAAACCTCCTATGAATCTCACCATCAAATACATTCACAAGATGCTAATTAAAAACAAACAAACAAAAATCAACTATAAACATCAGAAAGATAACAAGAGTAGAGGGAAGGAACAGGGGAGGGAGAAGGAAAGGAAAGCAGACTACTGGGGACTAAATTAGAGCAAACCATATTCAATGCTTTTTACAATTATGTCAAAATAAATTCTAACATTATGCATGACTAAAATAAACCAAGTAAAATGAATAAAAAAACTTTCCATGACTAACTCCATTATGTATTTCAGATCTTTACAAAAACAGCACATCTTCAAGTTGACTTTTTCTAATTGTCCTCTTCTTGTAGCACTCCTACCATAACATAGAATACAACCCCTAAACCAGAAGGTGGGATATGTAGGGAAGATTTAATGCTGCAGATTGAATCTAAAGGTCTTTAAAAAAGAGACTAATCTTTGGTAAGTTCATAAATACATTGTGTAAGGGACAATTCTATTCTGAGAAATTAAAAAAAAATATAAGTTAAAATTTTTCATGAAAAATTTATTTTACTATCATTAAATTGAAGTTCTTTCAGTCATAATCACTGATATTATGTTACGTTTGTTGTGACAGCAGAATTTTTATTACAATAAATAGAATTATAATTAAGAGAAAATACTTTATATTCCAATTTTAATATTAATAATATCTGTACAACAATCATGTCATTTATCCCTCTCCTTTATCAGTTGTCGCATCTATTAATTGATTAGGTTAACTAGATTATTTAACATATTTCTTGAAGATCTAACATTAATGAGCTCTTTTATAAGCATAAAATTCTCTCTTAAATTTGCTTTCCTTTTTCTATAAAATGTGAATATGAATTATTGTCAATGTCCATCAACCAAAGACCACCAGAAATACATTTAGCACAGTTAAACTTATTACTTCTTATAAGACTGCAATCTCAGGAAACCTTCAGTTTCTTCAAAAATAGGAACTTTTAGGGTACACTATTTATATGGTCAAAGCAAAGAACTGTATTAACAGAATAAATATGGAGAATTGAAACAGTAATTTATCATTAAATCTAATGAGTTTATTTGGTATTACTTTTAGATTCTTGTCTAAAAGTAAGTGAACTCATGAATTAAATTATGCTATCGGTTTGTGTGTTATGTATAGAGTAAGATACTCTTGGATATAATTCTATCAGTAGGATATGTTCTTTGTGCCTTACAGCTATAATGCAGATCTATTTGAAGTTTCCCTTTATAAAATCTCTACCATAAAAGACGCTTATTAATTTGTTTTTGTAAAACTTTATCTAGATTTGTATGAAATACTTAATGATAAAATAAGAGTTTGGCATATGGTCCAAATACAGCATCTGACCCACGGTGGCTACATCATAAATATCCATAAGAAACATAGGTATTAATAATTATGTAAAACATTGTCATAGAAACAAAATAGGATCACAGAGCTAAACTGGATTGTGATACTAAAATAGAATGGAAGATGTATTCTAAAACATAAAAAACTACTGGTACAGTATTATGAATTACAAAACTCTTATGTATGTTTTAGAGGTCCTTTTTCCATCTTTACATGAAAACATATAATAAATGTGGAGAGACATTCATGAAATTCCAGGGACTTGGAAAGCTGAAGAGGAAGAATCACAAGTTTGAGCCCAGCCTGGAAAAGTTAATGAGATACTCTCTCAAAATAGAAAGAAAAGAAAAGAAAGAAAGAAAAGAAAAAAAAAGAAAGAAAGAAAGAAGGAAATAATGAAAGAAGAAAAGAAAAGAAAAGAAAGAAAGAAAGAAAGAAAGAAAGAAAGAAAGAAAGAAAGAAAGGAGGGAGGGAGGGAGGGAGGGAGGAAGGAAGACTGAGAATGTAGCATTTTATGTATCTACTATAGAACATGAGAGGGTTTAAAACCCAGTACTGGAAAAAGAGAAAAAAATGAATAAATAACAACATGTAATTTGAAGAAACAAACATGATTTTTATTATTTAATTTTGTATAATGATATATTAGAATTAACATCATCAATATTGTATACCAATGTATATATTACTCTGCTTTATTCATTGATTTGAGTATGTATATGATTGCAAAGGACAAAAAATCAGTTTTAACCAGCACTAACCTAAAATCAATATATAGAGCCCAAATATGCAAAATCTGCTAGTTCCTGAGGGAATCAAAGGAAAGTTTAATTAAATGGGGGATCTGAGAGTTCAGGAGTCTTCTTTCTTAATATGCCAACTCTGTTTTTGTTCCTATTTACCCATTATTCTGTTATAGGCCTCAAGGATATAAGCCTATGAGAAAAAGATGTTTTAGGATTGATTTCTCTTGAGGATCGGCCTGTGATAGACATACTGAAACTATTTCTCATTTCCCCATTACAAATATACTTAGCTATCTTTGAATTGGACATCTCTGTCTTCCTTTTACAAGATTATTTGCTAATTATAAACATAATACAAATTTATTGTATTGAAAAATTCATGAAATAATTCACATTTAAATTATTATCCCTAACTTTTAGGGATAATAATTTAAATGTTATTAGAATATTTGCCTATATTATTTATTTTTATGTAAATAAAGATATGTTTATAAAAAAAAACTGTTTTCTCTCTTTCACATTACTGAAATGTTGGTGTTTACATTTCAACCAACTTTCAATTCTCATACAATAAAACTTCTCTTACTCTAGAAATAAGATAATCAATTAATAACTACCTTATGGAAAATATTATAGAATTCATATCCATTTACATTACAAATGCTTTAAGGATGTTTTCATCTTTTCAAAATTGGGTCCCTGTATCTTGGCTCCATTCCTGGAATATAAGAAAAGCTTGATCACTGAATGCTTTTTAATGCATTATTTTAATTCAAAGTTATATTTATTTTAGAATACAGCATAATACATATTCAACTACCATATGATAGAAATATATAACTTCATTTTGTTCAGAATCAAATTCCTTACTTTTTGTGGTCTTGACTAAAGATTATTTTTAAAAAATAAACCTTGTGAATCTTGTAGTTTATGAGAACAACAGGCAAATATTAAGCAGTAATAATGAGTATAAAACAAGTTTATTTATTTTCTAGAAATACTAAGCATAGTTTGATAGTAATTTCAAATACTACAATCAAGTATTCCTTAATTATTTCATTGACTTTATAACTATAATACCTGATAATGATGTTAAATTATATGTGATCATCCTATAAAAATAATTTCCTCTTTTTAATCATAGACCATAGCCAAAATGCTCATTATATATGAAGATGAAAATGTGAGATCACAGATAAATTCTTTCTCAAAAATGACAATGCTCTTTAGCCCCCAAGTAAAACATCATTTTTACATAAAACTTAATATAAGGCAAAATATGATTTTGTTTAACTACAGTAAATTATAACTCTACATCCTTCAAAAATATATTTTTAAAGTGCATGTATAATTTTATTTAATGATACATATTGCAGGTGTTGCATATAATTAGGGTTATTAATTTTGGTTAACAGCTCCTTGCAATAAACAGGATAGTTACATTAAAAATCCATAGATAAATATTCTACAGTGGCTCTAATCCCCATTTATGGAGGTGATTATAACATAATAAGATGTTCCTTCTTTAAAAATACCCAATATTAATTGAATGAATTGGTTTAAATCTATGGTAATGCTCAATAAATTTAACAATCTCTTGACAATTGAATCTTGTTTGAATTAATTTTATTAAATTTACTTGAAATTTTAGTTTAGATCTGCAGTAGAGATTACTTAAGGGTCCAAATTAATAAGGTCTTCATAATCTGTATACACATAACTTCAGTGTTATTGATGGCCTATAGTTTTAATTGTTAAAGATATTATTAATTTCATCTATTATGTAAATGGTTTCCAGGGAAATGCTCTTAGTTCAAAAAATAATATATCTGTATTGAAATATTCAAGAATGATGCATACTTGAAGGCCATAAAATATATTATGTTTAACTAATTTTAAAAGATTTGAAAATTTACTTTTATATAGTAGGTGTTTCTACATTGAAGTTTATATGTTTTCTCTGATAGGTGGAAGCTAACCCACAATTAGGGGGTAGTAAAGGAAGAATAGGAGTGCAGTAGATTAGACAATGGGGAATTTTGTTATGGGAAGGGGAATAAGAGAAGTAAAGACATTGGAATTAATCTGACATAGGTTTCCACGTACATATATGAAAACAACACAGTGAATTTCACCACCAAATACCTAATAATGGAACTCTAATTAGACTATGATATACTCCATGCTTGTATAATTGTATCAAAATGGATTCTGCTGTCATATACAAGTGAAAAGAAACAATAAAAAATAAACCATAAAATTGGGAAGTTCTTTACTTACCATTTTATTAAAGAGGGTAACTTAAAAACATTTTCACTTATACCCCATGCCAACTGTGTCTCCTAGAATGGTGGGATTTAAGTAAGTATGCCTACCATCTAACACAGTTTGATATGTATCTTGGGTCTATGACTTGATATCAGAATTTCACAAGTGTTTTAAACAATCCTGTAATATGATCCCAACCTTTATCAGTCTGACCTTATCTCCCCATACTCCAGTATAAATCCAGACCTAAGTCAGCCCAACTTCCCAGAAGTCAGCTTTTTTCTCCTGTCCAAACTTTGGATTCATTCTCTTTATCTTGCACTTTTTCTCCAGCAATCCACTACCATCAAGGTATAATTAATCCTTTATCTCTTTTGTGAAATATCATTTAAATGCATTGCTCTCTTCTGCCTCTACATTCCTTATCTGGGTATTTTCTAGATCATTCATTGTGCCACTTTTGTGCATGTGTCCATTATTTTCCCTCTTTTAGAATGTCAGAAGTTTAAGAAAAAAAATGCATTACCTATGATTGATTTACATGATGATACTAAGTAGATGTTGAAATTAACTGAATTTTTTCATTGTTATGCACAAGCAGATAAGTGCATGATATTTGAAGTATATCAATTTTCTAATATTACTGTTTTACTCTCCCTTATGTTTTCATACCCTATTCATGATCTTAAAGTCTACTCATAAGTTTAATAAAATATCTAGTAATAGAGTGTTCCATGAAAAATAAATGGAACTGTCTTGAAAATTTTTAAAAATTGAAGTCACTGGTAAGTATTCACATATCAGGAGGCTGAGCAATGACCCTCTCATAGTAATCAGAGTTCCTTACTAGTGGTTACCACACTCTGGCATGCCACACTACATTCCCAGGGCAGGGGCCAAGGGTAATGGGCAGGTATGACACCTCACCAAACTTCCTTGAGGAATGAGTACTCAGTGTCAAACTGCTGCAGTGACAAGATCACAAGTTTCAGGGCCAAGCCCTTCACTTCTACCCATAGGGCCTAGCAGTCATGGCTCATCAGCAGTCTGGAGAAGGCCAGCCCAGGAGGTGTCTTTTAAAGAGAACCAACTATGATCCATGCCCCCACCTGGCTGCGCAGCTTTCACCTATGACACTAAGGGCATCTGAACATGGGCATGAAACATGGGAACACAAGTCATCAGCTGGAATTCAAGTAAGGGCACAGAGCACCAGGTCAGAACCAAGGGCCAGTGGGCACTCAGACAGGAAGAAGCCCAACCCAGAGCAGTTTTTATATACAAGGAGTGGCTGAGGCAAGCAGGACCTCCAGGGCTAATAGATGGCAGAAAGAAGACTTGCCCTGACTAAAAGAAGCCTTTATCTCCTTCTGAGATTCCAATGTCTCTCTTCCAGCTTTGGACCCTACCTGAGAGCCTTTTGACCCTTTAGGGCCCAGAACAATGCCATTACATCTTGTAATCTGACTTCATGCTATCAAATGGAGTTAGCCACTGACAACTCTCTTTCCCCTCAGTAGTTTTCCATTCTCTGCCATGGACCATATCCCATGGTGAAAACCCAGACATTCCCAGGCACATAGGATCTCAGCTATCCAGACCCCATTTTTTTGGTACCAGGGAACAATGCAGGGGTTAAACCACTGAGCAATAACCCAGCCCTTCCTTTTAATTTTTATTTTGAGACAGGGTCTTGCTAAGTTACTTAGGGCCTCCATAAGTTGTGAGGATGGATTTGAACTCTCAATCCTCTTGCATCAACCTCCTAATCCACTGGGATTACAGGTATGTGCCACTCTGCCTGGCTCCAGACCCCTTCTCTGGACCTGGCCTTACTGACAAGCTTGTCATTCCTACATCCAACCACACAGCAGACATCCAAACCTATCCAAAACAGATGTTACCACTGGCTCCCAAACACATTGCCACTTCTTGGGGTCTCCATGATGATTGCACAAAGCTGCAATGAGCTCAGGAAGGCTGTCCTCCACCTCCTGCCACCCCTCCATGGAATTGATGATTAGCCCAGCCACACTGCCTGCTAACCATTTGCAGTTTGCACCATGCCAGAAGCTTCCTGACAGATCCCTCCTCTCAATGTCACTCTCTTACACCACTGTCTTTTCATCACCCAGCCATTAGGGCATGTCTACATACACTTTCCTTTATAGCTCCTCTCTGTGCAGTCAAGATCAAGCTCAAGGCTGTCCACAAGCCCCTCCACATGTCTCTCCACCTGTCCCATCTAAACAACCCGGCACTCACAGCCTGAATTTCAAGCTCTGTCAGCGGTCCCTTCCTAGACTCCTGCACAGATGCAGATTCAGACTCAACACCTGTGCATCAAGGAGGCCTCTGCCTCTGACATCTACCCAGCCAGCCCTC
Source organism: Callospermophilus lateralis (assembly GCF_048772815.1). Taxonomy (NCBI): domain Eukaryota; kingdom Metazoa; phylum Chordata; class Mammalia; order Rodentia; family Sciuridae; genus Callospermophilus; species Callospermophilus lateralis. The sequence continues at coordinate 98,265,375 of NC_135315.1, read as the reverse complement.
ATGGCAAGCCCAGGAGATGTCTTTTAAGGAGAACCAACTATGATTTATTCCCCCACATGGCTGCACAGCTTTCACCTATGAGACTAAGGGCATCTGAATGGGAGGCATCCTCATCCTTTACTCTTAGGCTGTCCAAGGATGAGAAGCAGGCCAATCACTTATATCCCAGGTGGGCCCAGTATTCTGGGAACTGAACGTTGTGCTCTGTACTGCTCTCAGAATAGAGCTCTGCTCACAAACATGTGAGAGAGGCCAAAATGGACTTATCCTTATTGTGCCTAACATGGAGGGACATACGGGTTTCCCAAACTGAATAGTGCCTTAAACAGAGTTGAGACCTTCTGGCACTGGAGATAGAGGGTTCATGGGTGAAAGAGAAAAAGAAAAGGCTGTGGGGGTAGTCACCTCTGTGAAGATGGCATGGTTCTCCAGGTCCACATTGTGAAGATGGGCCTGGAGGAAATCTGCAAAAGAGTGGTGCTCTGCTTGTTCCAGTATTTGTGTTACAGCGCCTGCACCACAAATGAGCCCAGAGTGGAGATGCTAAGCTGCACCACAGCATCTGGTGTGGCACAATACAGTAGAATCAGCTTGGTCTCCTCAGACACCCTGTGGTACATCTCCTCCATCAGGTCCCCAGGGCCCTGCCTCTTCACAGCCTGCAGTACCATGGAGGCATAGGTGTCGGAATGGAAGCTGGTAAAAACATCAGCAGGGCTGTACTTGTGCCCAGCAAGGAATTGATGGGCCTTCACATCAGCAAACTGCTCTGCCTACTGCATGAGCTCCTGCATGATGTTCTTTTGCCACCCCCTGCAGCACTGAGCTGAGGTCCAGGTAGTGCCGGTTCATGAGGGGCATGGGGAACTGATCGTACACCATATTTTTCTCCTCAATGACAAGCAGGTGGAAGTCAGGGTGGACCCGACACTTGACATGATGAGTGGCAAGCCCAAGGTCCACATACTTCTGATCCCCGAGGTAGATGTAGTACTGGTTGAGTGCATTGTACAGGCTCTCATAGAGGTGTTGCAGGTTCAGCAGCACCACCATCTTTCCTGTCTTCATGCAGATCTTCACCTGGTTGATGTTTCTTCAGATCTGGGTGTACTCCTGATCCCAGGAAAAACTGGAACCAAAGATGATCTCAGGCTACTGGTCCTCACTGAAGAATGACTGCTGCAGGATCTGCAGGGTCATGTAGTTTTGGGTCAGTATGAGCAAGTAGCGGGATTCAGCTTCTTCCAGTTCCCCAACTCTGCTTGATGAGTTCCAGGGTGCTGACTGACCTCTCCCACGCACACGGCCGCAGGTAAATTGGCCATGAAGATGTCCAAAGCAGAGATGTCACCTTTGCCCCTGAAGTTCTGAAGGACTGCCTGTGCTATATCCTGTGGAGAAGGCTTCTTGTTAGATGCTCTGGCAGTGGAAAAGACCATCTTGATGAGGCTATAATAGTTGTGAAGCCTAAAAAAATTCCTTGTTATGCCTGCTGCACACTGCTTCATAGGCTTTGGCAAAAGGAGCAAAGTACCCTTGGACCCTGTCCTGCACCAGACTGTCTGAAGAGCAGATCCTTCTGGCACTCTCTATGAGCTCCTTCTCACTGGGGCTGCCGTGGGACACAAATTACCCTGGTTCATCTTGGCAGGGTCAAGGGCCCAGTTGGAAATACCTATGAAGCCAACTTTTTGGTGGGGGTTAGGGTCACCTTCAGTGCACCCACCTTCCAGCAATGGGTGCACAGCCTTCAGGGGCATTTTCGGGGAATCTTCTGCCAAGCCAACCTCATTCAACACCACCACAGACACATACTGCTGCAGGTCCTTCCCCTGCTGAAAGTGAGCACACTGCTTGAAGGTGTTCATGATGCCCTGTGGGGTGCAGTGGAGGGTACACTGGAATGACACCAGGTGGATCTGCTTCAGGCTGTGGAATAGAGTGGAGTGTGAGGCCTGGGCCTGTATGGTATCTGCCATGATGGTCTTGGCAAGAGATTTGGAGGTGCCAGGCTTTCCCACCAGGAAGAGGGGTATCTTTAGCTCAGTGCAGATGATAATCATGAAGAAGTTCTCCTTCAGAGCCAGGTTCCTGGCTATGGTTTTTCTCAGAGGCATCTCACTCAGGAAAAGACCCTGTACATGCCTGATCTCATCCAGGATGACCCTTCTGTCATCATATGGTTGTGGAAAATACCTGCAAATGGCTCTGCAGTAGGATTCCTTCTCCTTTATGGATTCATGGTAACAGACCCCCACATCCAGCACCAGAGAACAGAAGATGGGGTCTCTCCTGAAGTTATTTTTGCTGACACTGATCTCACAGATAAAGGTGTTCAGCTTCACCAATAGCATTTTGCTGCAGCCATGAAACCAAGTGAACACCTTCAAATAGCACTCCACATCCCAGAGGCTGACAAAACTGCACTTACTTTCAGTGTTGCTCATGAACCTCTGAGAGGCAGAGAGCACTTCTGTGATCACATGAGTCTCATCCTCACTGATCCTGATGTAGTCCAACAGTCTCTGCACCATCTGCTGGATGTAGAGCTTTTCAGCAGTGCTATTTAGCTGCCCAAAATTTCACACTAGAGGAATCAGCCTCAGGGGCAGGGTGTGAACATGGTACACCAGCTGTTTGAGGGGAATTGAGCACAGCCTGTCTGCTGTCTTCTCTGAACTGACCCTGTATCCCAAACCACCTGACTCCAAATGGCAGATGGTCTATTGGGAGTGCTTCCTGTAAGAATTGCAGGCAGCTATGATGTATGTGCAAGCCTGAGTCCTCCTCCAGGGACTGGCCATCCACAGTATAGTCACACAAGACTTCCTTAATACAGCTTATGGCTTCTGTTGTGTTGGCTTTGTCAAAAAACAAGATGGTGTCTAACTGCTGTTGGTTCTTATTGGATAAGGAAGTTTTCTCAGCCTCTAAGTCTTTGGAGTGAATCAAAGCTGCAGTTGTTCCTCCATGGACCTTGACCGGTTTTATGGTCTTAGCCCAGGCATCAGCATGCTGCAGATCATTAAGGAGTTTAATGAGCCTGGTTTTCCCACAGCCGGTTTCTCCCATGATGATAACTGGGATCCCACACCAGAACCACATTTAAATGGCCAGAATCTTGAGCATGTTGTCCATTGTAAGATCATATGCTTCATCAGGGATAAGGGTCTGAGGAATTCCTAGTAGCTGGCAGGAGTCTCAAGAGTTTCTCATGTCTGAGTAGGTTATCAAAGTCAACATTGAAGGAAACCCCCTGAAGTAACAACCCCCTGTACAGTTCTTCTGTCATGGCATCTTTCCTGATTATCTCCCCATTGAGATGGTTGATGGCATCAATGTTGCCATTCTCATTTGCCCAGAGATGGTGCCTATGAATGTCATGGTCTCGTGGTCACCATTGAAGAACACCTATGGGTGAGGCTCTGACTCCCACCTCCTCCAGAGAGTGAATGGGGCAAGTTCTTCTTCATCAACCCCATCCATGGTGACTGTGTGCTTCCCTTGGCTTTGGTCAGAAGTATGAAGTGTTGGTGTAGCAAAGTCTCTTGCCATGACAATCATAAAGGTAACCACAAAGTTCTTGAAGCCTTGTAGTATATCTCCAGTAAAGTCTGCATTGCAGAACACAGAGGCCTCACAGTCCTTGAGCTGAGAGTTGAGGAACCAAACAAAGTTCTGGAGCTCAGACCACGAGGGGTTTATGACCCCACAATATATTAGAAGGTGCTGGATGCACTCCACTGAGTCTTCTTGATATTGAAATGTGTCTAGGTTTTGTTTTGATGGAATCTTTTTAAATATTGGAAAGGTCTTTGGGAAGTAGCACTGCAGAACTCTCTCTCATCTATTCCAGGCTCTATGAAGCTCCTCTCAGGGCTCAGCTCCATAGCTGTCACTTCTTTGGAGGTTTGCAGGTGACTCTGGGGAAGATGTCAAAAAAACTGAACTGAGGGACATGTGGATTCTGCAAAGAAGAGACATAAATAGAAGTTAGAATTTGTTTTCCTGAAAGACGCCGATATGTGTTAACCCTCCATGTGGTCTCCTGTGGATAGGCCTTTATGAAAACAGTCACTTGAATACACGTGGCTTTCTGCAGCCTCTTGTTCACAGAGGCTGGCATCTGCATGTTAGAGCATTACAGAACCTCAACTATGGCAGCTGCATTATGAACCAGAAAGCTATTTCCCATCCTGTGGCTTCATCTCTCCACCATGCATGAACACATGTGCAACAAAAGGCACATTTTCACAGTTGAGCTATTTTTTTCAAGTTTTCATGCAGTCTCAGCTAACAGATTTCCATAAATGAAGTCTCAATGCCATCTTCACTAGCAGTAAGGGAGACAGTGGCCATCAACAGAGGAATTTCCCACACTCAGAATGCCTGGGATTCAACCCAGACATAGGACCAATCTGACATATCCAGACAAATCCAAGATGCTATCAATCAACACGAGAGTATCATCATTATAGATATCATTAAGATTTAAGTCCAAGCATGCATTTTCCCTTACATGTACTCATAGCTCCCCTAAAGTGAAAGTGGAAAACAATCAAGATGTGTCAACCCAGGCTACAGGCCACAGAATCAAATGCCTTGTGTAAATACCAGCTTTGTAGACCATTTTGGCAGTACTGAGTTTCCTTCTGGAATTTCAATGATATATAAATGGAATAGGTTCTGAAGCCACATTTTCCCACTTATATCCATTAGGTATTGCAAAATGAGGATTTTGAAAAGAAAGACCCAAGTTCCAGTCTGTTCCTAAAGACATAGAAGCACGGGTTTGAAAATACACAATTGCCAACCATTCTTCCCAAACCCCAGCACCCTCCTGTCTTCTTCTTTGAGAGAAGGGTACTTACTACAGGCAAGTGAAGAAGGAAAGGACTCTTCATACAAAGAGAAGCAGATGGGGCCCTGGGAATGTGAGACTTCTGATGTAGCCATTCAGTTGCAATGTGGACACTTACCAAAGCAGTCACATCAAAGTGGAATATCATGGGTGTTTTCCAATACTGAGCATCCCACAAAGAAAGCAGGGAGCCCAGGACCTGGCCCTCATCCACCTGAGAGTCAGTCACTGAACAATCTTTAAAGGCACCTTTTCACTGATGAATTTCTTTTTCAGTTTTTCATGCAGTCTCTTCACATAGAGAGATTTCCGTGTAATGTTAAAACAAGGAAATTAGATCCTAAGCCTCTGGATCCAAGAAGAAGAGATTCAGATATATTAGAAGTTACTTCTCTGCCAAGAGCAGTGGCACATGCGTATAATCCCAGGAGCTTGGGATGCCAAGATAGGATCATTATAAGTTCAAGGCCAGCCTCAGTAACCTAGTAAGGCCCCAAACAACTTAGTGAGACCATATCTCAAAATATAAAATAAAAAAGGCTGGGGTAGGGCACCTCTGGGGTTAATCCCCAGTTAAAAAATTTTTTAAAAGTTACTTCTCTGTATAAAATTTAAAACTGATACAACAGAACATCATATTAGAGAACAACTCCACCATGAAGCCAGAGTCCCGAGCTGTCACCCACCCAGCATCCTCACATTCTCCATGATGACAGTGATGGAAGTGTAATAAAGTAAAAGCATAGGCATGTTCCTTGGGGGAGGAGAGATCAGGTTGTGTCTGGAAAGGGCTCAGTGATGCTCACAGGTTGAAGTCAACAGAATGGAAGTCACCACCTCTTTCCAAGGAAACATAACAGTGACTAAAGGGAAGGTACAAAGGCACTCTTCTCCTGGAGCCAGAGCAGCTGTGCCTCTTCTGCTCACATCAACACTGTTATGCTCGAATTCAGGACCCCCAAAAAACCACCAGAGACCAAGATCGATATAAACAGCAAAGAGGTGTTTATTGCGAGCTAGCTCGGTCCTCTGCATGTACACAGCAACTGGTGACACTGAAAGGCCCCAAGCCCAGGGTTTGCAGCAGTTTTATACATTCTTTGGAGAAGGCAGGAACCCCCACATACATCATAGCATCTCTTAGCAAATCATCACACACCGCGGGAAAATCAAATAACAACTCTAAAACATGATTAGCACATTCACTGGCGGAAACAAATTGGGTAGGGGTGATTGGTAACTACAAAAGGGGGATTCATTTGAACTGATTGGTTTAAGCCAAGAGGGGTGTTCATGCTGAATTTCATGGTTTCCCAACACCATAAACTACTGGGAGGGTCATCTGGCACCCCAGGTATTTCCCTGTTTCATGCTGATTGGTGGCTGCTAGGAGGTTACTATGGGTCTCCACCTGGAGGTTACTATGGGTCTCAGCCTGACTGACTCAGGGAAACCTGGCACAGAAGATCTCTCCTGTTATTTGTGGATAAACCACTTAGCAGGGTGGGAATGTGCCTAGGAGCGCTCAGTGGGTCTTTCCAAGGACAAAGGTCATGTCCCTTCCTTGGACAGGCTTTGCTCTGAGATAGAGGCTGGTTTTTCAACACAACCTGGAAAAGATCAAAGGAGGTTATGCAGGAAAAAAGTGTAGAGAAGTCCACACAAGGAGAGGAGCAGGGCTCCCAGGAATTGCAACCTGGGTGGAGAAAAAATCTAGGGGATGCACTGATTGCAGGGAGTCAGACCCTCCTGAGACTCACTTTCCCACCTGCAGAGGGGTGTTATCTGAGGTGCCCACTACTACAGAAGCAGGGGTCACTTGGAAGCCCTGAGAAACTGCCTGCCCACCCCAGGGCTCTCATTATTCCTTCTCTCTCCAAGGCCACAATCCCCACACACATCTGGTCTCTGAACACAGCTGCCACTAACAAAGTCTGTACTGGGACCTGGTAGTGATGTGCCAAGTAGGCCTGGATGGCACAGAAGGGTGCTTGGGGGATGAGGTGGACTTTGTGCTGGCTGAAAGCTGAGGGCAGGGAACAGCATTCCTGTGATGTCACATATCATCACCAGCTGGTAGTCCTCTAAGGGACACTGTGTGCACAGGCTATGGAATAGGGCCTTTGCCTGGCAGGCCACCTTGTAGCTCAACTAGTCTGTGAATAACAGGCTGCAGACCTTTTGCCCTCAGGAAACTGGAGCCAGGCCATGGTGCAAGAGCAGGGCCACCTACTCAAACATGGTCCCTGGGGTACAGAGTAGTACCTCATTGAAGGTGGGGCAGGTAATGGACTGAGGCCTGCATGTAGATGGCCAGGGCAGCCAACAGCACCTCAGAGGGGCCACACATGACCAGGTTGGGCTGGCCAGCCTGAAGGCCCTCATGGAGAGACCGCTCCATGGGTCACCCATCCTGGCCAGGTGAGCCAGACAATAGCCCAGGGCCTCCAGGTCCAGATAGCCAGGCAGAAAGACTCTCATGCTTTCCAGGAACTGTTCCATGATAGCCCTCAGCTTGGTCACCAGACTGATCTTAGAGGATTGCAATGGTGGTAATTCTTCCATCACTGTCCTTACACAGTGTCTGGTGGCCACCTTGAACCCCTCAATGGCCCTTATGATGTCAGCTGGGGTGCAGTTGTCTTTGATGAAGGACAGAATCATGAGGGCAGCTTTGCTGGGACTCTGCTTCCTGAGCTCCGTGCTCAGGTGGACCAGGCGCTCAGCCATGTAGAAGTTGAGGTAGAATTGCTCCCTGTAATTCCTACTCACCATCTCCTTCCAGTCATCCAGGAAGTGCTCCATCTGCCTACAGAGGGCTTCCAGCAGCTGGGTGACATCCCCACTCTCTGTCAGCTGGCTTACCAACTCCAAGTGGAAGTCCATGCAGATGGAGATGCCATTCCTGGGGCAACAGTAGACTTCGGCAGTCCAGATTAGGAACAGCAAGTTTCTCACAGAATATAGGTTCAGGAAGGCTTGCACAAGCCACTGCACATGGCAGAATAACTGGGGGAAACAGAGGCATGAGGCAGATGTCACAGTGAGCTACTGCAGGGGGACATACCAATCTAGACACACAGGAGTTCTACTTCAAGCGGCTTGGGTTCACTCCTCCCATAGGGTCACTGGGAAACATGATGAGCCTAGGGAGAGGGCAGCCACCTTCAGGAAGAGATCAGGTAGCAGATAAGAATGTAGACTGTGGGCTGGGCTATGCTCAGTGGTAGAGCACTTGCTTAGTATGTGCTAGGCCCTGGCTTTCTATCCAGCACTGGGGAAAAAAATGTCAATTGTAAAGTGCAAATAAACTGTAAGAAAAGAACCTTTACATGAGATAGAGACTATTATATAAATCAATAACCTGTGTCAACATTTACTTCAGTTTTTTTTTGTACTGGAGATTGAATGGAAACATACCACTGAGCTATGTTTCCAGCCCTTTTTATTTTGAGATAAGATCTCACTAAGTTGCTGAGTCTGGCCTTTAACTTGCAATCCTCATGTGTCAACCTCCTGAGTTGCTGGAGTTACAGGAATGTGCCATCACACCTGGCTTGGTTACTTTAGTTTTGATGAAGAGTGCCCATTAGAATCTTGAGATGTTTGATTTTACAAATTTACAGAGTAAATGAAGCCATTCATACTTCTTCTTAAGGAGTATCTACCTGATCACGTCCTGTTAAATGCAGTGGATTGACCAACAGTAGTGAGATCTTTCTGATGCTGTTAAGGAGTAGCTGATGCCTCCAGGGTCTGTCCCACCTCAGATGTGGCTCCAGGCAAGGTGCACCCTGCAGACCCATGAGCTACACTCTCTGGAGCCACCCTGTCCACCAGAGGCCAACCCCTGCCTGTTTCCTTTTGCAGGCAGTGGGGCAGTGAGCATGCCCAGCCTGAGGAAACAGGGGCACCTGCTTACCTCAGAAAACCTCTTCACTTCCATTCTCTTGTGGTCTTTCTTGCCAGACATCAGCATCAGCTTATTTAAAAAATCCTTCAGGTCTTCCAATGTATAGGAGTGATCTGGCTCCAGGCCACTGTGACCCCCAGGGAGGATCAGGTGCAGGATGGCATCTGGGGAGATCTAGGATGCAGAACATGTTTAGAAGCAATTTTCTGGTGGCTGAAACCCAGACTCTGCAACAGGCCAGTGCACGCCACCAACACCATACTTAGAATCTGGGAGGGCTCACCTTCTGGTTGCCTGTGGATGCCCTGATCTCATTGATGCCTCTTCTGTTGATTGCTGTGGCCAGGGACAGGGAAGAGAGCTTGATGGACCCATGGCTTTCCTTCACTGTCTTCAGCCAATCCAAGTTTCTGGCAGAATCTCACTGTTGGGACAAATGCAGAGAACATGGACCAAAGTTTGAATGACTGTCTTCCTTCCTGTCCTCCTCATGCCTCTGCTCTTGCTGGGCAAACTCCAGCCACCCTCTTCCAGGGCTCTAGGCATAACTTCTTGCCCATTTCCTGAGGTTGCCTCAGGTACCCCTTTCTGGTACCCCAGGACACTGACCACTCATTGTGGCTGCAATGTTGCCAGGTTCCTAGCTGACACTGGAGTGCACATGGCCTGTACTTATGGATGATTGGTTAGATGACTACAGGCTGTGCCCTCTGGTGACAGGCCACCATCCTCCTGGGTTCCCAGAACAAAGACCCTCTGAGGAGAAATGCCTGACTGAACAGGATCCCTAAGTTCTTAATGTCCTGCCATGGTCCCTGAGTATGACCAAAAAAACTTAGAAAAATTTTAAGAGAATATGAGCTTCTAGCAGGCAAACTGCAAACTGCTCTCTCTGTCCATCTCCCTACCCTTCAACCACATGCAGGACCAGCTGTCTCAAGGCCAGTGCAGGTCTCTGGGCATCTTTGCTCATTGGGTGAGTTACGTAGTGAAGGTTAACTCAGACTCTGGTGTAGACAATTTACTTAAATGTTCATATTTTTCTGATAAAAAATTAGTCAATATCAATTGTTAAAAATACCCAAAAGTAATAAAATAAAAGACAATTACTACCATTCAGAGAACCACTGTAACCCTCTTTTAAACTTCCTATTGTGCTGTTTTCACACTTGTATTGTAGGGTGGAGACTGCTCTTGATATGCAGTTCCATAACTCTCTTCCAACCCAAGGCAAAGAAAGCATTTCCATTCATGAAGAAAAGCTGGTTTTCAACATCAGTTTAAATGGCTGCCTGTGTGGCCTCAAAGCACAGAAGTTCCCCAGGGTTGCAAGATCACCATGTCTTGGAACAAGGAACAAGACTCACCAGCTTACTGGGAAGGTGAGGATCATTTTGAAGAGCCTTCCAGAGTTCTTTCAGCAGTTTCATGAACTCACCGAAGCTTGCCTTCTTGTCCAGCTTATACAGCAGGAACGCATAGCCCTGCACAGCATCATGAAAGCAGACCACCCAGTCCACATCAATGTCATTTTCTTCAGCCAAGATGAAGGCAAGGTCCACAAACACCTGGAGCTCAATGATGCCTGGGACAGAAAGGGGACTTGCAGAGGACCACTCCAGGATGTTGCACAACTCATACCTGGGGCATGATCCTTAGTGAGGCAAGGCCATCAATAGACACTAAGTAAACATCTAGGGCCTACTCCCACTTCCTTCCTTCAGTTAGGACTCCAGGATACCTTGTCATTTGCAGGATATGATGACACCACTGATCAACATCTAACCTCTACCAAATAATTCCCAGGCACTGTACTAGGCTTGTGTGCACCTTATTTCCTTTAATTCACAAACATCATCACTTAAACAAAAACAGATTCAGTTGGTAAATAATATGTGTATAATTAGTTATTTTTTAGAAATTGAGATAATTCTTCTGAGTTAATTACCAAAGATTATACATCAAAGCAGACTCAGGAGTACAAGCAGCACAGATCTGGATGAGAGCTGGAGCCAGCAGAGCCTCAGTGCTAGCAGGAGGTATCCTGCCAGGCCTCTGTGGTGCATCAGTGCTGCTCCTGCTCCATCTGTTTGGCCTTTCTTACCTCCCCTCCACCACCCTCTATCTAATCTACACAACCACATAGGCTGTCCAGCCCTGGACTGGGAGAGAAATGCACAGATTCTGCAAGCTTGCTGCAGCAACATTCCCCTGTGTGCAAGAGCTTGCCTTGTCCTCTAGCAGAATGAGTTGGAAGGCAGAAAAGGAGTCAAGATACTGAAGAAAATGATGCCAGCATCCAAAGATGGAGAGAGCAGCAAAGAAAAGAGTTTTAATCAGAACTCTGAAAAGCTGTCCTGAGGCAATCTACTGGAAGCAGACACTGCACTCCAACTAACACACACATGTGATTGAGGGGGGATGTCCTCAAGTTCAGGAGCAAAACTTGGCAAACACCTGAAGATTAGCTACCCCTGTACCTCCCAGAATCTCATGCAGTCAGCTGACCAGCTCCTTCTGCAGGGCCAGCTTCTCCAGACACTGGCAGTGGGGCTCACTGATGTCTTGTAGCAGCTTCTTGGCCTAGATGAGCTGCAAGCTGATCTGATCCAGTCTCTAATGGCAGGTGGCCTCAAAGTCATCAGTCTGCAAGATGAAGCTCTGCTGAGGGCTATTGTAGAGATTACCCATGCCTGCCTTCCCACAAGCCTGGACAAGAAGATGCTACAGCAAGAGTGTGACACACTCTTGCACCAAAAATAGTATGACCTCCATGGCCCTCTTTGATATGCTACGGAAGCTACTGTCCACAGTACCTAAGTGCCATGATGAAGCCTTCAAGGACTTTGAAACCTGTTCTGCACAGCAGCCCTGCCAGATTCGGGTTTCTCTGTTTATGAGAGTTACAGACTTGCTGAAAGTTTCAAGATTAGGTATGGACTATTCCACACTCTGCTAAATTTTAAGCACTATCGTGCCTGTCTCTACTAAACATAGGCCACACACATCTTAAAAATGTGAGGCTAAGAAACAGGAGGGAGAAACTCAGGCCTGACCTATGAAGGGAGCAATGTACCATTTGGTACTTCCGGTTGGAACTAGGAAAGGTACCTGGACAATTGACAAAATATTTCCTTCTGTGCTTTTATGACCTAGTGAAATAAGATTCCTCTGGAAAGAGGATGGTTTCTCTCTCCTGAATTTTTGGTTCTCATATCGACCCAAGAAAACTCACTAGTTAAGGAACAGTCACACTATCTCAAACAAAGGTAAAAATGCAGGCCATGGAATGTTCTAGCCTCAGTGCAGCCCAAACAGAGCCTTTCAAGGGGTTGCCACACTGCCGATCCCAGAATCCCTGGGGCTTCCAAGGAGTCTGAGGTTGGCCCCCACCTCAGAGGAGTCCCCAGCAAATAACTAAAAAAGCTTATTAAAGTGTAAAGAACACTGAAATCACCAGTCAAACTAAAATTCTTTTTGACCTTGCAGATAACCTTGGCGGAGCTGATTGCCTGGTGAATGCTATGGTACTCCTTGATCTGCTCAACATGCTCTGATATCTAGCCCCTCGGGGCCTGAGGGTGTACTTCACACATGATCTGGCGATCCAAAGTCAGGTCGTTGTATTTATTTACAAAGTCTTTGAAGATGACATCAATTTCTGCCAAGGTGACATCTCTTAACTTCAGATCCTGATATAGTTTTATGAACCTTTGATAACAAGGTGAGTATAAGTACTCATAGGCCTCTGTAAGTGCAAGAGGTCACCTTTCACATTCCCTTTTGGGATCATTCAATGACTCTGCAGCTTCTTCCCAGAAGATCTGGAAGATGTGGCTGTCTGTCAGTGAGTCTATCCTTTCAGCCATTTCCTGGACCTCAGGGCCTAGGTTGTAATGTGTCATCTGTTTACAGGATGAGGACTCCAGCTGGCTCACACTCATGGTTTCATTTAGTCTTTTGCAATTCAGGTCTTCTAGGTGTCTTGCTTTAATCTCTGCAAAATCCACTTTGGAAACCACAAGGAAGCATGGAAGTTAAACTGCTAGTCATGATAGCTTCTTATTTTACTTTATAAGTACTTCTAATCACTGCCTTAAGAAAACTAAGTGAACACCATTGCTGGGATTTTTGTCACAGGAAGAATTTATTCCTTCTCCCCTCTACCCTGCTGTGGGCTCATTCATCAGTTTTCATGATAAATAACAGACTGTAAGCTCTTTTGTGAAAAGGACAGTTGGAAACACATATCCATCTCCTTTCCTCCCAAACACAACTCCAGTGACAGATTAGAAATTGCTTTTTAAAAGATCATAACCAGCAGGAATGAGGAGAGTAGAAAAGGAGCCCAATAGGAACACACACTGGGAAGTGGAAAGATGACCACGCCAGTGGCAAGTGATACTCCAGGGGCCTAAAAACACAGACCCTGAGGCCACAGTACACATAAGCTCAGCCAGGCCAAGCACAAGCACCTGGTAATAAAGGACACTAGTTTCTAAGGTCACCCTAGACTGAGGGAGGCAGAAAGTGAACAGGAAGTGTGTTCAAAGTCTGTTAAAGAAGCAGTTGGTGAGAGTTCACTCCACCATGGAGGCTGCCCTCTGCCTTTCAAGGGACAGGAAGGACCACCTGAAGGGCTCTCAGGCCTGGAGGCCACTTCTAGACATATACCTGTCTTGGGTAGTTACAAAGGACAGGGTGTATTCAATTTAAGGATGAAGAGGACCACACAGCCACCAGGGCAGGAAACTGGAGTAGAGGAGCTCACCCTCCTACTCACCCTCTTAGATCCAGAAACCTGGCAGCAGGCAGGGGGCTGCAAAAGTGACCAGCCTTAAAGAGAAGCCCTCGAGAGCCAGATCAATTCAAGGGTAGCCACAGAGCCTCAGGGGCCAGGGACCAGAAGCCCTTAGCCTATCAATCCATTTGTGGTGACTGTCTTTATACACACAAACAAAAATCTCCAACCAGAATAGAAAAAGCTTTAGCATGGGGAACATACCAAAAACCCAAAATAGGGCTTATGTAGCTCAGTGGTAGAATGTTTGCCTACCATGTGTGAGTCATGGGGTTTGATGCTCAGTGCATCATAAAACAGGAAAAGCCTAGATTTCATCCTCAGTGTGCAGTAAAGAAAAGAAAGGAGGAAAAGCCAATGGAAAGAAGCAAATTGGATGAAGTGGAAAACTATGCAAGGAAAAGAAAAATCTTTAAAAATACCAATAATCCTCAAAATATAAGATACTTCAGACATGATCCATGACAACAACATAGTATATAAATGGATCTTTAAAGCAAAATGGGAGGGGATGCAGTTGTGGCTCAGTGGTAGAAAGCTCATCTAGCAAGTGAGGCACTTGATTTGAAGCTCAGAAATACATAAAGATAAATAAATAAAGGTATTGTGTTCATTTACAACTAAAAAAATAGAAAAAAGGTGCTGGTGTGGTGGCATATGCCTGTAATTCCAGTAGCTTGAGAGGCTGAGGCAGGAGAATCACAAGTATAAACTCAGCTTCAACAAAAGCGAGATGCTAAGCAACTCAGTGAGACTCTGTCTCTAAATAAAATACAAGGAGCAGATGACAGTGACTTCAGCCTTCCTGCCACACAGAAGGAGGTGGAGCAGACAATAGCGATTCCAGCCCACTCCACAGTAGGAAGAGAGTGACCATGCTATGGCCCCATCTACTGATGCATGGGGTGGCTTTCCCCTGGCTTCCATTTAGTGACAACAGGCAGGACCAACAAGACCATCTTCCAGGTTCCTACAAGCAAGGTATTGGTAATATGCAGGGTCACTACATGATTATAAGTTGGAAACTATAATACCTCAAATCCACACTGCCAGAGAGGAAGACACATGGATGACATGAAGAAACAAGGGAGGAAAGTGCTTGAAACACACCAAGCTGATACAATAATAGATTCCATTGACATTCCATTCCAAACGTACATAATTAAAATGATCTGCAGAACAAAGAATAAATTAAAAGAGCAAATACAGGCAACAATTGACTGTTCAACCAAAGAGATATGAGAGGAAATACAGGTAACAAAAGGTTACTTCAAGAAAAACATAGAGACTGTGAAAAAAAAAAACAAAACAGAAATCCTTAAAATGAAGGAAACAATAAACCAAATACAAAAATTAATAGAAATCACCAACAGTAGACTAGATACTTGGAAAACAGAACCTTAGGCAATAAAGACAAAATACATAATCTTGAAAATAAAGTTGACCACACAGTGAAGAGGGTGAGAAACTATAAACAGAACCTTCACGAATTATGGGAAAACATGAAAAGACCAAATATAAGAATTACTTGAATAGGGGAACACACTGAGATACAAACCAAATGAATGCACAATCTCTTCAAGGAAGTAATAATAGGAAATCTCCCAAGCATGAAGAATGAATTGGAAAATTAAAAACAAAAGGCTTTTAGAAAAGCAAATATACAAAATTACAACAAATCCACAACAAAGCACATTATAATGAAAATGCCTAGCATATAGAAAAAGGATAGAATTTTTAAAACCACAAGATTAAATTTTCAGATTACATATAGGGATAGACCAATTTGGATCTTAGTAGATGTCTCAGCTGAGACCTTCAAAGCTAAGAGATCCTGGAACAACATATATCAAGCTCTGAAAGAAAATGGATGCCAACCAAGAATCTTGTACCCATCAAAATTAAGCCTCAGATTTGATGACAGAATAAAAATCTTCCATGATAAAAATTAAAAGAATTTACAATGAAAAAAATCTGCACCACAGAATATTCTTGACAAAATGTTACATGAGGAGGAAATAAAAATAACAATGAAAATCAGTAAAAGGAGGAACTACACTAAAGGAAAATCCACTCAAAGGAGAAACCAAGTCAAGTTAAAAACCAAAAATAAACCAAAATGACTGGGAATACAAACAATGTCTCAATAATAATCCTGAGTGTGAATGGTCTAAACTCATTATTCAAAAGATATAGATTTACAGATTGGATTTTTAAAAAATCCCCAAATATGCTGCTTTCAAGAGACTCATCTCATAGCAAGACATTCACATAGTGAAGGTGAAAGTGAAAGGATGGAGGAACAAACATACCACTCACATAGGCCATGTAAACAAGCAGGAGTTTCCATCTACTAATGGATAAAATGGACATCAAACCAAAGTTAGTAAGAAGACGTAAAGAAGGACATTTGATACAACTTAAGGGAACCATACATCAACAAAACATAACAATCATAAAATATGTATGCCCCAAACATTGGAGGTTCTATGTATATCAAAAAAACCCTTCTCAATTTCAAGAAGAAATTGATCACAACACAATCATACTGCATGACTTTAGCACACCTGTCTCACCAACAAAAACTAAACAAAGAAACTACAGAACTCATTAATATAATTAATGATTTATACGTAACAGACATATATCAAGTATTTCACCTATCATCGAGTAAATACATCTTCATTTCAGGAATACATGGATCCTTCTCTAAAATAGACGATATATTAGGCCACAAAGCAACTATCAGCAAATTCAAAAAATAGAGATACTACCCTGTATTCTATCATAGCATAAGGAAATGAAAGTAGAAATCAATGATAAAATAAAAAATAAAAGCTTCTCCAATACCTGGAGACTAAATAATATGATATTAAAAGAGAAATGAGTAGCAGAAGACATCAAGGAGCATTTAAAAGAATTCTTAGAGGTAAATGAGAATATCAACACATCATATCAAAATCTCTGGGACACTATAAAGGCATTGCTAAGAGGAAAGTTGATTGCAGTAAGCTCATTCATTAAAAGAATAAAAAGTCAAATAAATGACCTCATATTACATCACAAGCCATTAAAAAGAAGAACAAATCAACACCAAAAGTAGTAGAAGACATGAAATAATTAAAATCAGATCAGAAAACAATAAAATTAAAACAAAAGAGACAATTCAGAAAGTTGACAAAATAAAATGTTGTTTTTTTGAAAATATAAATAAAATTTATAAACCATTAGCCAGGCTAACAAAAAGAAGGAGTGAGAAAATTCAAATTACTAAAATTCATGATGAAAAAGGAAATATCATGATGGATATTACTAAAATACAGAAGATTATTAGAAACTGTTTTGAAATTTATACTCCAATAAAATAGAAGATCTCGATGACATCAACAAATTTCTAGAAACATATGATCTATTCTATCTGAATTAGGAGGAGTTACACAATTTAAATCAATTTCAATCAAGGAAATAGAAGACATCATCAACAGCCTACCAACAAAGAAAAGCCCAGGACCAGATGAATTTTCAGTTGAGCTCTACAATACTTTCTAAGAAGAACTAATACTAGTACTCTTCAAATTATTCAGAAAGGGAGGAATCCCTTCCAAACTCATTCTAGGAGGCTATCATCACCCTAATACCAAAACCAGACAAAGACACATTAAGGAAAGAAAACTTCAGACCAATATCTCTAATGAACAGACACAAAAATTCTCAATAAAATCCTGGCCAATCACATACAAAAACATATTAAAAAGAGTACACCATGATCAAATGGGGTTCACCCCAGGGATGTAAGGTTGTTTCAACATTATGGAATCAGTAAATGTAATACATCACATCAATAGACTTAAAGACAAGAAACATATGATCATCTCAATAGATGCAGAAAAATCATTTGACAAAATAGAGCACACCTTCATGTTCAAAACACTAGAAAAACTGGGAATATTAGGATCAGACCTCAACATTGTAAAAGCTATGTATGTTAATCTCAAGGCCAGCATCATTTTAAATGAAAAAAAATTCAAAGCATTACCTCTAAAAACTGGAACAGGACAGGGATGCCCTCTTTTACCACATCTATTCAACATAGTCCTCAAAATTCTAGCCAGAACAATCAGAAAAACAGGAAATTAAAGGGATATGCACAAGAAAAGAAGAACGTAAACTATCACTATTTGCTGACAACATGATTCTATATATAGAAGATACAAAAATTCCACCAGAAAACTTCTAGAGCTAATAAATTAATTCAGCAAAGTTTCAGAATATTAAATCAATACCCATAAATCAAATGCATTTCTATACATAAGTGATTAATCCACTTAAAAAGAAATTAGAAAAACTACCCCATTCAAAATAGCCTCAAAAATATAAAATACTTGGGAATTGACCTAACAAAAGAGGTGAAAGACCTGAAAACTACAGAACAATAAAGAAGGAAATTGTAAAAGACCTTAGAAGATGGATAGATCTCCCATGCTCTTGGATAGGTAGAGTTAATATAATCAAAAGGGCATACTACTCAAATTGTTACACAGTTTTAATGAACTTTCTATTAAAATCCCAATAAAATTCTTCATAGAACTAAAAAAATAATCATAAAATTCATTTGAAAAAATAAGAGACCCAGAATAGCCAAAGCAATCCTTAGCAAGAAAAGTGAAACAGGGGGCATCACTATACCAGACCTTAAACTATACTGCAGAACAATAATAACAAAACGGTTTAGTATTGGCACCAAAATAGATATGTACACCAATGGTACAGAATAGAAGATACAGAGACCAACCCACACAAATACAGGTTTTTCATACTAGACAAAGGTGCCAAACACATACACTGGAGAAAGGATAGCCTCTTCAACAAATGGTGCTGGGAATGCTGGAAATCCTCTGTAGCAAATGAAATTAAACTTCTATTTCTTACCATGCACAAAACTCAACTCATAGTGGATAAAGGACCTAGAAATTATACCAGAGACACTGTACCTAACAGAATAAAAATTAGGTCCAAATCTTCATCATGTCAGATTAGGCCCTGAATTTCTTAACAAGACCCTTAAGGTATGAGAAATGAAATCAAGAATCAATAAATGAAATGGATTCAAACTCAAAATCTTGTTCTCAGCAAAAGAAACAATCAGTGAGGTATGGGAGCAAAATTTTCCCACACATGTCAGATAAAGTGCTAATTTTCAGGATATAGAAAGAATTAAAAAAACCTCAATACCAAAAAAAGAAAAAAAAACTAAACAACCCAGTCAATAAATGGGATAAGGAACTGAACAGACACTTCTCAGAAGAAGATATACAATAAATCAACAAATATATATATATATATACTGTTCAACATCTTTAGTAATTAGAAAAATGCAAATCAAATCTACTCTAAGATTTCATCTTACCCCAATCAGAATGACAGTTATCAAGAATACAAGCAATAATGAGTATTGGTGAGGAGGTGGGGAAAAAGGTACACTCATACATTGCTGGTGGGACTGCAAATTGGTGTGTCAACTTTGGAAAGCAGTAAGGAGATTTCTTTGAAAATTTGGAATGTAACCACCATTTGACCCAGCTATTCTATTCCTCAATCTATACCAAAGGACTTAGAATCAGCATAGTATAGTGACGTAGCCACACAGATGTTTACAGCAGCTGAAGTCACAATAGCTAAACTGTGGAACCAACCTAGAGGTCCATCAAAAGATGAGTGAATAAAGAAGCTGTGGTTACATGTATACACAAACACACACATACAAACACACACATACACACACACACAATGAAATATTACTCAGCATTAAAAGAGAGTAAAATTGTAACATTTGTAGGTAAATGGATGGAGTTTAAGAATATAATGCTAAGCAAAGTAAGCCAATCCCAAAAAACTAAAGGTGGAATGTTTTCTCCCTTTAGGGGATTCTGATCTATGATGGGGGGAGGATGGGAAGAATGAAAGATCTTTGGATTGGGCAAGGGGAGGTTGGGTAGGGGTTATGAGGGTAGAAAAGATGGTGGAATGAGATGGACATCATTACCCTAGGTACATACATGATTGCACAAATGATGCGTCTCTACACAATGTACAACCAGAGAATTGAAATGTTGTGTTCCAGTTGTGTATGATAAATTGAAATAAATTCTGCTATCATGTACAACTAAGTACAATAAATAAAAAATAAATATAATAATAAAAAAGAAATTACTCAGTCCACCAAAAAAAGATATAATCCATGCTTATACAATTACATCAAAGTGAATTCTACTGCCATTTGTAACTAAAAAGAACCAACAAAATGCAATCTCAAAAAATTCAGCATACTACAGTGATTCAACCACATCAATGTTTATAGCAGCTCAATTCACAATAGATAAGCAATGGAGCCAACCTCAGTGCCCTTGGACAAAGGAATAAAGAAAATGTGGTAATTGTACAGAATGGACTGTTACAATTACTTTGTTATTATGAAAAATTATTTTATGGTTGTTTTTTTTTGGTTAATGGATGGAAATGGAGATTATCATAAGTTAAATAAGCCACAGCCCAAAAGTTAAAGGTTGAATATTATGTCTGACATGTGGATACTAATTCAAAATAAGGGGGGGGCGGCATTAAAAATAATCAAAGTAAGATCAGAAGAGTAGATGAAAGTGAATGAATATAAGGGGGGGAGGAAAGGGATAGGAAAAGTCAGTGTAATGAATGCAACTTAACTTTCCTATATACCTGTGTGAATATACCATGAATGTACACACTGAATCTCATCATCCTGTATATCCACACAATACTAATTTTAAAAGACTCTTAAGTAAATAGCAAAATGATCAGTAGAGGGAAAGGAACAGGGAGTGGAAGGAAATTAAGGTAAAGAAAAATACTGGGGACTGAATTAGAACAAATTATTTTCCATGCTTTTATAATTATGCCAGCATATTCTATTTCTATGTATAACTAAAAAGAACCAATAAAAAAGAAATATTTTATTACTTTTATTTTTTTATTTCTTTATTTCTAAATAAATAAAATATAAAATAGGCCTGGGGATGTGGCTCGGTGTTTCAGTGCACTTGAGTTCAGAGTTCAGAGGGTTTTGGTATCAATACTTGTTACAAAAAAGGAGAAGGAGAAGGAAAAGAAAAAAAAAAGAAAAAAGGAGTGCCTTCAAATTAACTATATGTGAGAGCTGATATGAAGAGTTCAATACCCAGGCTGCACAAGAAATTTGAGGAGAAGGCTCAGAAAGCATAGCCTAAACAGGAGAAATGTTATGAGAATCAGACAACCATTTCAGGAGGCCCAGCAGATGCTGATGTGAACCCAGCAAGAAGGAAACCACAATAAACCAATTCATGAGAACTCCCTAGAGCTCAAAGACTAGACCTCCATCTGACAGAGATCTGCCATGCCCAGTCCTGGAGATGGAAAACAGATCAACAGTCAAGTACAGTTGAGAAGAATGGACCCATGAGCAGAGACCTTCCAGAGAACCCTGAGCCAGGGTGCCATGCAAACTTCTGGCACCTCTTCCTCAGGGATGTGGCCTGAAGGCCAGCCAGTCCTCTTCCCTTGGCAACTCTGTGCAGACAGCCACGTTCTCTACTCCTCTCCTCCACCACCACACAAACGAACCACCCCCTTTGGGGGCTCAAGGCCTCTGACCCTCCCTCAGCCACTCTTTGTACTCCAGAGGTATCTGCCAGGGACCACATGTAACACCAGTTCAGGCTCCTCTTTAGAGAGGCCTCTCCTGAGCTCCTGAGGGCTGCATAACTTGTGATTTTACAGAACCCACAAAACCTGGGTCTGTCAATTCCTGCCCCCCTTGAGGCTCACAGAACCACCCTGGGGCCTCCATATGGGCAAACTGATGAGGTGACCAAGCAGATGCCATTCCTGCAGTAAGGAACCAACCAGAGTGGAAGACCCATTCAGACAGCAGAAAGAGCATGGTCATCAGCCACAGTAAGCGTCAAGATGAAGAAACACAAGGAGCTGGGGAGACATACCAACAACAAGGCTCCAGGCAGGGTAACTAGAACACAGGGCACAGGGGAGAGCAGGGCAGTAGAGCACTGAGGGGTCTCAAGAGAAACTGAAACAAAGGCCCTTGCACAATTTCATTGAACAGCACAGCACCTTTCAGGACAATCTGGATGCCTCAGCGGGGCATGCATTTCCCTTGTGCTAGGCCTCAGGCATTCCACCAACTCCAAAAGTGGCCCTAGTCCCATACTGACCCATCCTGGTGTCATCCAGGGCTGTACAGAGGTGGTCAATAAATGAACTGCAGGAACAACCCTGAGGCTGAATAAGCAGCAGGGCCCTGAACTGTGCTCTGATTCTCATGGCAGCCGCCCAGATGACCACCTGACCTGACAAGAGGCTCCCACATGCCCTAGCATATTTCTGTTTTGGTCAATTTTAGTACTGCAAATTTTGTTTTTATAGCCCAAGGAGAGAATTTGAGACCACAGATCTGGGACCCAAAACAACAAATGAGGACATTTCCTTCTGCAGAAAAGTAAATCCTAAATAATTGACAAACTTCCAAAGAACCATCTATTGGAAACTGGCACCAACCTGGGATGGATAAAATAGTACCACCTGAAGAAAGCAGACACCTTATCAACAATCATTCTTAGTGCCTATAATCCCAGTCACTCAGAAGTCCAAGGCAGGAGGATCCTAAGTTCAAAGCCAGCCTCAGAAACTTAGTATGGCTCTAAGCAACTCAGTAAGACCTTGTCTCTAAATCAAATAAAAAAATGGCTGGGAATGTGGCCAATGGTTAAGCACCCCAGGGTTCAACCCTGGCATAAAAAAATAGAGTTTATGGGTGGTATTTTAAATAATAAAGGCTGAAAGGAATAAGGTGAAAACATAGACTTAACCATCTCTATTCCTATGTCACAGTTCTGAAGTGGAAAAATTTTAAAAAGAGAGTCACCCCAAGATGTCACTCTGCATCACCCAGAGCAGAAACTCAGTACCCACAGTGGAGAAGCTCCAGAGCAACATGGAGCTCTCCACTCAGCAGCAGGAATGCTGCCCTAGACACAGCTGAGAGAAATGAGTGTGAAGGCCAAGGGGAATGCATCTTCAGAGGCAGAAATCAAGTCAGGTTCCCTCTGGGGCACGAGGGCGAGGATGACTGCAGGCTGAGGGGCACAGGGACCTGAGCAGTGCAGCAGGACTCGGGCTCCGCTGCCATGTTGTGTTGCGACATGAAGAGAAAGGTTCTGGTGGGGAAGATGAGGCATAGATATGTGCTTTTTTAGGGGGAAACAGGCCCTAGTTTTCTGTGAACAATAGAATTAAGGACAAGGAATGGGTCATGCTTTTCATGAGGCTAAGAGTGAAGTGTGTAGTCTGCACAAAACAGAACCCAGCATCTAGGAGGTGCCAAATAAATACATGACAGCTGACTTGACCACTCTGTCTCATCCAGGCTTCCCCAAATACCCCAAGTTCCCTTCCAAATCAGGCTGCGTGGAATCTCAGACCTCTCCTGGGTATAACATTTGGTCCATAAATCCCACTCACCACTGGAGGTCTAAGTCCAACGATTCTGCAAATGAACTCAGAAGATGAGGCAGGGATCTCATAAAACCTCAGGTGTTTTGTGATCCTGCAGACAGCTTCATGGAACTTCAAGCCCACAGTCAAGAGGATTCTCATGAGGTCTTCTGAAGAATATTACCACCACCAGGAGTCCAGAGAGATCATTGAAGTCATTGGGAAATGAGAAAACAATACCAATTATCAATTACCAGTCCCTTCTCCTTTTTGAGATGTACAAGTATACCTGTACTCACAGCTCCTCAGGAGGCTGAGGCAGGAGAATGGCCCAATTCAAGTTTAGCCTCAGCAAATTAGAAAGACCTTATCTCAAAATAGGAAACAAAAAGGGCTGGAGTGTGGCTCAGTGGTGAGAGCCTCTGGTTCAATCCCCAGTACTGCAAATAAATTAATTATTTAAAATAAAGTAAATGAGCACAAGTAAGGCATTTACTTGATCTTCTCCAGGCTACCATTACAATGAGCCTTAAAGCTGTGACTGTGATAATAAGGGAACACAGTCATTTTGACTTAACTTAGCAGTTGAAACTCTATAAAAACCAAGTTAAAATATTTTCAAATACATTCCCTTCTTCGAAAAAATAGCAAAGAGTGACTCTTTCTAATAATTTAAACATAACTTAAGAAAAAAATCAGAGAGATATAGGAGAGAGGGAGGGAGGGTGCTAGAAGAAGAGTGTGCACTGTGTATGGAATTTTTTCCACCTGGTGTGAACGGGTATTACATTTACTAACTGACAGCCTGGTGATACAAGAAATAACCCTGCAAAGTCCCAAAGACTTGTCATGCAGGGAGACCCTGTGCTGTTCCCCACGTCCAGACATCCCAGGGGCTCAGAGGAGGGAAACCAGCAGTGCTGAGGAGACTCCATAAACACCTGGGCCCCTGGTGAACATTCCTGTTCTGTGTTTCCTGTGCTGTTTCTCCAGGTGGCAAAGGTCATGCACAGGTGCGGGAGTAAATGATTCTGCAAGGCAACCTTTGATTTTTGTTTTAAACTCATGCAACTTACAAAAACCATAGAAGCAAACATTTTTAAAAAATGCAGGACACATACATTTTCATTCTGAAAATGATCATTTAAAAATAAAGAAAACACAAAGGCCAAAATGTTGGATGGGAATTAAGCAAAATCTCAGCACCCAAGAGCTATGATTGGCTTTTTTGTTTGTTTGTTTTTAGTCCTGGAGACTGCACCCAGGCCTTTCACATGCTAGGCAAGCGCTCAACCCCTGAGCTGCATCCAAAGCCCAATTCATTTTCTTTAAGAAAAAGAAGAAATTAAAACCTGGATGGCTGGATTCACAACTGCAGAGTACACTAGGGCACTTGCTGGTGTGCCACCTTCCCCCTTTGACAGGAGGTGGCTCACACAACATAGGAGCCTTGCAGCAATTGGCTGATCTACTTACATGACATTATAGATGTTCATGAGGTAAATGAGCATTTTGAAAACCTACCCAACATGCTAAGGCAAGAAAGAGAAAAGGAAATATGAAACTATCAACCAGAAAACTGGTGTTCATGCTTAGAAGAGAGTAGGGCATGGGGACTTGTCTTGTTCTCCCTGCACATTAAACTTCAAGGGCTCAAGAGCCAATCTTCATTTTCCACTGGTAAAATTTGTACCATTTTCATTTTTTTGGTTGGTGTTCTTTTTATTGTCTTTTGTTTGGGGGGGGGGCTGGAGATCAATCCCAGGGCTTTGCCACTGAGCTGCATCCCAGCCCTTATACCATTTTCTTTACCCCAAAAAACATCAAGGGAAAAACAGCAACTATGACACATGTGATGTTCACAGAGCCTTCTAAGACTCATAATTAACAGGTGGCTATGTTCTTTTGTGCTCTGTATACTAGACCAGAATCAACTCTGGGAAGTCAATCTTTAACCCTAAGAAATAATGACTTCTTATTTCAGCAATTCTTAGCACTTCCCCCAATCTGCACTTCAGGACAGAAGACCCACAAGCATTCAATGTTCAGTGTGTTACCTGCTTTTGCTAAGCAAAGACCTGACAATCTACTTCCAACCACAAACCTCCAAGACATCTTCTGAATCTTAGAGATCTTCTGAAGCCATTGCAGCCTGTTGTGAGGCCCTAGAAAACAGTCCAGGACCCAAGCAGGCATAAGACTCAAGTATTATGTCTAGTTTTCCATATATGGAACGAGGCTTCCCAGAGATAGCAGACTTAACCAGGATCGAAAGACATACTCATCCACACACAGCAACTGCTTCCTGCTCTCTGTGAAGTCAAGAAACTGGTTCTTGAAGGAAGAAACTGGGACAGAGACCAGGGCAGCAGTGAGAGCACTGAACAGACTCAAGACAAGGAAAAGCAAGGCTGGGAAGGTCCAGAATTCTAAGATTTTAAAGTAGATATCAATGCATCATGGAAACAAACATATGGAGTGAATCAAATGAAAACTGAACAAAATAGCCAAATGCATGGCACACCTGTGATCCCAGCAACTCAGAAGGCTGAGACAGGGGGATCAAAAGTTCAAGGCCGCCCTCAGCAATTTAGTGAGGCCCTGTCTCAAAAAAAAAAAAAAAGACATTAAAAATGGACTAAGGATGTGGCTCCATGTTTGAGCACCCCTGGTTTCAATCCCTGACACTAAAAAAATGAATTTAAAAAAAAAACATTTCCATTTTGAAACCTTCATTTCAAAAGGTTCCAAAACTAGATGAGAGATGGGAACAATTGAGCTCACTACCTTTATCCCTAATGATGGCACTGAATCCCAGTGGATGGAGTGGGCAAGGGGACAGGTTATTCCACACATGAAAATTATCTGTGTGTGAATACAGTGATGTTTTCATGTTTAATTCAGGGTTATTTTAAGTTTTATACTTAAATTGAATTTTAAAAAGTTTTTTTATGGTGTTGGGGAGACAACCCAGGGCCTTGCCCATGCTAGGCAGACCTTTGTCACTGAGCACAGCCCAGCTCCCTTTGATTTTGTTTTTATGTAGTTGTCCTTTCCAAGTCTTCTCTGAAGAATCTTTCCTCACTCTAAGATGACCTTATTTAGAAGCATGCTGTTAACACATCAAGGCATGTAAGGATTTTTCAGAGAGCCTTCTGCTCAGCTGTGGTTAGGGACATGCACTCTTGAACAGCAGCACCTTCAGGGTACTGAGAGTGGTTCAGCTCAGAATGCAGCCTGTCTTGTTGCATGTGCTCACGGGAATACCTGAGAAGGGTATGTGTCCTGGCATGCAGGGTGCCAGAGCCCCTGGGTGCCATCTTGGCCTCCAGCTTTCTCCCCAACATCTGTACCATATTCATTCTCCTGCCAATTGTTTTACAGTCACTGAAGAGGAGGCACAGAGCTCCACAGAGCTATAGATCTGGATCTGCTGGCTCCTTCTCTCAGGCTCCTGTGTGGGATTGGATTGAATTCTCTACCCTGAGGTTTAGTCCTACTTGGTCCCTTTGTTCTCTAGTCCTCTGTGACTCTTGCTCTGACTTTTATCTTTTTGGTGGTGCTGGGGATGGAACCCATTGCCTCGGCCAAGCTAGATAAGTGCTCTGTCACTAAGCCCCAGCCCCAGCCCTGGCCTTATTCTGGCTTTTTAAATTGGTGGAATGCATATTGCTTAGTATTTAGTTTGGAGTTTTGCATCTGGGAGTCCCATTTCTCCTGCTGAAGCACAGTTCTCAGTGGGGGCAGTGGTGTTCAAGCCCACCTTCCATCCCACCCAGGGGTGCCTAGCAATACCTGGATACACTTGTGCCTTTAAGACCTGAGGTGGGGGCAAGACATTGTCTCTGTACCCTTGCCCACCCAAGACATCCATTCCAGGAGGCCTGAGCTTCCCACCCATGGGCCACTGCAATGCCTTCACAATCAGAGAGTAGAGAGTGTTGAAGTCCTCTGCTTTTTTCTGGCCAGTTCTATGGCCTGAGCTTTATGGCTAGCAGAAGGAGAAGCTTGCTCCAGTCCTACCAAATGCACTCATCACCCACCACTTCAGCTAAAAGGCAATGTCAGAGATCAGAAACTGTGATTTGTGATACTCAGGGCTTAGTCTTGGGATATACAGAGTTGCTAAGTGTCTGTCACACAAATGAGTAAACACACATTAATATAGTCATAAGAGGAAGACTGCATAGCACTTTGGCCATGCCAGTGATCCCAGTTGTTTCAGAGACAGGAAGATCATGAGTTAAGCCCAGACCAGGCAACTTAGCAAGACCCATCTCAAAAATTAAATATTTTTTTCTTGGTGGGGAGTGGTTCTGGGGATTGAACTCAGGGACACTCATCTACTGAGCCACATTCCCAGCCCTATTTTTTATTATATTATAGACAGGGTCTCACTGAGTTGCCTAGTGCCTTGTTTTTGCTGAGGCTGGCTTTGAACTCTGGCCTCAACCTCTGAGTACCTGGGATTACAGGCATGTGCAAACATGCCCAGCTTCAAAAATTTAAAATTTAAAGAACTGGTGATGTAGCTTCATGACAAAGTGCTGACATATCATTCCAATATGCATTTACATTAATGCAGCTTTACAACTTACTCATTTAGCAATTCTTCCTGAAACTGAGAGAAGGAGGTTCCCTTGAGGACAGCTTAGACGTTCTCAGACTGGCTCACAGAGTCTTTTCTTGGAGGGACCAGCTGCATATAGTAATTCAGGGAGGATGCCAAGCCAGCCAAATACCCTTGCAACAATCCATCTGGAAGGGAACCAAGACCTACTGTGAGCTGTGGATTTCTATGTCCAAACTGCCTTGTGGTCTGATGTCCCAGGAGGGAAGGGACAGCCACTTGCACCCAGCAGAGGGAGCATAATACACACCTGGACTGAGTACCAGACCAGGAGGCACAATGTGGCAATGGGGACAAGTTCCTGGCCCCCAACCCAGTGCACCAGGATACCACAAATGCCAACAGACACCCACTAGAGTCATTTCTACCCACACCATACAGCTGAGGTATTGAGGTGCTTGGTTTCTGACTAAGGAATTCACATAGGGCCTAGGGTTTGAGCCAGGCAGTCTGACAATGGTGGACCTAAACACAAAACAAATGTTTTTGTTTTTAAACTGGAATTAAACCCAGAAACCTTCTACCACTAAGCTATATCTCCAACCTTTTTTTATTTTGAGATAGGGCCTCCCTAAGTTGCTGAAGCTCAAACTTATAATCTTTCTGCCTCAGTCTCCTGAGTCGCTGGAATTACAGGCATGTGTCACCATGCCCAGCTACAAAGTCACTTTTTAAAAGGAATGGCACATGATGTGTGTTCCATGGACACAGAAATTGATGCTTCTTCCTTCTCTCACACCCATACACAGCTGTTGGTAGATATCCTTACCACTGTCTCTCTTTCATACAGGGCACAGCAACTGCCTGGGTCTTTAAAGCTTAGGAAACCCACAGGTGCTAAGAGTTCAGGAGAGACCACCTGATGTTACCCAAGCTCAAACCAAACAGAAGCAGATCCTCCAAGCACAGCAGCTCAGAAGAGGATTCCCCTACCACATAAAAGGCCATGGCTGACACAGCAGGGGCAGTGTGCTTCCACCAGCACAGGTGGGCCAGCAAGAACAGCATCCATGTGGGTTCTGCAGCTGACCTAGGTGACACCTGCAGGCAGGCCTGGGCCCCAGTGCTAAGGCATGCTGAGTGTGAAGAGGAAGTTCCTCCCAGGAGCACTTTTATCATGTACTTTATATTATTCATTTATTTTTTCCAGATGGGGTTCCACTAAGTTGCCCAGGCTGGCCTTAAGCTCTTGGGCTCAAGCAACTCTCCTGCCTCAGCCTCCCAAGTAGCTGGGATGACAGTGCTGCCATGGTGCCTGGTCCTGTGAAGCTTTTTGAAGTCAGGGTATTCAGGAGAACACAGAATTTAACAACACTAGCAATGACATACATGCCAGCAAAGTGACAGGAGCAAGTGGTGACATGACTGTGGTTTTATTTTTCCCCAGTGTGGACTCAGCCTTTCTCTATCACTTATCTCTATAATCAGATAGAAATCATGATAAATGTCTACAAAATCTCTGACAAAAAAAAAAAAAAAACATGGGATACCTCTCAGATGTTACCAGGATGTGGTGGAGGTCACCGTGCAGGGCATCTGGTGAGCAGGGACTGTGGCAGAGAATGGAGCACTGTGAGGTCAGGTCACACTCCGGTAAGCAGAGTTTGGTATCTTCCCCAAGGAAGAGACTGATCAGTCCCATTCTCAGTCTGCTTCACACAGGGCAGGCTTCATGCAGGACATCCCCACTTTTTTCTTCTAGAAATGATCTTATCTGCTTTTTAAAATACTCCCACAAGTGTTTCTTCATCTGACGCAGGGAGAAAAGAAGAGGCATGACCATGGAGTGCATGCCCTGGAGGCTGGAAGGCCCCTTGGGCAGGGGATCAATGTCCTGAGGACAGAGAGCTCTAGGGAAGGCCCCATCTGCCCTACCTCCCCACCTTCTCAGCATATTAGCTTTTGAAGCAGCAGGAGCACGTCGATGCTCAGTCCCAAACCGTGTAGTGAGGGGGTCTGGGAGGCCCCAAGATGCTCATGATAGCTCAATGTCAAACTGAGAGAGAGTGCCAGCTCTGTCTCCAAGTCACAGTGTGGCTGAAGGGGAAAGGATGGGCTCCACCTTTTCTTTCAACTCTGCTTAAGCCCAGAAAGAATGCAAGATTGGTGCTGGGAATGAGGCTCATGGGTGCAATCAGGGAGAGATAAGGAGAGAATTTCCAAGATGTGGTGCAGAAATGAAGGGATGGAAAGGCCCTCCTGATCCCTCTACACCTTCCCTACTTAGCCACAGGGTCTCTATATGCCTCTAATAGGTCAGGGGACCCTGACCACCCACACCAGAGCTACTGATGATTGGGGGAAAACTGATACCTCTTTCTCTCTGAGGCCCAGGCTATGCCAGGGCTGAGATTTCCCTTCATAAATCATAGGCACCTGAAACTGGGCAAAGAAGTTCCTCAGGTTGATGAAGTTCCAGGTCTGGGGATGTTGAAGATGTGGCTCAGCATGATGTTGGCTGCCATCTTCTTCCCCTTCACCACCTCCTTCTTTATCTTATTAGTGAAGAGGTTGTGGAATTTTTCCAGTGTTCCAGGTGGCCTCATGCAAATTATGTCATCATATTGATGCCAGTCTATGGGTGATAGCAAGAAAAATGTCACACTTAAGATTAGGCCTCTGAAGAAGGCTGATTCAGATACTAAAATAAAATACTGTTCCAAGTGTGGCAGCTTAGTGTGCATTTGCAAACACTCCCTAAAATGTCATTATGTTGTAGTAGGATTTAAAATATTGAACCATGCAGTGATCTTTCCTTAGAAGGAAGAGGTTTAACCCTGAAGCAAAATTATTGAGAGTTGCCTATATCAATTTAGAGCTTTTTGTACTCCAGCAAATGTAGAATTATTTTTTTTTCAGATTATGTGGCTCCTAAATTAATGACATCAGGGTAATTTAAAATTGCACATTCTTTCTCCATATTATATTGGTTCAGTCTGGATTTCTGCTTCTGTGTCTTCCTTTCGCACAGAGCCATTCAAGGCTCAGTACCCCCAATACAATTCTGTGGCAAGGCTTTGAGCTCAGTGAAGCTAGGTACAGAGTACTCAGAACAAATGGACAAGCAAATTAATATTTAAAAGACAGTAAGCTCATCTAACTGCAGGCTCCCTGTTGACTTACAAGTTGATCAGCAAGTCCCAGAAATTAGAGGCTAACTGAGCTCATGCAGAAAGGCTGTGATTCTTTGCTTTTCCAAGCCTGTGCACAGAGCTGAGATTCAGATGTGGCTGGAGTGAAAACAAATTCAAATTTCCAAAAGGAGAAAGAGAATTAAAAACAGCAACAACAGAAGCTCCTCAAACAATGACCTTGGTGGTGACAGCAACTCTGCCTTAGCAGCCTGGAGTGCTTAATATATTTAAATGGTTCATCTTCCTGCAGTGGATTTTTAATAACTCTGCCAAGTGAGAAGCTGTGCTTCATATTTATTCATGTTCTTGTTCCACATCAATGTATCTACACATCCTGATGTGCTTGTCTGGTAAACTTTATGGCCTCGGTGCATGCAGCATCAAGAGCCTTGTTATTATCTTCATCAATAACCTGGTGCTCCTGCTCCCGCTAATCCCTCATGCCTTCCTGTGCCCTGCAACAGCTAATAAGTGCTTTTCCATGATCACTGATTCATACACATGGGCACCTGTTCCATTCAATCAATTTGCCCTGCTAAAGTAACATGACAAAGAGACAAATATGATTTTGACTGGATCTTGTCAAGTAACAAGGAAACCAATCTGGAAAATTCCCCTTAGGGGCCACTTTATACAGACAACCAATTTTTACAACTGGGATTAATCTCTTTTTTCTTCCTTCCTTAGCCATAATACTTGGAAATAAATACAAATCATATTGAGTATTATGTTAACACATTATTGCTTTAAAATGGTCTAATATTCATGCAAATACCTATAATTCGAGTGAGTTGTGAGAAACTGCCAGTATTATATATTTCCAAAAGTTTAAAAATACACATTTATCCCCAATACTAACTTTTATTGCCTAAGTTTGATTATGCAACATTAACCTTTTATATTAGGATAATATATATTTTAATTCTGCAATTATTTTAATACTTAGATTTCAAATGTAATTATGTCATTGGTGTCATTGGGTGCACCAACATATGTACAAGTAGCCTGCCTGTCCCAGTACTTAGACCTGAAGGACTGAAGGACTCTGTTCTCCTAGGTACAGGCATTGCGTGAGCCCATTAGAAACCCTTCAGTCCAAATCTTAACACTGAAAGCATGCTATTTTTAAAGGAAATGCCGTAGTGTAATATATTAGCATTTCTTCATAAAATCATTACATGAAACATACACAAAGTGGGATGTCAGAATCAAACTTAATAACTTAATGACTGTAGCAGTTTTAGGTTGGGAGTGTATTTCAAAATTCATGAAAAACCTCAAGCAATGCTACTTCAGTACCATGGTCCCATTCTCCTGTGTTTGGGGCTGTGTGTGCCCATGCAATACAGAGATACCTAGGTACCACCCTGCCACTGGCATTGTGAAAGTTTGCCCACATTCCAATGTTGAAATAATATTTGTAACTGTTGCAATACAAAATAAATTAATCAAAATGCAGGATATATAATCTAGATATGACAACATTCCTGGTTATAACTTTTAAAATTATGTACTAAATATTTATTATTCCTCCCAACAAATTACAGCCATCTTTGCAGAATGCATAGAAAGTAATACTTTTCTAAACTAAGTATTTGTTCTATTAGTTTCCTTTTTTTGATGGAGTTTTTAGTAGCACATGGCATTTCCGGCTTTAATGAGGATTCAGCATATTTAAAATAAAATTTTATTTTTAACTATTTTACAAAACTCTCTTTCCAGATCACATAGTGTTTGAAGTTTCAAGCATATCCAAATATCTATCATATATAATTTAGGCTGGTAGCTGTGCTTATTATACATGAACTCTGTCTCCAGACTTTGCATTAACTGTACTCCCTGCCTCAAATACTTTTTTGGTTTCTGAGACTTTCTTATCTCCTCTCCTCAAGAAACTGGGTTAAATATCCTTTATGAGAATTACACTGCTCTGTGACTATATTTCAGGCTTGCTTTTTCACTATATCTAGTCTCTTTGAGGACAAGACATTAGTATGTTCATGATTATTATCTTTGCTACTTAGCGTGAAGCTTGGCACATCATAGGTATTAAATAAGTATTTGTGGAAGAAATGGATAAAATTACCAGAAAAAAAATGTTACTTAGTTTCATATTTCTTCCAAATTTAAAAGCCATTATAAATCCAATATGTACAAATATCCACTTGTTATCTTGATGAATGCTATACTTCTCTATATAAGTGAAAAGTTTCTATTATTTGGTTATATTTTGAATTTGTGACTAGCAAAATTGGTTCTTTAGTGAGAGATCTCTAGTTTCCCTTGAAGAAAATAATGGTAGATCATCTATTCAAACAACATGTAATTAGTATCCCATGTTACTCATTAATATAAATTCCTGAAATAGCTGAACTTAGTTTTTTAATGATTTAGAGTTTTGTGTACACTAGTTGTAGAGCTTTGAACATGAGTGGGAAGTATGGTCCTGTGCTCCCTGCCCATGTAAGTAAACATACAATGTAAAGATTACATTAGTTAAATGTTTCTTCTGTTGTACTGCAATTTACCACCTACCACAAACTCTGGTTATTTTGGAACCCAATAATTATATGTTCAATAAATTCCTGGGAGAAGCAATACTAGAGTGCAGATCCTTAATCAGCATGTGCCCTGTGAGTGAGTGGTTAAACACATTCACAAACAATTTAATAGATGGAAGTTACTGTCTACATGTCATATGCTTTCTGAAAATTAGTAAAAATGTCCTAATGGGGGTTAGTTTTACATAATGTGTCAATCTTTTAGTTAAAGATATGTCTAAGATTAATCCATATACATTCATTAAATTTTTCAAATTTAATCTAGCAAAAGGAATTGAGAAAGATAGTGTTTGTGTGGCCTCTAAGAAGATCTTGATTCTAGAAGACATAAGGTAAAACCTCTAAAGGTCAATAATCATGAGGCTTAGTTCAGAGAATTATATTTTAGAATTTTACAGAAGTTCCTCTCCTGCCAGACTCCAGCCCAAAACTGGGAGAATAACCTCTTTTGTTCTCTCCACAGTTCCTTCTTTTAATGCCTCTAGTCAAAACATTTCCTACTAACACAAAAATATTTTCCTCCTTTAGCAAGGAGCTAAACCAAGGAACCATGTCATCCACTACTGCCACTAAATTGACTGAGCATTAGATGGTGAGTGCAGTATTCACCTGGCACCTGAGCTCCAGGTGGCCTTTGCGCACTGGTCCTCCGTGCTTCTCCAATATCCTGAGATCATGTGGTCCATCATCTCTTGGTTGTGTTCAGGTAGCCACTGTCCTTAGGTTCTCCAGTCCCTCTGTTCATGGCCCATCTTTAAAAGCCATTATAAATCCCATATGTGAAAATATCCAATTGTTATCTTGATGAATGCTATACTTCTTTATATAAGTGAAAAGTTTCTATTATTTGGTTATATTTTGAATTTGGGACTAGCAAAATTGGTTCTTTAGTGAGAGATCTCTAGTTTCCCAAGCCACACCTCTGTTTATGGTCCATCTTCCCAGGAACGCTGCTACCACCTTTGCAAACCAATGAAGAACTCAGGATCCAGGTTGGTACCAACTTGCCCCTAGGTGCACACTCCCACCTCCCAGAGTTCTCTGACAACAGGCTCCTGTGGCCCCATGTCATATGCTGCCTCTGGGCAGTGGCTGCAGAACCTGCCCAAATGGAAGCACTCAGGGCTGGGAAGAGCCACTTCCTATGCCCCTGATTTCCCTGCATGCTCTGGTCATTTCTGCTCACACCTTTACCCCACACTCTGCCCTCTGCCTTTTTTTCCATTTCTCTATTCTGTGTCCTTTATTTTGTATTCCCATTTTCTTGGGCTGCCAAATCCCAAGATGCAAACATAGCTGCAACAAGGTGCCAGGCTGAGTGGCGGGGTGCAACAAGGGAAGGGTAATACACACACATACCTCACACCACACAGGCACACAATCAGCCTTACTCTTTCCCACAAACTTATGAATCACACAAATACAGACTCACAAAAACAGTTCATGCACACAGATACGAATACACACAATACCTAGGTATACAGTTGGACATCTCCAAAGAGATGCAAATTCATTCTCTTATATGCATACTCCAGACACATGTCCTCATGCACACACAGCCATATTTGTTTACCCACACTCACAGTCCAGACATGCAAATTCTATCCTTAGTCTCCACAACTGTAAACATTCCCAACCTCTACAGGGACTTGGCTAGCTATGAATCCAGAGGCAGGCTAAGCTCCAGTCTGGCCCAAGGGAGAGTGAAAAGGCAGTGGGACAACAGAAACCTGTTATCTTCCTGTCATAGGAAGCAAGGTGTGAGGAGAACCTACATGCCAAAGAAGCAGTCCACACACTCTGACCTGGAACCCTCAGTGAGGGGCCTCCTGGCTCTTAGAGTTGTCCCCCAGGAGTAAGAATTTTGGGGTATGGAAGGAAGTCTTTATGGTCCCAAACTTAACCTCTCCCCTTTGTTGAAGTCAAGTCTCCCAGTCAGCTTAAGACCTTGTCTGCCTTCGATGTTCACTCACTATTTTTACTGAGCACCTACAGTGTGGGTTCTGCTCCAGGTGCTGGGGCTACTGTGAGATGCTACAAGCCAATCTTCATCCTGGCCCTGCACCCAGCCCCACCCATCTCTTCCAGAGCCCGACACCTAACAATCCCAGGATTTGGAGTGTTTCCTACTCATAAAGGCACTGAGCTAGGAACACCACCTCTGGTCAACAGCTGTGGTTTATAGATGAGGCCTCCAGTTACCAGGGAAGGCCGGTGCTACCCAAGGTCACACAGCCAGCCAATAATTCACAAGCTGATCCTAAGGCTTCCCAATCTTTGGGGAGGGGGGAACTTCTGGAAGGTCCCTGAGCCAGCCCCATCTGGGCTCTGGCAGGAGGGCAAATAAAAGCAACATATTAACAAGGTTACAATGGCTGGGGCAAATTGAGGACACAGTGCTGGGGATCTAAACAAGCAAGGAGCAATCTGAGAGTGCTCCCAGGAGGTGGTGAGGTGCCTGAAGTCTCATGCTGGCTTAAATCCCTTTGTCCTTCAGCCTCCTCAACCCCACCCTCTTTCTGGATGGGCCCCTCACCCAGCTTCAGCCTTGGCCTGACATTTCCCATGACGTTTGCTGCAGAGAAATGGAGTCATAAATCCAAAGATTAAATTTGTACATTGCCTTTCACTGCTAGGCAACATCATGGTCCCTCCACCCATCAGGAACCCCACGGGTATAGATTTGTGTGGGATTTCCCACTTATCTCAGGGCCTCTGCTTGCTGAGGGCCTGAGGGTTTTCCCCTCCACTTCTCTAAAGCACCCAGTCACCAGGTTCCCAAATGGGTTCCTGGGCACACCAGGCCCTGAAGTTTGGCACATAGGGATTCTATGAGAGAGAATATTACCTACCCCACTCTAAAACCAAGGCCCTGAGATGACCTGCAGTCAAGAAGAAAAGAAAGAATTTCAGTACCATTTAACCCAAATGACCCCAAATTTGACCTTAAACCCTTGTTTGACATCTACCAACTGTGGAGATTCAATTCTATGGACTGTGATTCATGAGGGCCAGTTAAGAGTGCTGAGGTATTGACTGGAGGGCCAGAGAGCACCCCTGGGAATGAGATAGGCTATATGAATGAGAATAAATCAGCTCTTAACACCCCTATGTCCCAGATCAGCCCAGGTCCATGTATCAGAGTGCTGAATGGGGCTCACTGTGTTCCAGGCCCAACTAGGCTGACCTGGGAACTCTGGTTTCTGTCCACTCAGCAGCTCCCCAAGGCTACTTAGGAAGGTCTACCAATAGACCTGACTCCGGTCCCCACTACTTGGGTCTGGCTACCATAAGGAGGGTCATCAGGGGCCATGGGCAGCCTCCATCAGAACAAGGCACCAGACTGCCATCAAACAAGGCAGGTCAGTGCCACCATAATTTCAGTCTCTATCCTCCCACACCAGGGCAAGGATATGGACTCTACCCAGAGATAGGGAAGACTATTAGACTTAGCCTGTAAGGCTGGAAGCTATGTGAAGAGGGTAGGCAAGGAGAGGCGCTGAAACAACCTCTGCAGAGATGGCCATCCTTAGATCTGAGAACTTGCTGGGGTATGTGTATGAGAGGAGAGCTGCATCTCTAGAGTCCAGCTACCTGGCTATGGCCAGTATAAGAGGCCAATGCAGGTTTGAATAAATAAATTACAGTATATTTTCTGGAAGGGATTCCATGCACACTAGTAAAGAATGATGAACAAGAATAGTTTCAGATGTGCAAAATGTTTAAAATATAGTGACAAAAGAAGAAACTTCAGCACAAAACACACAGTGTGGTGAGATCCAGCCAGAGCCACATACTCCAGAGATGGTGTAGAGAGACACAGATCTTGAAATATGGCTAGGCCAATACCTTGAAGTTTTTGAGAATCCCATGACCAGAATTCCCTGGAGAACCTTTAGATCTCCTGTTGCTCATCATGACTGAACCAGCGAGTGCCGTTTTAGACTGAATGGAATTCAGGACCATGGTGAAGAACAGAGATGCCAGTGAGTAGGATCCAGCAGGGAACTGGGCCTGGAGCAATGCAGTACAGGTGTGTGATCCAACATCTGTGGTGGGCCCCTGTAGTTCTGTCATTGGCTTCCAAATGATATGTGACTGACAAAGTGCAGCCAGCAGACCATAAAATGTAAAGGCATGTTGTTGTGGGGAGAGAATTAGGTGTGATGCTCAGTATCAAGTTGCTATGCTCCAGTGGGAAAGATATATGGGATAGCAGCCCAGTTTGTGTTTTTTCCTTCAGACCCTGACTCACCCCACATGACAGAGATCCCTCCAGCACTGTGTCTCTGTTGACTTTTTGTATTTCAAAAACAAACACCAATTTTCCAGGGAAGCTGCAAGAAATGCCATTAAAACTTGAGGGTGACCCAAAGGCTTCACAATTCCACCAGGGAGACATTCACACCCCAATGGCCACAGTTACCTACAAAGAGAAGATTTAGATCTGCAGCCTCCTGTTCATATTGGAAAATATGAACCCATGTTCTACTGTTCACATAGATTCAGACCATGCTTTGATGTTCTCACTACAAAGGAAGCTAAAGCACAAAGCTATATGTCTAGTGCACAAATGTTAGAGGCAGATAGTCAAGAAGTCATAAGGCCAGCAAAGCTCCCATGTTTGTGGAATGTTTACCCTGTCCCCTACTTTTGGGATCTCTTGTGCCACACCCAGGTTTGTGAGCTGCTCAGAATTTCCAATTCCAGATATGTATTCACAGATTTTTTTCCTCTTCTCCTCTTATTGTGTCTTATTTGGGGTGATAGTAATGTCAAGGCATTGTGGTGGATGACAGTGGAAGATTTTTGTGTGCCACATGCTCGCATGTATATTAGACTCATTTTCCATTTTGCCATTTGAAATATTGAATCTCTGACACTAACCCATTACCTCCTAGACTCTACTACTTATCCTAACATCAATAAAAATAATCCTAAAAGAATAGAAGTAGAGGCTTTGATAAGAGGCATGGTGTGTACTTGGACTTGCCTTTTGCTTCATCAGAGATACATATTATAAAAACTGTCACACATTTTTCTCGTTTTACTTCTCCATGAATTATCAAAATTAACAAATATGTAACTTCCTGACACCCTGTCTCTGTCACCTGGGTCACAATGTACAATTTTATGTACATATATATAATCCTACCGCCATCACAGGTATATTCTTGAGAGTACTCTCACTTTGGAAAATACGAATTTCATGAAGAAATCACTGCCCCCCAATACACTGAGGTAACTGAATATTCAAGCTGTGGTGAGCTTTATACTTCAACAAGTTTATACATGAAAAAATGTATAGGAAAACAAATATTTTGGGTATATGTGTGAAGGATATATATCCCTTTATGAATTTCAATTGGCATACGTACTATTACACTTTAATGTATTAAATATGTGTGTATATATATATATATATAGATAGATTGGATTTGCAAACATGAATATGTGTGTCATATACTTATACTACCTTGATTCTTCCATGTCTTTCTGCGTGGATTTATAATCAACTTTTCACAAGGTATTTCTCAGAAATATTCATTTTCTTGACATACATATTCATTTCTGAACACTCAAAATGAACTTCAGGGAATATTGAGTACTAAGCCTAATATTTCTACAGTAAGTGACCCAGTTTAACATCAATGAAAGTATATTTATATGGAACATAATGTGTATTTTGAAGTAAATTTTCAATCAAAATTGTTATATTCCTATTTATTCTGTATATATACATCATAGGATGTATCATTTCATCCACAATGTACAAATTGATATGCATGTGATTCACTTTCATTCACTCCCTGTATCAGAACCCATATATTTCTCCATGTTGCTTTACTTGCTTTTTCAAGAGATTTCTTTTACAACACATTACTTTTGAATTCCATCATCATTTTTGAAGCAAAACTCAAACCCAGTTTGTTATAATTAGTAACCCTAATATTACCACTACATGTATAACTACTTGGATTGAGTGTTTGTATGTGAAGAACAGATTTTATGTATTTTTTAAAATATCAATTCAATCCATTATTTAAAATAGTAACCTTTTATATTTTTTATTCACCGTATGGTCTACTCATGCATCATCTCTATATAGGTAGACCCAGGGTACACCTATTTTTATCCCCAAACTCTAAATGATACTGTTTCAAAACATGCTCCCAAAAATGGTGGAAGAAATACGCATGTCACCTACTCCATGTATTCCATTCCTCATATTATCTTCTGGACACAAAATGCAAAACTCACACTTATCTTATTCTTCTACCAAAGACTAATTTTAATGAGAGCATGGATTACTAAAATCATCTACATCTGCGTTGCCTATTGTTTTCAAATTTCAATCCTATGGTGATTATACACATTTTTCTTCCTAGGATAGTGTATTCAACCACCCCCCTGTTGAAAATATCCCTGATCTTATCACTCATTTTGTACTTTGCCAGATCAACTAACATCCGTATTGATATTTCCCCAAGTGCCTTGTTGTGACTGACTCTTCATGTGTGGTGACATTCCCATTTACACTCTAATAGAAATTCATTCGATGTCAAAAAGGGTCTATGATCCAAACCCTAACCTCACTCTTCTTCTTTACCCGACACTGAAATCCTGCCTACTATCTCTATTTCACTGGAAGTTCTCTTCTACATTCAGTAGTCCCAGGTACATGATCTTATGCCATTGTCTATGGATTTAGAGGATTCATCTCTGCAGAACATAATTCAAAACTATATATCCAAACCAAGGGCCCAACACTTTTGTGTGCTTGAGATCTTACCTAGTTTTCTATTTTCCTACTTACATTTCACCTTACATTCTTATAAATATCCCAGTTGCCCAATTCCTGTATTCATTCAGCAGAATGACTCTTAATCCAAATCGAACATGATATGACCCTTAACCATACTCTGTTCCCTCAATCTATTTTCAAATAACAGCAGGTCCTGAGTTGATCTTGCCATACAGGTATGTAGGGAATCCTACAGCTGCTGAGAAGCTCAAAGGTAGATGCAGAAATAATCCCTGGAGCAAATGTAGGCAGCTAGGTAGGACATGTGAGGTCTAAAGTAATCTTCCATGGCCAACAACCCAGTCAGGATGAAGGGATGTGGCAGAATCAGCCTCTCTCTTCTCACTGCAGGGAAGATTGACTCAATTAGGCCTGTGTGGATTGA
This sequence comes from Callospermophilus lateralis, assembly GCF_048772815.1. Classification (NCBI taxonomy): domain Eukaryota; kingdom Metazoa; phylum Chordata; class Mammalia; order Rodentia; family Sciuridae; genus Callospermophilus; species Callospermophilus lateralis. Next base: position 98,224,763 of record NC_135315.1, on the reverse strand, counting down.
GATCCCGGGCTCCTAGGGTATATAGACATTTCTGTCTTGTGAAAATGTCCCAGGAAGGTGGGGCAGCCTCCATCTCATGGGACCCTTGGAAACAACTGTTAGGACAAAATGGTTGCCAAGGCAGTGACCTCATTCACTTCCCTGAAGGAAGTGACCTCACCTCAATTCCTTGGTGATGGAACTCTCTGAACTTGGGATCCAGGAGGCGAGGCACCCAGAGGCAGTTGCAGTCCCAGTGGGCTCACTTGTTTGTCTGTACCAAGGCCAGAGTCATTCTTTAATGGCACCTAGTGATGTGTGGATAGCCAAATGCCTTGAATAGTCTGAACAGGGGCCTTTCCTGAGATAGAAGTGTTGGCTCATTGCAGGTTCCTGACAGCTACAAAGAGATGGCCAAGGAGACCAGTGCTGAGACAGGACAGGCCACTGCTGGGGAACATATTTTCACCCACCAGTCAGAGGACAGAGTGGATAGATGCAGACCAAATACAGGGGTGGTTTGTGTGCCTTAGTGGGTGTGTGTTTCAATTTGTCATTTTTGTCTCCTGTTCTGAGAACATGAAGGCAAATCATTGTTTTTTGTTGTTGTTGTTGGTGGTGGTGGTGGTTTGAAATGGACTGTTAACTAGTGAGTCTTTTTATGTCAGTGGACCCCACTGGGTTTGTGCTTAAAAGAGTAGAGAGAAGAATGCAGCCATGAATGTGTCCTGTCTGATGGAAATCTTTGCTGGAATCCTCATGGCCAATTTTGAATGAACTTCTGCTTGCCTTGCAGATGGGCAACACCTGCCAAGATCCTTGGTTCCTGCATTCTTCCTGAATTTTGTCCACTCTCTGAAGGGGTTCCTGGCTTTGTGTCCAAGATGTGTACCACCTTCAAGCTCTGTGACATGGTCATGGACTGCATTGCTGAAGGGAATGCCAAGCATCTCAAAAAACTCAAAAATTAGCATGACTGGTAAGGATCTCTCTGGAGAATCCCTGCTTGGATAGATAGCAACCCAAGTTGCATGATTAGGAGCCATCAGTGCCACAGTGTTCAATTAAAAGAAAAGCTTTTCTCCAGGCTTCTTTCTTACCTATTGTTCTTTTCCACTGAATGTCAGGAAGGTGTTTGCCTTGGGGCACTCCTTTGGGAATCCTCAAGAAAACAGTTTCAAATGGAAATGATGAGGCCTAATCTGTGCCTTTTTAGGTAAAGTGCTTTGTAAAAGCTGTGTCTGAATCAGACTCTTGGCCCTGGGTGTGGCTGTGAATTACATTCTCAGCACCCCAAGAAACACAAGAAAAATCCTATGTGTCCATTCAAATCTAAAAGGATGAAAAAGAAGTGTAATATTGGATGAAGTCTCTTGCCTTCCTCTGGTCAGGCTCCTGACCCCTATGAAGTAAGAACAGGTATCCTCTGGGTCAAATGAGTTGTTGCAAGCCCTCCGGTAACTAGCACACAGGTATTTGGGTTTTTTCATGAGTCCAGTGCACATAAAGAATCTACCCCTGGCAGGCAGGAGGCCTCTAATAGGAGAAGCAGAGTAGTATTAACTACAGAACTATTTTATCTATCCTGTTTCTCAGGAAGGGTGTCCAGGCCACCATGACATTTGGCATATGATGGGCATGAGAGCTTACTTTACACACCATCTTAGACTGCTCCCCCTATGGAAATCCCCAGCCAGAATGTTATGATGAGTGTCTGTATCGAAGAAGATGAGGGCCATGTGGGAGTGTTTTTGTTAGAATAGTGGTCTTTTGTGTGGTGGTTGGAAAAGATGACTGGGTCCAGCTCAGCTTGAACTCTGGTGTGATGCCATTAGAGACTGAGTTCTGGAACTGATCTCAGAGAACTATTGCCATGAATTGTGTTGGGATTTTACAAGGCCAGGCATTTGAGGAGCCTTTGGAAACTGAGATCTAGGCCAAGGGGGGCTTTCTCCAGAGCACTGGGAATCTCAGCCAGGAGTTTACATGATTTTGCTGTTAAAGCCTTTTGAGGTATAGTTGAGAGCCAAAACTCACATGAACCTCACATTTTAGACCCCAATGGGCCTGGATTCCTGGGACCTTTTGCCACTCCTTGAAAAGCCTTGCCTGCATGGGATCTTAAGAGTTTTTACTGAAAGGAGATTCCTCAACACTTAATGGCTCCTGAATGAATCAAAACCCACAGTGCCAACTTCTTCATTCTTGAAATATTGCTAGGCCAATACCTTGAAGTTTTTGAGAATCCCATTACCAGAATTTCCTGGAGAACCTTTAGATCTCCTGTTGCTCATCATGACTGAACCAGCGAGTGCCGTTTCTGACTGAGTGGAATTCATGACCATGGTGAAGAACAGAGATGTCAGTGAGTAGGATCCAGCAGGGAACTGGGCCTGGAGCAATGGAGTGCAGGTGTGTGATCCAACATCTGTGGTGGGCCCCTGTGGTTCTGTCATTGGCTTCCAAATGACATGTGACTGACAAGGTGCAGCCAGCACACCCTAAAATGTAAAGGCATGTTGTTGTGGGGAGAGGATTAGGCGTGATGCTCAGTATCAAGTTGCTATGCTCCAGTGGGAAAGATATATGGGATAGCAGCCCAGTTTGTGTTTTTTCCTTCAGACCCTGACTCACCCCACGTGACAGAGATGCCTCCAGAACTGTGTCTCTGTTGACTTTTTGTATTTCAAAAACAAACACCAATTTTCCAGGGAAGCTGCAAGAAATGCCATTTAAAATTGAGAGTGACCCAAAGGCTTCACAATGCAGCCAAGAGACATTCATACCCCAATGGCCACAGTTACCAACAAAGAGAAGATTCAGGTCTGCTGCCTCCTGTTCGTATTGAAAAATATGAACCCATGTTCTCCTGTTCACATAGATTCAGACCAATCTTTGATGGTCTCACTACAAAGGAAGCTAAAGCACAAAGCTATATGTATAGTGCACAAATGTCAGAGGCAGATAGTCAAGAAGTCATAAGGCCAGCAAAGCTCCCATGTTTGTGGAATGTTTACCCTGTCCCCTACTTTTGGGATCTCTTGTGCCACACCCAAGTTTGTGAGCTGCTCAGAATTTCCAATTCCAGATATGTATTCACAGATTTTTTCCTCTTCTCCTCTTATTGTGTCTTATTTGGGGTGATAGTAATGTCAAGGCATTGTGGTGGATGACAGTGGAAGATTTTTGTGTGCCACATGCTCGCATGTATATTAGACTCATTTTCCATTTTGCCATTTGAAATATTGAATCTCTGACACTAACCCATTACCTCCTAGACTCTACTACTTATCCTAACAGATAAAAATAATCCTAAAGGGATAGATGTAGAGGCATTTGAAAGGAGGCATGGTGTGTACTTGGACTTGCCTTTTGCTTCATCAGAGATACATATTATAAAACCTTTCACATATTTTTCTCATTTTCCTTCTCCATGAATTATCAAAATTAACAAATATATAACTTCCTGACACCCAGTCTCTGCCGCCTGGGTCACAATGTACAATTTTATGTACATATATATAATCCTACTGCTATCACAGGTATATTCTTGAGAGTACTCTCACTTTGGAAAATACGAATTTCATGAAGAAATCACTGCCCCCCAATACACTGAGGTAACTGAATATTCAAGCTGTGGTGAGCTTTATACTTAAACAAGTTTATACATGACAAAATGTATAGGAAAACGAATGTTTTGGGTATATGTGTGAAGGATATATATCCCTTTATGAATTTCAATTGGCATACGTACTATTACACTTTAATGTATTAAATATGTATATATATTTTGGATTTACAAACATGAATATATGTGTCATATACTTATACTACCTTGATTCTTCCATGTCTTTCTGTGTGGATTTATAATCAACTTTTCACAAGGTATTTCTCAGAAATATTCATTTTCTTGACATACATATTCATTTCTGAACACTCAAAATGAACTTCAGGGAGTATTGAGTACTAAGCCTAATATTTCAGCAGTGACTCAGTTTAACATCAATGAAAGTACATTCATATGGAACATGATGTGTATTTTGAAGTAAATTTTCAATCAAAATTATTATATTCTTATTTATTCTGTATATATACATCTTAGGATGTATCATTTCATCCACAATTCACCAATTGATATGCATATGATTTACCTTCATTTACTCCCTGTATCAGAACCCATGTATTTTTCCATGTTGATTTACTTGCTTTTTCAAGAGATTTCTTTTATAACACATTACTCTTGATTTCCATCATCATTTTTGAAGCAAAACTCAAACACAGTTTGTTATAATTAGTAACCCTAATATTACCACTACATGTATAACTACTTGGATTGAGTGTTTGTATGTGAAAAACAGATTTCATGTATTTTTTAAAATATCAATTCAATCCATTATTTAAAATAGTAACCTTTTATATTTTTTATTCACCGTATGGTCTACTCATGCATCATCTCTATATACGTAGACCCAGGGTACACCTATTTTTATCCCCAAACTCTAAATGATACTGTTTCAAAACATGCTCCCAGAAATGGTGGAAGAAATACGCATGTCACCTGCTCCATGTATTCCTTTCATCACATTATCTTCTGGACACAAAATGCAAAACTCACACTTATCTTATTCTTCTACCAAAGACTAATTTTAATGAGAGCATGGATTACTAAAATCATCTACATCTGCGTTGCCTATTGTTTTCAAATTTCAATCCTATGGTGATTATACACATTTTTCTTCCTAGGATAGTGTATTCAACCACCCCCCTGTTGAAAATATCCCTGATCTTATCACTCATTTTGTACTTTGCCAGATCAACTAACATCCGTATTGATATTTCCCCAAGTGCCTTGTTGTGACTGACTCTTCATGTGTGCTGACATTCCCATTTACACTCTGATGGAAATTTATTCGAAGGCAAAGAGGGCCTCTGGTCCAAATCCTAAACTCACCCTTCTTCTTTACCCTACACTGGAATCCTGCCTACTATCTCTATTTCACTGGAAGTTCTCTTCTACATTCAGTAGTCCCAGGTACATGATCTTATGCCATTGTCTATGGATTTAGAGGATTCATCTCTCCAGAACATAATTCAAAACTATGTATCCAAACCAAGGGCCCAACACTTTTGTGTGCTTGAGATCTTACCTAGTTTTCTATTTTCCTACTTACATTTCACCTTACATTCTTATAAATATCCCAGTTGCCCAATTCCTGTATTCATTCAGCAGAATGACTCCTAATCCAAATCGAACATGATATGACCCTTAACCATACTCTGTTCCCACTATCTATTTTCACATAACAGCATGTCCTGAGTTGATCTTGCCATACAGGTATGTAGGGAATCCTACAGCTGCTGAGAAGCTCAAAGGTAGATGCAGAAATGATCCCTGGAGCAAATGTAGGCAGCTAGGTAGGACCTGTGAGTTCTAAAGTCAACTTCCATGGCCAACAACCCAGTCAGGATGAAGGGATGTGGCAGAATCAGCCTCTCTCTTCTCAATGCAGGGAATATGGACACAATGAGGCCTCTGTGGATTGCTGATCCTTGGCTCCTAGGGTATATAGACCTTTCTGTCTTGTGAAAATGTCCTAGGAAGTTGGGGCAGCCTCCCTCTCATGGGACCCTTGGAAACAACTGTTAGGACAAAATGGTTGCCAAGGCAGTGACCTCATTCACTTCCCTGAAGGAAGTGACCTCACCTCACTTTCTTGGTGATGGAAATCTCTGAACTTGGGATCCAGGAGGCGAGGCACCCAGAGGCAGTTGCAGTCCCAGTGGGCTCACTTGTTTGTCTGTACCAAGGCCAGAGTCATTCTTTAATGGCACCTAGTGATGTGTGGATAGCCAAATGCCTTGAATAGTCTGAACAGGGGCCTTTCCTGAGATAGAAGTGTTGGCTCATTGCAGGCTCCTGACAACTACACAGAGATGGCCAAGGAGACCAGAGCTGAGACAGGACAGGCCACTGCTGGGGAACATATTTTCACCCACCAGTCAGAGGACAGAGTGGATAGATGCAGACCAAATACAGGGGTGGTTTGTGTGCCTTAGTGGGTGTGTGTTTCAATTTGTCATTTTGTCTCATGTTCTGAGAACATGAAGGCAAATCGTTTTTTTGTTTTGTTTTGGTTTTTTTTGTTTTGTTGTTGTTGTTGGTTTGTAATGGACTGTTAACTAGTGAGTCTTTCTATGTCTGTGGATCCCACTAGGTTTTTGGTTAAAGAGAGTAGAGAAAAGAATGCAGCCGTGAATGTGTCCTGTTTAGCGGAAATCTTTGCAGGTCTCCTCATGGCCAATTTTGAATGGACTTCTGCTTGCCTTGCAGATGGGCAATACCTGCCAACATCCTTGGTTCCTGCATTCTTCCTGAATTTTGTCCACTCTGTGAAGGTTTCCTGGCTTTGTGTCCAAGATGTGTACCACCTTCAAGCTCTGTGACATGGCCATGGACTGCATTGCTGAAGGGAATGCCAAGCATCTCAAAAAACTCAAAAATTAGCATGACTGGTAAGGATCTCTCCGGAGAATCCCTGCTTGGATAGATAGCAACCCAAGTTGCATGATTAGGAGTTGTCAGTGCCACAGTGTTCAATTAAAGAAAAGTTTTTCTCCAGGCTTTTTTCTTACCTATTGTTCTGTTCCACTGAATGTCAGGAAGGTGTTTGCCTTGGGGAACTCCTTTGGGAATCCTCAAGAAAACAGTTTCAAATGGAAATAATGAGGCCTAATTTGTGCCTTTTTAGGTAAAGTGCTTTGTAAAAGCTGTGTCTGAATCAGACTCTTGGCCCTGGGTGTGGCTGTGAATTACATTCACAGCACTCCAGAAATCACAAGAAAAATCCCATGTGTCCATCCAACTCTAAAAGGATGAAAAAGAAGTGTAATATTGGATGAAGTCTCTTGCCTTCCTCTGGTCAGGCTCCTGACCCCTATGAAGTAAGAACAGGTATCCTCTGGGTCAAATGAGTTGTTGCAAGCCCTCCGGTAACTAGCACACAGGTATTTGGGTTTTTTCATGAGTCCAGTGCACATAAAGAATCTACCCCTGGCAGGCAGGAGGCCTCTAATAGGAGAAGCAGAGTAGTATTAACTACAGAACTATTTTATCTATCCTGTTTCTCAGGAAGGGTGTCCAGGCCACCATGACATTTGGCATATGATGGGCATGAGAGCTTACTTTACACACCATCTTAGACTGCTCCCCCTATGGAAATCCCCAGCCAGAATGTTATGATGAGTGTCTGTATCGAAGAAGATGAGGGCCATGTGGGAGTGTTTTTGTTAGAATAGTGGTCTTTTGTGTGGTGGTTGGAAAAGATGACTGGGTCCAGCTCAGCTTGAACTCTGGTGTGATGCCATTAGAGACTGAGTTCTGGAACTGATCTCAGAGAACTATTGCCATGAATTGTGTTGGGATTTTACAAGGCCAGGCATTTGAGGAGCCTTTGGAAACTGAGATCTAGGCCAAGGGAGGATTTCTCCAGAGCACTGGGAATCTCAGCCAGGAGTTTACATGATTTTGCTGTTAAAGCCTTTTGAGGTATAGTTGAGAGCCAAAACTCACATGAACCTCACATTTTAGACCCCAATGGGCCTGGATTCCTGGGACCTTTTGCCACTCCTTGAAAAGCCTTGCCTGCATGGGATCTTCAGAGCTTTTACTGAAAGGAGATTCCTCAACACTTAATGGCTCCTGAATGAATCAAAACCCACAGTGCCAACTTCTTCATTCTTGAAATATTGCTAGGCCAATACCTTGAAGTTTTTGAGAATCCCATGACCAGAATTTCCTGGAGAACCTTTAGATCTCCTGTTGCTCATCATGACTGAACCAGCAAGTGCCATTTTTGACTGAGTGGAATTCATGACCATGGTGAAGAACAGAGATGTCAGTGAGTGGGATCCAGCAGGGAACTGGGCCTGGAGCAATGGAGTGCAGGTGTGTGATCCAACATCTGTGGTGGGCCCCTGTGGTTCTGACATTGTCTTCCAAATGACATGTGATTGACAAGGAGCAGCCAGCAGACGCTAGAATGAAATAAATTCAGCTCCAGACATTAGAATTTATAAGTTTCCACTGAGATTTATAGAGAATTGTTATTTGGTCAGAAGGAGCCAGAATTTATGAGGCACATGTACGGTTTTTAGAGAGGATTGTTATCTGGTAAGGAATAGCCAGGCATAGGTGAATTCAAAACACAGGTAGAGATTGCAAGCAAGTTCAAAACATCAAAATATTGTCAGCCAAAGAGAAATTTTAGTTTTATTACACAAAACAGAAATAAACTTTTTACCTCTAAAAGCTCTAAGAGAAGATTTTATTTATTTTTATTTTCTCTTATCTAATGGCTTCTGGCATTCCTTTGTTTGTGACCATAAATGCTTCTCTTCTGTGTTTATGGGGTTTCCAAAACAATATATATATATATATATATATATATATATATATATATATATATATATATATATATATAGATAGATAGATAAGCCCTTTTTATAGGGAAGATTTTTCAAACATAGCAAGTAACTACCCTTTAACCTACAGGTTCTGACAACCATATTATAGGATAGGAAAGACGCTCCAATATAGTTGTTCTTCGAACCATTGTTTGCAATGATTGACAAAAGTCAATTCATTGCACAGAATGAGTGAGGTGAGACTCTGCTCTGCAGTACAGAACAGGAGGTAAAAGAGCCCCCAAAGTGAGTTTAAGACAGGGCTTTACATGACATAGCTGACAAAATCCTAAAAACAAAAGAAAACATTAATTCAGAGAGAACCATACCCACATAATCTCATTTGACAGAATCTTATTCATAAGAGGAACAGAGGACAGATGTAAATCTAAGGGATTTAACTATATTTTCTTTTTCTAAATTGCTATTAATGTCTCCCAGGATTACAGAGTTCTGGATATCCTCAGTTACTACTTTATCATTACCTTCAACCTACAATGCATAAGGCACACTGAATTTACCCTCATACTCATATACTTATTACTTATTTTTTTCTATAGAAATGCATATGTATATGAATATATTTTTCCACATTTCCAAGATTCTACCCTGAAAATTTCTGTGATATCACTTCCCTGAAATGCATTTTCATTATTTCATGTCAGTTCTTCTAAGTATTTCATATCATGTGTTGGAAAAGTTGAGACAACACTAAGGCCATTCTTATTTGACTATTTATAAACTATAATTAAAGGTCAACCTCAATACTTCCACAGAACTTAAGTCTCATTAACCTTTCTCATTCATAGTGCTTTATTTTTTAAGTAGGTAGCAGAAATTTTATTTTGAAGAAGAGTAAGTGATTTAAAGCCATTCAGTGTACTTTAGAGGATCCCAAAAACCTATGGTTGTGGTTCTTAAACAACCTTACCACTGAAAGATCTGGATTACACTCCAGGTTGGACACTGATAATATGCTTCCATGGGGAATGGTTTCTTGCTTGTGAATATTGTCTTTCCCTTTCCACTATAGTCTTGGAAATGTGTGGATTGTGTGGAGTTTTAGAATCACTATTTTCAACACAGTTAGCATGGACCCATTTGATAATAGAAGAAATCTATATTCTGGAAAAAAAAGACCCTTCACCAAGGCCTAAAGAAGTGATAAAATAGTCTCTGGAAAAATAACAGTCATCCATTAGATTATTTTTTTAAAAATACTAAGAATAAGTTTAGTTAGTAATACATTACTGTACTAGGAAAAGTGATATAAATGCAATTTTAATTTTTAAAGTTGTTTCTGATTACTACAAAGAGACTATAAAAAGCTGGGTTCATGGGCTGGAGTTGTGTCTCAGTTGTAGACTACTTTGCTAGAAAATGTAAAGCACTGAGTTTGATTCTCAGCAATACATATAAAGATTTTTTGTTGTTTTATTTTTTAAATACATGACAGTGGAATGCATCACAACTCTTATTACACATATAAAAAAACTTTTCATACCACTGTTTGTATATAAAGTATGTTCACATCAATTCCTGTCTTCATCTATGTACTTTATTTTTTAAGAGAGAGAGAGAGAGAGAGAGAGAGAGAGAGAGAGAGAGAGAGAATTTTATTATTTTTTATTTTTTAGTGTTTGGCAGACACAACATCTTTGTTTTTATGTGGTGCTGAGGATAGAACCCCAGCCGCACGCATGCCAGGCAAGTGCACTACCACTTGAGCCACATCCCCAGCCCCATATATGTACTTTAGATAATAATGTCTTTCACATTCCACAATCCTTGCTAATCTTTACACAACTCTCCTACACTGGCTACTTGACATAAACTTGCCTCAGGGATTTAACGCATTAATCAAATAGATTTTATTCAGCCTATGCAGTGCTGTTGGAATGGCTATTATAAAAATCTAAAATTGTCATGTGTGGTGGCATATGCCTGAAATTCTAGAAGCTATGGAAAATGCCACAGGAGAATTGTTAGTACAAAGATAGCCTCAGTAACATCACAAGGCTGCAATCAACTTAATGAGAGCCTGTCTCAAATATAACATAAAAAAGAATGTGGATGTATCTCAGTGGTATGCACCTCTGGGTTCAATGCCCAGCACCAAACCATACAAAACCAAGCAAATTTCTAATAATTTATAGGGATTCAAGGGTACACAGATATGTAAAAATGTTGGTGACAATATAAATTTAATAAATATATTTTTATAAAAGTGTTAAGGTTCTTTAAAAGACCAAAATAAAAATACCACATAACCACTAGTAATAATTTGGGGTAGAAGTGCAAAATCGTACGTGCCTGTACTCTCAGTGGCTTAGGAAAATAAGAGGTAGAAAACTAGGGATTTATTAAGTTAAAGACCAGACTCAAGAACTTGGCAAGGTCCTAACAAACTCAGTAAAAACCCTCCCTCAAAAATAAATAAATAAATAAAAGTGTTGGAGACTGGGTATGTAGCACACTGGTAAAGTCCCCTGGGGTTAATCTCCAGTATTTAAATAAATTAAAAAATTTATAAATAATATTTCTTGGTAAAAAAATGCCATACAATCCAGTAATAATAACTTTGTGTATATATGTAAAAAATTTGGAATCCTTTTGCTAAATATATTGCCACATATCTATTTTTTATTTTACCATTATTCACAGTATCTAATAAAAGGAAACAAATAAAGTACCTTTTAGATAGAAAGTATATCAGAAAATTCCTTCCAGGAGCAAAAAATCCAATTAATCCATCCCTTCAGAAGCTACACACTTAAAATTCAAACTGGTCCCTAGAAGACAAGACTCAGAGAGTGGTGTTTTCTAAATACTCCAAAAAATTTGGAATCTCTGGGAACCTTGTTTCAGATATTCTAAAACTCAGAACTAGGTCATATGGGAGGTCAGAATGAGAACACAAGACATAGTAAATTCTTTAATGGGAAATCTTAACTCAGACACTGACATAACCAAAAGCAGAGTTGCAGATAAAAAATAGATTCTGTTTCACTGTTTTCTGGGTTATGGATTCAAATCAAATATATATTAGAAAAAAAGTTAAGGCTACTGGTTAAAATCTACATAAAACAGGTATTAAAAATGTACCAGGGTCTGGGTGTTATAGTGCAAGCCTGTAATCCAAGTTGCTGAAAATTCTGAGGAAGAATTATCAAAATTTCAAAGCCAGCATTAGCAGAAGCGAGGTGCTAAGAAACAGAGTGAGATCCTGTCTCTAAATAAAGTAAAAAGAAATCCTGGTGATTTGTCTTAGTAGTCAAGTGTTCGTGAGTTCAATCTCCAATATCCCCCATAAAAAATTCTAGGTGCTGGGGCTCAGTGGAGCTCACTTATGTCTGGCACATATGAGGCACTGGAATATAAGGTCTATCAACAACTTTATATATATAGTACCAAGATATTGACATGGACTTTGATCTAATTTGCGAGTACTTTAGCCCTTAAGATTGAAGTTGGTTGGGGCTGGGGATGTCACTCAAGCGCTGGCAGGCTCACCTGGCATGCAGGCTCACCTGGCATGCGTGCAGCCCCGGTTCAATCCTCAGCACCACATACAAACAAAAATGTTGTGTCTGCCCAAAACTGAAAAATAAATATTAAAAGAAAATTCTCTCTCTCTCCCTATCTCTCTCTCTCTCTCTCACATACTGTCTTTAAAAAGAAAAGATTGAAGTTGTCCAGGCATGGTGGTGCATGCCTGTAATATCAGCTGTTTATAAGACTGATACATAAGGATCATGAATTCAAAACCAGTCTCATCAATGGTGAGGCACTAAGCAACTTAGTGAAATCCTGTCTCTAAGTAAAATACAAAATAGGGGTAGGGATGTGGCTCAGTGGTAGAGTGCCCCTGACTTCAATCCCTGGTCTCCCACCCACAAAAATGGGGCTGAGTAAATAGCTCAGCTTGTAGAGTGCTTGCCTTCTGAGCATGAGGCCCTGGGGTCAATCCCCAGTACAGAGAGAGAGAGAGAGAGAGAGAGAGAGAGAGAGAGAGAGAGAGATTGAAATTGCATGTAATTAAAATTCAAGTTAGTTCCACTTTTTTTTTTCTGCCACACCAGAATAAAACAGTTTTCTGAAATATTTGGAATGTTTCTGTGGGTTATTTATTTATTTATTTTTATTTACTTATTTTTATGTGGTGCTGAGGATCGAACCCAGGACCTTGCATGTGCTAGGTGAGTGCTCTATCACTGAGCCACAACCCCAGATTGTCTGATCATAAATAAATAAACAAACAAACAAATTAATAAATAAATAAACCCTCAATTGATGACTCATTAAAGTTTTTAAATATCCTTAATTGGTACACATAAAACCTCATTTAGGAGAGATTCGTTCTTTTTAATGTCATCTAATTTTATTCTGCTTTCTTTTCATGTGAAAATCTCAAAATGATAAATTAAAATCTCTTAAAAATGCCCTCCAGTTCTTGAAGAAAAACATTATAAATGATGCATACATTTGAAATAAAACATGGGAGAATGATTAATAATTTTGAAAGTGGAGTTTTGAGATGAACCAAAATTTCTCAGTATGCAAACTGAATCTGGGTGCTTGTCACATAAATTTTGAAGGAAAAAAAAAATCTATTTAAGCAAGAAGAAATAGAACGCCCACCATGTGGTATGAGGAATGATACCAGAAAAAAAACAAACTCATTTTTGTGTGCCAACTTAGAAGTTTAATGATGGTTTTGGGCAGAACACAAAGCATAATGCATTTAGAATAGGCTTTGGAAAAGCATCCTGACTACCATAAGGGTTCACTTTCATTCTTTCTATGACCCATCCTTTTCTCTTCAAATTCAATCAGGAATCACCCCTGGGGCAAAGGACTTTGTTGAAGGTGTTGCCACAAGTGGGCTTCAAGGTCTTTTACATTTGAAATAAGCCTTAATGTTGCTCATTAACATCTTTCAGTTAGCCACCAGTTGTGTTTGAGTGAGGCCCATTATCCCCATTACATGGTCATTATACTATCTATTCTATTTTATATGTATTCTCTGTGAACAGAGAACCCTAGTTTTGCATATGTGAACAGAGAGCTAGAAAACTAGGGGTTTATTCTAAGACCTTTGGAGAGCTAAACTGAAGTTCTGGATTTCAGATTTTTGTTTTGGATTTGAGATACTGCTTCTGCTACATTTAAAAATCTCAGGACTCATGAAGAGAATGAGTTAAAAGCCAGCATCATCAAACTTGTGAGGCCCTAAGAAATTCAAAGGGACCCTGTCTCTAAATAAAAATATTAAAAAAGGTGTGGGAATGTGAATCTGTGGATGAACACCTCTGGGTTGAATTTCTGGTACCAAAAAGAAAACAACATACAAACAAAAATAATAATAATAATAATCAACAAACAAACAAACAAACAAGAAACCCTCATGAGTATCAAGCCTGAAAATTAACAGCCTCTCTCATACATGAATACAATAAATGGATTTGTAGTTCTCGCCTGTTAATTATCTCAGTCTTCACTATGAAATCTGGAGCTAAGCTGGACTCATGGCACATGGAAGCCCAAAAAGGGCTTTAGAAAGAGGCTGAAAACACCAAACAATTATGGAAAAAAATGCCCAGGTTTTCAACTGCTGATCTAAGCTACAGAGAGACCCTCTGGCCACAAGACTCTGGAGAGGACCACGAGGAGTCCCTAGCCAGGACTGCCAGTTTCCAAAATTACCACTCCTGTCAGCTTTAAGCCACCTTCCTACACAGTCTCAATATAACAAGGCACACTTACCATTTCCTGGCTCTTAGGGTTCTCAGCGTTCTCCATGTGGTTTGTTTTCAGATTCTGCATAGGACAGAGAGTTGGGCTCCAGATCCAGGACAGAAGCCTACAAAAAGATTGAAAAAATGGCGGGTTCCAGACACCAAGGGAACAGAAGATTATGGAAGCCCTCCCCCTCATCACTGGCTGCATGAGCATTGGACAGTTCTCACTTAAGAGAGTGATTGGTCAAGGCTTCAGGCACTGCCTCCAACCTGAGCCAAGTGGGCACAGAATCAAAGTCTGAATGACAGGCTGCTCCATTGTCATTGTTAACCGACTACAGATCAGGGCTGAGAATATAGCTTAATCAGTAGAGTGCTTGTTTTGCTGATATAAGGCCATGGATTCAATCCCTGCACTACATGCACACGTTCTCCCTCCCCTAAAAAAAGGATTAAGTAAAGGACTTTGGGGACTAGGGTTATGTATCAGTGTTAGAGAACTTCCCTAGCATGCATGAGGTACTGGGTTGAACACCCAGCACCGCATTAAACAGCCACCCAAGAGGGGATGTGGCTCAAGCGGTAGCACACTCACCTGGCATGCGGGTGGCCCAGGTTCAATCCTCAGGACCACATACAAACAAAGATTTGTGTCCGCCAAAAACTAAAAATAAATATTAAAAAAATCCAACAAACAAACTACTAATGATACTGTGTCCATCTACAACAAAAAAAAATATTCAAGAAAAAAAGACTTTGTATTGGACTTATGCACCCTCACTACAGAATTCATAAACACTTTTTATAAATAATATATACATATATGTCTTCAGACAATGTATTAAATTCTCCTGTGATGTCTTTTCAAGTAACTTATATTACAGGTATGCTTCACAACCTGAAATCCTCCCCACCACAATTATTATTATTATTATTATTATTATTATTATTATTATTATTATAGGCCTGTTAATTGCATTAAATGCCTCTGTATGGGGTTATTTTAAGGTAAAGTTTTCTTCCAATAATAGGACCTAGCCCAGAGAGAAATGTATTGACACTTATAACTGTTTATAAGGTTAAAGCAATTTGTGAATAAATATGTATATATATTTTTATGAAAATAATATCAATTAATTTAATATATTTTTAAATTTTTCTATTCTTTGTCTCATAAAAAAAAGTTTGAACTTTAAACTCATTAGCAATGTCCTTATATACCTCCCCCTAAAAAAGTGACCCATAAGAATAATTCAAATTATTGAGACTCATAAATTTTTGATCCTTTATTTTAACTAGTGAAGTCTAAAGATTTTCTTTTTATTTTCACCTTTAAATGAAGCCCACTTTTTATAGCTTTCTTGTTGTGTAACTGACCTTTAATATTCTACAATTTTTACCCCCATTCTGATCACTTTGGACTATTGATGTTTTCATGGAGGGGATCTCAAAGTGGTCATGCACAAGGTACGAAATGGATATAGTAAGATATAAGACTGGTGATTGCTGAGTATGTAGATTTTGCTATACAAAATAAGTCTTGGTGGATGATATGGGGGTAAGGTGAAAAAGAACAATGAAAAAAAGAAGAAAAACTTGAACAGTAGAGGGGTTCACATGCTACAAGTCTACAATGATAGTGTGAATATAGAGGGAAGTGTTCTTGGAAGCAGCAATAAAATTTGAGGGTAAGAAAAAGGTAATTTTTTGCACAGTTCCCAAGTGAGAGATCCAGGTGAATGAGTTCTGTGTTCAACTCTTCCAACCTAGAAGCGGAATTTGTAGTTCATATGGTATATCTCAGTAAGTAGTAAAACACCATTTCTATGTATCTTTACACTTTTTCATGGCTACAAGCTGACTTTGACAATTCCAGTCACATTACATCTCTGCACTTGTTAGCTATCCGTTAATTCATTCATTCATTACATTATTTATTTATTTTTTATTAATTCACTTTTACTTTCATTGTCATTGTTTTTACATTACTGGTGATTACATAATTGCATAAATATTCTGAATGTTGACTTTTGGTTAAATATTGTTTTATGTGTTTATTCATACATTTACTTTTCTTTGAAATGTTTTTCGTTTGCCAAGCCTGATATATATTAGACCTCAATCTTCATTTATGAAGACTAGATAAAATCACATTATTCCAAATAACTCAAGGATTTATCATCTTTGCAGAACCCTAATCCCCCGCCAAATTTGACCCAGTCTGGGTCAACTAAATGCTGTGTCAAAAGTCCTTTTTTTCTTATATACACTTTAATAAAGAATTTCTCTCTCACTTTTATATTTTGGAGAGTAGACTAACTTCCCAAGCAGTAGTTAATAACCTAGATGAGTTTTCCAACAGTGTCACTGATTACTTTTTTTTTATTTTTGCAAGATCTCTCTCTCTCTCTCTCATATGACAAATTGAAATCAGACATGGTTTTCTACTAAGAAACACTCTCAGCCTTTAATAAAATATTCTACAAAGATAAAAGAGTTTTGCTGATTTTCTTAGAGCCTCACTAAGTTGCTGAGGCTGGCTGAAATTCATCTAATGTTACAGAAGTTTGCAATATATATATATATATGAGAGAGATAGAGAGGGAGAGAGAGGGAGAGAGAGAGAGGGTACTGTTCATTTGACTCTTTCTCTTGGGTACTGTGCCAGAGTTACCTTCTTCTTTCATTTCTACCTTATTTCTGCCTCCACAGAAACTACCCTTTACCCTCATACTACCATTGATCCACCATTAGACTTTTTAAATCTGAACCCTTGAGCTGGTCACTCTTTCCCTTTTTTCTTCACAGCACATTTTTCTCTACCCGTACCTATTCCACCAATACTTTTTCATGAATACTCACTACTACATACTCAGTATCCACCTATCTCACATCCTGACCCATCCCTGTTCTGCCTTTTCTGTGGATCACTTTGAGACACTCTCCACCCAGATATCAATAGTTCAGAGTAAGTTCAGGTAAGAGTGTTATATATGCAGGTTTTTAAAAGTCATTTACATAACAATAAGCCTATTAAAATTGGGATGTGTTTTGTCTTAGGTTAAAAAAGAAAATCTACAGACAGCACTGATATACTGAATTGTTTAAAATTTATTAATCTTAATAATTTGGAAAAAGAAATTCTATAAAAATGAGAATAAAGAAAAGAACATAATACATAAAATGGACAAATTTGAAGACACACCAAGTGTACATATCAAAGAGTGTCATATATCAGTGCTTTCAAAACACAAATTAATTTGAAATAAATGTAGTTAATGTGAGATGTAGTAATCATTTATTAATTATATACAATGGTAGTATACATGTATATGTACAAAATGCATCTCATATAATTATGAGTATATATTGCAAAAAATGACTCTACATAATGTTTTTTTTTTTAATTTTGCTGACAACACTATAAATACCTACATCTAGGTTTATGTATTATCAAATGTTCAGGATACATTTTGTACTTTATAAAGTTTACAACTGACCAACAGACCTTTTTTTTTTCCATTTTTAAAAGGAGTAGTATTTATTTTCAGTTAGAACATAATGCCAGCATTTATCTTTAATTTTTAAATATTTTTTAATTATATATGACAACAGAATGCATTACAATTCTTATTACACATATAGAGCACAATTTTTTTTATTTCTCTGGATTTATACAAATTATATTTACATGAATTCACTTCTTTATACATATACTTTATATAACAATATACATCATATTACACCATCATTTTTAACCCCATGATCCCTCCCCCCACCTCACAACCCCCCAAAGTTCATTTTGATACACACTGATGTATGTAAAGTTATAGAAAAGATGATATACCTTTTAATAATATGAACAGATGAAGTTTTGTAACTAATAGATAGCATCATCATCATCATCATCATCATCATCATCATCATCATCATCATAATAAACTTGCCATTTAGACATTAATAAATTATACATCTAGCACTATTGACATCTTTTCCAAAAAAATGGCATCTTTTCCAAAAAAAAGAGGGGGTTATTTGTGGGGGGAAATGGTATTCTATGCTTTCTTAATGTCAAGAATAAATTATTTACAGAAGTAATATATATTTCAATATAAAAATAAAATAGAACCAGGTTCCATTGCACACACCTCTAATCCCAATGGATTGTGAGGCTAAGGCAATATAATCCTGAGTTTAAAGCCAGCCTCAGAAACATAGCAAGGCCCTAAGCAACTATGTGTGACCCAGTCTCTATGTGCCCCTGATTTAAATTTCCAGTAAGAAACAACAACAACAAAAAGAATATAATGTATTGATGAGGACACAGAACAAATTATCATGAACTTAAGATGAAGTAGAAATTGCTGTTATTTCATCATGAAAACTGTACATATATATATGAAATACTCCTTACCAAGCAGCTTATACCTGTAGAAATTATAGTATGTGTGTACAATGACAGTGTACAAGTATGTGATAGCATAAGACTAGAGCTATACTTATCAATACATTAGAAATCTGCAGCCTAGGAGGAAAGAGGAGGTGATTCAGAAAAATAAAAATAATAAAGTTTGAGAAAAAATAGTTTGTGGAACCCAGAAAGATTTTTGGTTTAATTAGAGTACAAAATACAACATGAGTATTATATTGTTAAATACAACACATGTATAATGGATTTCAAGGAAAATATGTGGAACTTATCACAAACTAAATAAAAATTTACAAAGGCAGATAAAATAGCATGTGTGTAAATAAAACTAATCATTACAAAGACAACTATTTTAATATTTAATAAATTCAATTTAATATATAATATTTTTCTATCAAAATTTTAGCATGTTTTTCTTTAAATAAAAGAAGAGAGCTGGACCTGTTGGTGCATAACTGTAATCCAAGTACCTTGGGAGGCAGAGTCAGGTGTATTGTGAGCTCAAAGCCAGCATCAGCAAAAGTGAGGCCCTAAGCAACTCAGTGAGACACCGTCTCTAAAGTCATATAAAATAGGTTTGGGGATGTGGCTCAATTCCCCTGAGTTTAATTCCAAGTACCAAATAAAATAAAAGAAAAGAAGGGACCAAAAAAATTATCTTAGAAATAAAATATATGTAAAATACCCCAAAACATTTAATAAAAAAACAAATAATATAGTTATTGTTATGAGACACATTTAATATATATTATGAAACTATATTGCAATAATACAGACCAATATATCATAATATAAACCAAATCTGAAACCATATGTAGATCAATAGTATTGTTAAAAGCAATAGAAAGGCATATATAAAACCAACTATATGAAAAATAACATTAGACATGAATGAATGAATCTATCCAAACTAAAGTTAGAATTGGGACATAGAGGCAAAGTTCACTGTTAGAGTGTGTGTGCAGAATGTGCAAGATAGTCAGTTACAAACTTAGCAACACTATGAAAAGCAAATATTAAGAGGGAATGGGGATGTTGAAAATAAAGCACAATATTAAATGAGATAATCTCCCTCCATCTATCAATGAATTTAATAAAAAAAAAAAAAAACTACTGTGAGTATTTTGGTACCTCTGGACAAATTCTGTAAGACTTTTCCAAAACTAAGGAATAGATAAATTTTGGAGCTTGGAATGTGGACAACATACAGTAAATTCCTCAAGGGGGAATCTTAATTCAGACACTGTGACAAGGTGTCAGAGTCTGCAGAAGAAAGAGGAATTAAAATCAGAGTTTGAGATAAAATTAGGTTCTCAGCTTCACTGACTTTGCTTCACTGATTTCTAGGTTATTGATTTACTCCAAACAGACATTGGAAAAGGGTTAAAGCTACTAATTAAAATTTATGTAAAACAGGTATTTAAAAAGTACCAGGAAAGAGCTGAAGGTGTGGCTCAGTGGTACAGTGCTTGCCTAGCATATATGAGGCCCTGAGCTTAATTCTCAGCACCACATATAAATAAATAAAATATAAATAAATATTAAAAAAATACCAGTAAGGATTTGGGTTGTTGCTCAGTAGTAGAGTGCTTGGCTAGTATGCATGAGACAGTCTGTTTTATACTGGACCCACACTAATAATAATAATAATAATAATAATAATAATAATAATAATAATATTTTGTTCATCTACAACTAAGAAGAAAAAGTTATTTTAAACAAGTACAACAGTGCTTTATGGCCTGTAACCTTCTTATTATCTGTGTTCTAATTAAGCCCTTGCAATTGAATTTTCTTGTTATTTAAATTAAAGTCCAGTTTCACTTTTATTTCCTGCCACACCAGGACAAAGGAGTTTGCTTGAATATTATGAATGTTTCTAAATGTCACTTTAATAAAGTTGTTTTACATATTTAAAAACTCAGTTGAAACAAACTTGGTGGCACAGGCCATAACCCCTGTGGCACAGAAGAATTATACATGGATATCATGAGTTCAAAGCTACCATCAGCAAAAGAAAGGCACTAAGCAACTAAGTGAGACCTTCTCTCTAAATAAATACAAAACAGGACTGGGGAAGTATTTGAGTGCCCCTGAGTTAAATACCTGGTACAAAAAAAAAGAAAAAAAATTCAATTAAGGACAAATACATTAAAGAAACAAACAAACAAAAAAAACACCTTAATTTTGGACAAATTAACAACACTATTGTGAGGATGGTCTTAGGCCTGGCCTCAAAAAACTCCATTTTAAAAACTTCAATTTGAAACATGCAGCCTCACCAGGCTTGCCTAAAGAAGCCCTGCAGTATTGCCCTCAGACATAAACAAATCACTTCACCTCACCTTGATGAATAGAGTGAGGCCTCTGTCAAATTGTCCTCACCTAGTAAGAAGGAAGTGTGAGAATACCAAGGTGCAGACCACCAGAGCAGATGTTTCTGGCCCTAGAGTAAATGATGTCATGGAAAAATCTGGTGGTAACTAACAAGGATTTAAAAAAGGGTAAAAAGCTGCAAAATTTAGTATAAAGAGTAGAGCAAATGAACAGATGTTCAGCCAGCTCAATAAAAAATGCACTTGAGCTGGGGAGGCGGATGAGGACTTCGAATGACATCTCATCACTTCTCATCATTTGTATTATCCTCACCACTCTTAAACTCTACAGCCACAATTTAGTGAGAGGGGAAAAAGTAAAAGATTATGTGATGTTCTTCTCATGTGATGAAAACTTCATTTCAGTGGGGAGAAACCCAATGGGGAAAATAAAACCAAGAGGCAAGATCTCCCACACACCTAAAATATATACTTTTATGAATAAAAATTTTATCAAAATTACTTTAAAATTTCATTTAACTTTTGTTCTGTCTGGTCTTATGAGAAAGCAAATTTTGTTTTAAACTTCTAAGCAATATCCTAAGGCATTAATATTTTCCCAGTGGGAATAACAACATAATGCATTAGAATAATTTAAAAATTTCTAGTATTCAAAATAAAAATTAAGAAGGACAGCTTAAATCAATTTAATAACTTAAACCACTATATTCAAAATATTGTTATTTTTGAAAATATAAATTTAAAAATAAATAAATGTATTTTTCAAGTTTCATCCTAAAATTCACTCTAGACCTCTCAGGGATATCTATGTTCACCACAGCTATATTCCATGTTTGAGATCTATAAATACCCTGACTTCAGCAAGGTGAAAAAAAAAATGGACAACTCAGTTCTGTGTCATAGGTTATGGAATAAACATACCAAACAACATTCTCTCAGGGCCAAATAACAGGAGAGATTCTGCACTTTGAGAAAGCAGCCATCTACAACTCAGAAGTGTACAAAAGTGGACACTGTTTCTCACAGGATTCTGGGCACAGATCCATATTCATTTTAGATATCATACTTTAACCAAAAGAGATTGGTATCACTGCAGAGGAAACTCTAGGTCATCAGATCATCAGTAACCCAGAAACTAGTGTCTAAACATATAAAAAATTATTGTCTCAAGTGTGGGCTTATCATCAATTAAGCCTGGGTTTATATGGGATCTTTTTACTGCATTAGGTGATAGTTGGTAAGGTTACTGAACTTCAGAGGGAGATATGGTTTCCAAAAAAAGCACCCTTCTTCTCAGAATAAAATAAATTAAGGTGGGCTCATTCTCATGGAGACGACAGTGTTATGAAAGCAAAAACAAAGTATTCAAAATGTTTCCTGACTAATACACTTTCATAGTCACAGATTTACATAAGTCACACACAAAAAATAAGAGCTCAGATCCAAAGTTTGGGAAACATACTCTGAACTTTGGCTACAAGAGGAGTAAAAACACATTGTCAACCTTATGTGTACAGATAGGGCTAAAAAATTGCTAATATGTTGACACTTGTATCATTCTGCTTTTTGTAATGAATAAGGTTTACATAGCTGTTCGGTGTGAAAGAATATTTGAAAGGTCTCATGAATATTAAGCTACTTTACTGAAATTCAGAATCAATTCTATGTGACCCCAAAGCCACAACTCACATCCTCTAGACTACATGAATTATCAATCTTTCATTATTGTCTTAGAAGTTAGATAGTGGCACAAAAAAGCAGATTTTTTTTGTACTAAGGACTGGACTCAGAACACTTTATCACAAATCACATCTCCAGCCCATTTGTTTTTAAAGACAAGCCAAGTTCTCACTAAGATGCTTAAGGCCCCACTGAGTTTCTGAGACTAGCCTTGAACTTAAAATCCTTCTTCCTCAGCCTCTTGAGTCACTGAAATTACAGACATGCTTTACAATATTGGCTCTTGTTTCCTGGTTTATGAACAGGCAAAATTGAAATGGTAAGCATAGAAACAGCTGTTAAAATCACCCCTTTGTTAATTCTATCTTATTTCCTAAGGTTTAGGAAATAAGTTAGCCAATCCTAATAAGTCAAACCAATATTTCAATGTATATTGAAGGTAACATTATCTATTATAGTCAACAGTCTGTTGATCTCCATTCCATCCAGACATTTTTTACTGCCTAAACTTTTATTTAATTTTAAAAGATTACTCAATATATTTGAACTTCTGGTTTTTCTGCTGGCATTATTAGGATACTAGGTTCAAACCATACAGCCTATGGAAAATTAAGGTGTGGTTATATCTAAAGAGAAGACTATATGATAAATAAAATTTTTAACTAACGAGGATGTTATTTTTTTATGTATCCTTGGTGAATAAGATAGAGTACACAGCCAAATCTTAAATCATACAAAGCAGGCTCTATCTCTAGTTAATAAAGAAAAATATCAAATACAAAAAGTTGTGTTGCGAAATCACATGGCACTTGGTTTGTTAACAGCAGCACAGAAATGGATTTCTGCCATATTCTGTTGTATGCATATTCTATATCACCAAATAATATCAGTATTACTTCAATATATATTGCATCTTTAATTGCAGCCACACAGCAGTTGAACAATGATAAGTTGAAAGAATGATGAGCTTGTCAGGATACTATCTGGAGAATGCTTTTAGTAATCCTAGGCAGGGGGATTGTGTTCTAGTCATATCACAATTCAGTGTATTTTTTGTGTCCTGTGGATGCAGAGCTCTTACTTCCTTGCTAATAGATCATTGCAGAAGACTTCAGGTGTGTAGATTTTTTGATGATGAATCCTAAAAGGGTGGATCATTGGAAAGGCCAAATATGGCTATAGCTACTCTGTTGTTGATGCTTCCAACAGGTTATTGTTGTTGTTGTTCTTGTTGTTGTTATTATTATTATTATTATTTGTTGAAGTAATAAATACCCTGATTTAGTGTATTCATTCATTGTCATAAACATTTTCTTTTGAGCATGTGTTCATTATGTAAAATATTGACCATCCACCTTTGTTTTCTGTCCTATATATGAAAAGACCTATGGAATGATGCAGGAATCTAAGGGCTGAAGGTTCTCGGATGTCTGGGAGCTACTGTGTTTTTTTTTTTTTTTTTTTTTTTGCATAAGCATAACTACACTGCCAACTCTGCCTCACATCTCTCAATTGCTAGAGACCCAAATTTTACATCCTGGGTCTCAACATCCACACAGCAACTGGCAAAGTATTTAGGATATTTGTAGGTGAGATATATCTCAGTCCTGATAGATTAATAGAGGTTGTTAGGGGAGTGGTGGCACCTATGGACACCTAAAAGCATACAACACCTAGTTGCCTCAGTCCAATTACAGTGGACTCCTATGGAGAGTTGTGATATAATGGGATTAGTTCCTTGTAAGCCGAAATAAGGATTCTGACTGCTCTGTGGGAAAACATGAACCCTGCAAGTTGAAGTGTCAATAAAGTGTTGAAGCCTAAGCCCCAGCCCCTGGCCAAAGAAAAAAAGTGGCAGCAGTGGCATAGATGATTTGGGTAAGTAGTCAAATGAGTCATGTGCAGCTACTCTGGCCATGGGATGAATGGTTTATATAGATTTGAGAGCAAAACCTGATGCAAGTGTATGAGAGACTATCAGAATGAGGAATTGCTAGATAGTCAAGAGGTCTAGGAATCCAAAATACATCCAGTAGAGTAAGATCTCTGTATTTTGAAAATACCTATCACCTGCCCCATTGTGATGTTGAGTCTCTAGAGAAGAAGAAGGATAAAGGCCTTCAAGTCCAGTCATTGGATGATGCATAAAGAGAAACAACAGTAGCCAATGGCTCCAGTGAACAACTGGAATGGCCAGCCTGGGTATTCAAGTTTAACCTACTTTACCTGTTAACCAGAACTGATGGACTTAAAAAAATTTACCCAGGTGTCAAGAGAGCAAGATTATTATTTTTTGTATGTTAGAATTAGAGATAAACAGCATTTTGTGTTGCACACTAAAAATGGTGAGGTTAGCATTGCTCCTTACAGTAGAAGTTGTAAAATTCTCAATTCCATGAGGCATTTAGAGCCAAAAAAAGACCAAAAAGACCAACTGTGTTAGTACAGCTTCCAGAGGGCTATGTTTTTAGCAAGTAGCCAAGGTCATACACACTCAGATTCAATGTATGTACTCAAGGTCAAAAACATTTGTTTGTGAGCATGCTCTTAAATTAGTCAAATGTAGTTGATGTGCCTTCTTTGTCTGACCTGCATAAAAAAAATATTTAATAACTTTGGGGGTGAGGGATAGAAGCTAGAGGCTGGTTATGGGCTATTGCTGCCTTCAGAAGCAGCAAGCCTACCATCTGAAAAGTTTCTCACATCTGGGGAATAGGGAGCCTACACCCTGGGAACAATTTTTTACCCCTCAAACATCAGATAAAGCTCTAATCTCTAGAGTATACAAAGAACTTAAAAAGTTAAAAAACAAAAAAGCAAATAACGCAATCAACAAATGGGCCAAGGATTTGAACAGAAACTTCTCAGAAGAGGATATAGAATCAATCAACAAATACATGAAAAAATGCTCGCCATCTCTAGCAATCAGAGAAATGCAAATTAAAACTACTCTAAGATACCATCTCACTCCAATAAGAATGGCAGACATTATGAAGTCAAACAACAATAATTGCTGGTGAGGATGGGGAGAGGAGGTACACTCATATGTTGCTGGTGGGACTGCAAATTGGTGAAGCCAATTTGGAAATCAGTATGAAGATTCCTTGGAAGGCTGGAAATGGACCCACCATTTGACCCAGCTATTCCCCTTCTCGTACTGTACCCAAAAGACCTAAAAAGAGCATACTACAGGGACACAGCCACATCAATGTTTATAGCAGCACAATTCACAATAGCTAGAATGTGTAACCAACCTAGATGCCCTTCAATGGATGAATGGATTAAAAAATGTGGCATTTGTACACAATGGAATATTACAAAGCACTAAAAAATAACAAGATCATGGATTTTGCAGGCAAATGGATGGAATTAGAACAGATTATGCTAAGTGAAGTTAGCCAATCCTAAAAAATAAATGCCGAATATCTTCTCTGATCTAAGAGGGGTGACTCAAAATGGAATAAGAAAGAAGAGCATGAGAAGACTACCACTAAATAGGAAGAGAGGTGGGAGGAAAAAAGAAGGAGAAGGGGAGTTGCATGGAAGATGGAAGGAGGACCTCATTGTTGTACAGAATACATATATGATGTTGTGATGAGAAAAAAAATGTGTGTTGTTGAGAGCCACAGTTTAGTTGGAATTACACCTGGCATTTTGCTAGAGGGAATGGTTGAAAGGTGACCCTGCTCCGGGAATAGGGCAGCTCCAGGATTAGGGCAGATCCAGCTGCCTTGGGCACCCGCTACTTTGGAGTTCCAGTTGAGTTCTCGCGGGGGTGGGGGGGGGGGTGTTCAGGAAGAATTGGCACATGGAGCCTGGTGGAGGGAGTGTGTTGTGTGTTTCCGAGAAGTGTTCCCAGAAGTGTGTGTAGAGAGCCGGTGAGAGTTTGGGAATAAAGAATTGCTGTTTGAACCTAACTAACCTAATGGCTTAGTTATTTGTGCCCAGACAGACTGTGGCAGTGTGTCACATTAGATTGAATGAAGAGAAAGTATGGAACAGGATGGCAGGAGTAGGGGGGATAGGAAGGGCAGCAGAATAGAATAGACAACATGATTGATGTATATGTCAAAATATACATTCCATGTATGTATATTCCATGTATGTATATGTCAAAATACATTCTGCTGTCATGTATGACTAAAAAAAAAATATAAAAATCACATGGTAAAAAAGAAAAAAAAAGTTTCTCACATCTTCTTTCAACTGCTTGAGCCCCAAACATTGCTTTTATGATATGAGCCCCTACACAGCAGCCACAGATGTGAAACTATTTTTAATTTGAGACTATCACAAATCCTCTGCTTTATGCAAGGAGTACTGTTTTGTTTTGTAGACATGCTCCCAGATAATATTTATATAGTGGATATTTAGTGAATTATTTATTTTAGATTACATATATTGCCTTAATGTTGTCTCCCCCTCACTTTTTTATGTAGTGTTTTTTGTTTCATATTCTCCATTTACAAAATTTTCTGATACAAATAGAGTGGTTTTGTTGCATTTTCCATACCATGCTGCATTTTTATCATGACTGTAATGAAATATATCTGTTTTTAAGTTTCTCCTGATAAGAAATTTAAAAAATGTTTCTTGTCCTTGATTTTTTAATTCAGTTCTCAGCCATTTCCCAAGTTTATTTTAAATCCTTGTTATAAGCTTCAGAAGTTTTTCTCAAACATATTATTTCCATTTAATAGAAAGTTCACCAGATGTATTTATTTTTTTATTTTTTTATTTTCTTTTTCTTTTAAGGGGAGAGGAATGAGTACTTAACCCAGGATAGTTCTCCTAAACCCCTGTATCACAATCCCTTTTTAATTGTATTTTATATTATTTTCAGTTTTCAGACAAAGTGTTGCTTAGATGCTTAGGGCCCTCTCATAACATTTAGGCTGAATTAGAAATTGTGATTCTCCTGATTAAGTCTCCCAAATTATTAAGATTGCTGACATGAGCCACCATATGTGTGTAACCTCCCTTTTTGAAAAAAAAAGTGACTATTTAACTTTTAAGAGAATTTAAAAATAACGATGAATCATGGCTCCTAAAGGAGATAAGATTTGCCTTTGGTTCAGGCATATTTGTTCTTGATATGTACTTAAAAATTGTGGGCACACAAGAAATCATATTTGTAAGATTCTGTCTCAAAACTAAAAAAAAAAAGAAAAAATTGAATATACAGCTCAATAATATTCCCTCAGTTTATCCACCAGTACTACACTCATATAAACACACACACACACACACACACACACACACACACACACACACACACACAGTACTTGTGGTACTTTGAAAATATTTTTTGATACCAAACAGCTGTATAAACCTCATCTTTTACAAAAGGCAAAATTATTGCCATAATATCAGTAGTCCTTTAGCCTTATCTGTGTACAGAAATTTGGTATTGTGATTTTACTCCTACTCTAACCAAATGCAGAATGTATTCTCCAAACTTTGAGTCAGGGCTCTTCTTATTTTTTATGGCTTATATAAATGGTGGCTATGAAAAAGTACTTTTCAGGTACCTAGTCAGGAAATACTTTTTAATGATTCTTCTTTTGCTTTTAGAATACTGTCTCCTTGATGAGAACAAGTCCATCTTAATTTATGTAATTCTGAGATATCATGTGAAGAAGATTCACAGTAATCAGGTCCATAATCAAGGCAGATTTTTCCTGGCATGGAGTGGATGACCTGTTGAGGAGAGGGTCATAGAAAGAAGTTGAGGCTCTCACCATCCAGATGAGGTTATAGAGTTTGAGAGGATCTCATCAGGAGAATGATGATAAGTAATGAGATGTCAGTCCAATTCCTCACCAGGCTCTCAAGCCCAAGTGCATCCTTGTTTCAGTTGGATGAATATCTGTTCATTAGCTCTATTTTTACACTAAATTTTGGGGCTTTATGACTCCCCTTTCAATCCTTATCAGCTGCCACCAGATTTCTCCAGGACATCATTTACCCTGGGGTCAGAAGCATCTGGTCTGGTGGTCTCCACCCTTATCTTCTCACTTTATCTTCTTATCAGGAGAGGACAGCCTGCCAGAGTCTTCACTGTGTTTTTCAGAGTAAGGGGAAGTAATTGTCTGAGGTCATACTTGAGGGATCTGTGGGTGTGCCTGGTGAGACTGCAGGTTTCAAACTGGAGTTGTTAAAATGGAGTTGCTTAGGCTCAGGCATAAGGCCATTCTCACCATTCTCCCACTTGATTCACATTGTACATACTGGGGAAGGGGTGCCTAAGCTTGGCACTGTGAATCATCCATTCCATTGGCCAAAGGCCGGACTTCACCTATGTCCAAAAGTCAATTCTCATTGTGGTTTGTTGCATTGTTCCATAACCACCAATAGTGACCATAGTTGAATTACATCTGGTTAAGACCAAAGCATTTGCAAGGTACCCAGGGATTGAAATGATAATATAATCAAGTGGTATGATAGGGTTGAGACATTTTTAAATTTGTCTTGCATGTAAGTCCCAATGAACTAATTCTGTTACATTGTCTCAGTTGATTCTAATAGTCACTGTAAGGCTCAAAAATGCTCTGAGATATATTGAATCTAAATATTGACTAAAATACAAGAATGAGGGTGGTTCCTCTAATTATATATATGTAGGCATGGCAATTCCAACTTCCATCATTCTGTGTTTATTAAAAGCGGGACTCTGTCCTCAAATCACCTCCTGGGAAAGATGTGGGTAGAAAAACAAAAGATGGAGTTCTCACTGTTCCATTATAAGCTCAGGATTTAGATCTCCAATGGCTATTTTTGCTTAAAAAATAATGTCACTTTCCAGTATTTTGTAGCCTGTGAGTGACTCTTTCAGGCTTTCAGAAACTGTGAGAACCTGGGTCTGTTTTCCAGTCCAGCCATATACACACCCCACAGCCTTGACTAATTGCTCCAGCAATCCCCCTGCTCATTCCACATATGCAAAATGGGCCTTATACAGTTCTGGATCCTATGGTGGTATTGGGGTTCAAAGAACAGGCTGTGGGGATGAGTGGGAGACTCCACATAACTGGAATCCTTGTAAAACCAAGGTATGCCCAGGAGACATGGGGCTGCATTTTGGGCCTGAGAGACATTAGTTTGTAATGCATTACCCGATTGTCTTCTGAGGGAATTTAATCAGGAAACCTACTCTGCATTTAGCATGCTTGTTTTGGTGCCAATAAACTCATAGAGAGACAAAGGGGCAAGAAAAATGATAAGGCCATGGTACACACCCAGACCATATGTGCTTAGCAAGGTTAATTTCTTTACGCTGATTCATTATTAATAAATGGGAAGAATAGGACCCACCTCATGGAATTTTCAGGAAGACTGAGAGATACGGGTGGACAAAGCATCGAGCCCTGTGTCTGGCATACAGTAAGCTCTGTAAATTTTATCTGTGTTTTAGAAGACAATTTAAAGTTTTTCTTCCTCCATATACAGTAACATCCTGATATTTTCTCTTTCTACTTTTAGAAGAGTGGACTCACCCTGACCATCCCTAATCCAGCTGTAACTGGATCCACGGAGGTTCCTGAATAAGCGTGACTGCAAGATGAACCTGGGAAAGAAAGACAAGGAGAGGAGGCCATGGCTAGGAGGCTCAGGATAGACAGTATTTTAATCACCCCCAAGGGCAGGCTTGTAAAGGGCCATGAGAGATCACAGTGATGGAGTGCAGGCTCAAGCAAGGCCAGAAGGACCAGGACCAAGAACACAGGACTTTTGTTATATATCCACTGCCCAATCTGCTTGGTGCTTTACCCTTGACCAAGGAGGGCAACATGACCAAATTATTGCAGTCTTTTCCACTGAGTGAGCACTGTAAGGGTCACTGACTTTCACTGACACTTGGCACCACCCATGTGCTCTCTCTAGAGGAGATAGGTTCCAGAAGGGAAGACCATGGCTTTTCCAGGAGTGGGAGATAAAAAAGAGAAATAGAGGGAATGGAGTGAGAAATCTCAGGATGGAAAGACCAGATACTCTCAATGCTCTGTTCAGAAGAGAAACCTGGCCTCTGACCTAAGCACACAGGGTAGAATGAAGCAATATTTAATCACAAGACACATTTGAGTGAGGAAATTAGGCAAATAAGTAAAGATTTCCTGACTTCGCTCCCAGAGCCCCCTCCCACCTCCCACCCCCTCTTTTATTCAGCAAGACAATGAGGTGACATGAAAAGGTTCCCAGAGGCAGGACACATGTCAAGGTAAATGTGGGGATGAAGGGAGTGGAGATTCCAAAATTCAAACAGCCCCTTAGGGCCAACCCACCCTATTTTTTGCATTTCTCATTGTCTGGGAAATGGAAGGGAGGGTTGCTGTGGTCCTAACAGGCTCCTGTTTGCTCCTGGACCTGCAGCTGGCATGCTGGGAGAGGGACCCCCCCTGTAGTGGTGGTGATGTTCATTCCAGGGCACAGTCAGGCTGGAGTCAGGTCCCTGAACCCCAGGACTAGGACTCAGAGTGGGGGAGGGGCTCTCCAGCTGGGATGTCTGGGGACTCACCTTCCCACAGTCTGTCATGTGGCAGGGCAGCAGGGAACCTGAGCAGGCTAGAATGAATGGCCCCCCAAGGAGAAGCCCCCATCTCAAGTCCTCAGAGGGCCCTGACCTAATCCCTGAAGAGTTAATAGCGTCAGTGCCAGGATAAATTAGAGAGTGGCAGAATGAAGACAAGTCACCCATCAGGCTACCCAGGACCCCATGTATGAGTGACCTCAAAAGTTTGTTCCTTCCCCTTCCTGTGCCTCAGTTGCCTCACATTCAAAATTGGAAAGTGTGCTCATGGCATTCCCTTGGGACCATGAGGTCATCAATGTACAGACGAGTCCCTGGAACACAGTGAGGCTTGGTAAATGTCAGTGATCTGCTCCATTCCCTAAATGCATAGATGAGGTCCAGAGAGGGCTGGTGGATCTCCCCAAGTCACACAGATTAACAGCAGACACAGGACTTGACTGGAGCTTTGGGCTGTCCAGCATAGACTTAGGGGAAGGATGGGTGGGGGCCAGGACCTGGCCCTGGCCCCCTCCCCTCTGGGAATGGTGCATGGCAAGAAGTTAGGAGGAACCTCTGAAGCCACTGCTCCCTAGGGCTGGGGGGAACCAGAGCTGGGTCCTGGCAGGGCCTCCCCAGGGCCTGGGCAGGGGCAGCTGTTCAGAACTGTCTGTCCATGGAGGGGGCAGGGAGGCTGTCACTACAGCACACAGTGTGCCAGTCCCTGGGGCCAGCCCGGCTCAGCCTGATGGCTCCATCCAGAGCCCGCCCCAAGGGATGCTGGGAGAGACAGCCAGGATCAGATCCCCCAGTTGTGCACTCCTCTCCCCTAGCAACAGGGGACTAAAGTGGGTCAAGGAGGAAGGAGGGGGCCCAGGAGGCCTGGTGGAGGGGCCCAAGGAGCTCAAGAAAGCACCCAGGGGTAGGGGACCAGGGGAGGATGCCTGGAGAGGCAAACCCATGTGTGGGGTGGGCCTGGGGGGTGGGGAGAGCAGCGAGGTGCTGTGGCTTTGGAAGTCCTCAAAACTGCCTCAGAATCAAGTCCAGAGAGGCATCAGTCCTGACTCCTGCCCCAGAAGGCCAGTGCTTGCCTCTCCTCATCCCCAACCCTTCAGCTTCTTCCAGAACCCACAGGCATGACTGGCCCCAGCCCAGGGGTCTCTGAGGAGCATCTCAGACCATGGCTCTCTGGCTCAGACATGGAGGGGAGCCCAGCTGGGACCCCGCTGCCGAGCCAGAAGGTGGGTGTGGAGAAATGTAGGGAGACAAGGTCAAGCCAAACCCCAGGCTCAGTGGGACTACAGCCATGTCAGGTCCTGTCACCAGGGAGAAATGTTAGAGTTGGCTCTTCCCCCCAGAGGAACCCCTGGGGAGTCTGGGTGCAAAATGAAAGGGAGGCAGACAGGAAATGCCAAAGAGGGTGGGGAAGCCAGGCCCGGGACCACCAGAGGAAGGGACTGGGGATCACAGTTTGATCCAGGGAGACACAGGCTGGTGTCTGCCTCCACCCCTGGCTGGCCATGACCCAGTCATCAGCCTGTCTCCCAGCTCCCAGCTCCTCCACCCAGCATGCCCCCTCCATGAAAATAAAAAACAACACCCAGGCAACTCCATAGGGTCCAGAAACCTCCAGGTTCCCTGGGTTCCAGGAAGCCAGCAATGGAGAGGGCGGAGGGCAGAGAATGCAGAGGGTCGACCCAGTGGCTGATTAGCTAGACTTCAGGAGGGAAAAGGGCTGGAGCTCAGAGCCCCTCAGCCAGCACGGGTGCCCCACGAAGGGCAGCCTGAGAAAGCAAGCTTGGGAGGGGGCACACACCCACCCGTTCTGCAGAGATGTCACAGTGAAGATGATGCAGACTTACAGGCCAGGCCCGGGACTAGAGGGTAGTTTGGTTGGTGGCAGACAGAGGTCCAGAGGGCAGGGCCCCAATTTGAGTCTCTCAGCAAGGCCACACACTCTCACCAAGCACATCCAAGTTTCCAAATTGAGCCAGTGGAGCTCCTGAGGCCTGGGGGATAGGATAGGAGGAGACAGAATAAAAGAGAGGACTGTCCACCCCAAGTCCCTAAAAGAGGTAAGCACCTCCCACATGGCAGGACAGAGTTGCTTGTCCAGCTGGGCCCAGCGATGGACACTGCTATTTTGGATTAGCCAAGAAACCAAGAAGCAGGTAAAGCCCAGCCCAGCACCCACTCAAATGTCCCAGGAGCTGGCCTCATCCTCCCACCCCTGACCAGTCCAAGCTGCTTCTCCCCCACTTAAACCTCAGCAGCTTGCCAGGCCCAGAGTAGGGGGTAGGGTGGGGCTGGCCATAGCTAGCTCCTCAGGGGGGAACACAGTGTCTCCAGCCTCAGAGTTCATAACTGTTTGCCCATCTGTCCCCACGATGTCAGAGGTTCACCAGGTATGTAGGAAGCTGTCCTGGGAGTGACTCAGGCAGGCATGGTGGGTGGCATCAGGCCACCTATATGACCTTGGATCCCTGGCTGTCCCTCAAAGCTGCCTCAACTGCAGACAGGTGAGAATAATGGAACCAACTTCACAGAGCTGTTGATAGGGCTCATGAGAATGGCTCATCAAGCACTCAGCATGCAGCTGGCCCAGAGTACACCTTAGTAAGCACTCTAAATAAATGTCCTGTCCCCTTTGTCTCAAGTCAAACCTCCCTCCCTGGAAGCAGACTTGGGACTCTCCTAAGAAAAATAAAGCAAGACAAGAGGCACAGAGAAGTTCTGGGACAGGCTCAGACTCGCCCAGCTAGTCCAAGTGGGAAAAAAAAAAAAACTCAGTCCTGGGAATCCACAGCCCTCTCAATTCCCCTAGAAGAGCCTGAGCAATGGGTATTTGGAGCTGGACAGGAAATTCAGAATAAAACCCGTTTGGAGACCCAAAAAAAAGTGGACTTGGGGATACAATGGGCACATATGGGCAGCTGGTTTTTTACTGACCTAGCGATTTCCTGGTTGGACGGGGTTGGCTCAGTCTAGAACCAGGCTAAGAAGCTCAGGTGCATGTAATGGGGCACCCACCAGCATCTCTTTTCCACCTCCAACCCTAACATTGGGATGAGGGGGAGGCAGGCCTTGGTAAACTCCTCTCCATGGGATCTAGAGACCCAGGAAATGAACATCCCAACTGACAGATGGTCACAAGCCCTGCTGCAGGTGCAGCAGGACAAGGCTGCTGGCCTCTGTGGCCCTCCTTTCCTCATTAGAAAAACAAGAAAGATTCCTACAACCTACTCCCTGGTACTCGCAGGTACCAATGAAAATCTCTGGGAACCTTGAGGGTCAAAGCTTGAGGTCCAGGTGGCCTGCCCTGGGGACTCTTCAGACAGAACCTATGTGCATGCACCGAGGGCCACCCCACAATGCAACCCATGCCAGGCAGTCTCTACCACTGTCCTGCCCTGGCTCTTCTTCACCTGGGCTTCAATCCTCTTGGGAGAGTCAGTCAGCACTCGTCCCTGCCCTTCCAGACATATGTGCCCAAGATTCCCAAGATTTCGTCCTTTCAGGTCCTTGCAGGCTGGGGCCACAGCCTCCTCTTCTCCTTCTCCTTTGCAACCCTGGGGAAGCCACTCAGAGCCAGAGGGAACTAAACACCTTCCTCAGCAGTCACCTCTCTTCATCCTGCACTAATGTCCTCTGCAATGTCCTCCCTGAGCACCCTGTCTAAGTCAGATAAGCAGAGCAGTCTCTCAGCAAGAAATTGCCTCTTGGTGGAACTGTTTACTCTTTACTGGGGTCTCACTGCCACATACCCCACCCCACCGATTGTCTGCTCCCGAAAGGTAGAGAGACCCCACAAAAGCAAAAGGCCTGGCCTGGGCTCAGAATATCCCTCGGAGGAAGGAGCCTGTGCATGAATTTGAAATGGCAAACCCAGAATGACTACGATCTGCTTGCTAACCTATCTTTAATTTCTTGGACATGTGCAAATGCACTCAGAATGGCCCCCATGCCCAGATGCCCAGGCCATCCATGCATGCCTGGACACCCTACAGGGACGACACGGTTCTGGAGTCAGAGAGGCCTATATTCAGATCCTATCTGGTCCTAGCTGTGCCTCAGTTTCCTCATCTGTAAAACGGGGATAATCATGGCCTTACTCATAGATACTGTGAAGCGCATGTTAAGGAATGAATGAAGTGAGTGCACAGAACAGTCCCTAGGACCTGGAAAGTGTATTTATTTTTATTGCCATACATTCAGATGGTAGAGGCTGCACTCCCTGCCTCCTTTAACTCCTCCCCAAGTCTGAGGGCCAATCATTGCTCAGCGACCCCAGGGCTCCCCCAAGGCGAACATCTGGCCAGTGGGGGTGTCAGCCCAACAACCAGCGCCCAGCTGAGGGTGAGATGCCCTTTGGTAGGTGCTCCTCAGTGTGGGGCCTGGGACTCTGCAATCCTGGGGGCGCCAGACTCTGAGAAGCAGGCGGCCCCGCGGCACGGAACAAGCCCGCCCCAGCAGGGCAGTGCGAGTGAGCGAGCCAGTGGCGCAGCCTGAGCCTTCCCAGCCAGAACCCTGCCACTGCCGCTTTGTGCCCAAACCTGGCCCTGAGTTATTGCAGCCTTGGAGTCCTCCCCAGCAAGGGGCAGCCCGATGCGTTCCCAGGACAGCAGCCTCAAAGAGGTCCTGGGCTGCCCCCGAGAGCCGGGCAGACAAGGGCCCAGGAGGGGCAGCGTTCCCAAGCACCAGCTGGGCTTGCCCAGGGCGAGGGGCGGGAAGAGCCCCCAGGCCCCCTCCCCTGCCTTACCCAACTCTGTCTCATCGCCACCGCCCTCCCCCACAACTTCTACCGAACTGCCTACCCCACTCCACCCCAGCTCCACGCTCTCTCCCACCCTCGCCCGCTTCCCTTCTCCCGCGGCTTCTCCATCCCCCTCCTCCTACCCCACCTCCCACCCGCTCACTCTTCCTGCTCCTCTCTCAGGACCCAAACCCTACAGGACCACTCTGCAGACAGGCGCCAGGAGGCTTTAAGGGGCCTCAGCTGTCCCGTCCTGGAAATCTCTGTTGTCCCCAACACTGAGGCGCAGCCCCACACACACCACCAGCCTCAGGTCACAGCCTGGCTTGGATTCTGGGCTGGCCTCTCGGGGAATGGTCTGGACTCATTCCCCCATCTGTCAGATGGGGGGTGGGGGGAATGTGAGTCCAGTGCCAGATGCTGGGGACATGGCATGGGCACACAAGTAAGGTGCTTGGCTGGGTGGTGTGCGCAGCAGGCAGGCCCAGGGAGGAGTCATCCTTCTCCTTTCATGGCAGAGAAATGGGCCAAGCCACTGAGGTTCCTAGGACAAGATTGGAACCCTGAAGCACCCATGTCTGCAACAATCCCATTTAACTGACTCAACACAAGGGGAAGCCTCTCTCTGGATTCTGGACTGCAGCAGGGAAACCAAAAGGGTACTGAGTTGGTAGCAGGTGCTCCCAGAATGTGAGGGCAACATTCAGAGAGCCCTCTCTCCAGACTTTCCTAAAATCCCCCAGCCCCTCACAGCCCCTCCGAATCATCAACTGCAAAGACTTTTGGGTCCATAAATTCCCTCATGAACACCCCTGTCATTTGAGCTCAAGTGTCACCTCCAGGATGGCCTTAACCAGAAAGCCTTCCACACCATTCCCTGCCTATTCCAGGATTGGCTTTTCAGGATGAATGGACCCATATACTTGTAGATGGGCCAATCAATTTTACTAGAATACACTTCTGTCTTCTCACCTGTGGAGCTTCAGCACCTTGAGCATACATGGCATATAATAGGTGCTCAGTAAACACTTGGGCTGAATGAATGAACAAATGAAGAGCCAGTAAATAATGTCAACTCTAAAAGCCTTGAAACTCAAACTGTGTCCAAGATAAAGGACTCCACAAAGAGTAATCTAATAAGTTTGGAAATCACAAACTACTAAAAATATCTGAGTCCTACATTAGCATTTTAAAGACTCAGAGAAGACCTAAAGGTTTAAAAAACTTTTTAATTGTTTATTCCAGTGTTTGCCAAATGCATTTGGCCATAGAAAATACTTTTTAACCACCCTCACGACCACAGCTTTATAAATGGTCAACTGATTCTTAGAAGAAAGAACTTGCTTCTTAGTTTTTATAGGACTGAGTCTAGCACAGTGCTTCACACACGGAAGATGCTCCAATTATTTGAATGAATGCATATAAAGTAAATTCACCCATGTGCATTCTCCCCGGGTGAAAACCTATGAGCCTAGGAGTTCAAACTTTTGGTACCA
Organism: Callospermophilus lateralis; assembly: GCF_048772815.1. NCBI lineage: Eukaryota > Metazoa > Chordata > Mammalia > Rodentia > Sciuridae > Callospermophilus > Callospermophilus lateralis. Next base: position 98,187,380 of record NC_135315.1, on the reverse strand, counting down.
ACTGTATCCAAAGTAACACAGCCCCTGTACTGAGATTCTGAACCAGGCAAGTGATGACAAAAGTCCTTTCCCTCAGCTGCAGACACACAAGGCCATTTATATACATTCATTCACATTGACTCATGCACACATGTACAGATGCATGTGTGAGCACACATAAGCACAGCAGCACAAATACACTCATATACAAGTACACATACCCACAAGCACATGGACTCATGCACACACAGACACATGGGCAACCCATTCTGGGGCATATGCCTTCCCTCCCACACAACCAGCTTCACTGTGCCTGGCCCAGGAGGCTCCTGAGATGGGCAGCTGTCCTCTGGTGGGGTGAGAAGAATGACATGAGGAGGGATGCACAATCTGGCATCACCAAGAGGGCTAGGTGTCACACAGCAGGTAACAGATTAAAAGTTTGTTGTTTCCTGCCTATTATCTCCAGTGCTGCATTTTGAGTATAGATATAGATAAGAGGGAATGGGAGAGTCTGCAGTGGGATCCCACCAGAAGAAATAACTAACCCTCCTCTGTATGGCTACTCAACTTACAGCTCTCTCTCCCTTAAGATTTCTTTCTATTTTCTGAACTGTGGGTTGAGCCCAGGGATGTTTAACCACTGAGACATATTCCTAGCACTTTTATTTTTTTATTCTGACACAGGGTCTTGTTGAGTTGCTTAGGACCTCAATAAGTTGCAGAGGCTGGCTTTGATCTTGCAATCCTCCTGCTTCAGCCTCCTGAATCACTGAGATTACAGGCCTGCACCACTGCACTCAGCTCCATGGAGTTGTCCTCACACTTCCCCCGGGAGGTAGGAAAATAAACTAAGACTCAGCAGTGACACAGCAAGTGTGTGTGGGAGCAAGGTTGGGAGCCCAGACCCATCTGCTCAGAATTCCCCCACACTCCAGAAGTTCAGGGGTCTCCAGGCTGTCTCCAAAGTGGGTCCTAGCCTGGGTCAGTGGCCGCAGCAAACTCCCACAGCACATCTTCCCCCTCTCTTAGGCACAGTTTTCCTCAAAATCACTGTATAACCTTGGACACCTGACTTGCATCTCTCTGGGCAAGTCTGACCATCCATATGAGAAGAATTCTCAGCTGAGAATTCTCCAAGGAGGTTCCATTGTTGCTCATGAAAAAGAAAGCCTGAGGCCCCACCTAAGTGTCAATTAGTGCCAATATTAAATGAGACCCTGCCTGTAAAGAACACAGGCTGGCACCTGTACCAAGAGGGCTCTTCTGATGTTAGCTGCTCCTTGTGGTCTGATTTAACCCTTCAGGGTCCAAACAAAATGCCATTCCATATGCTTTGCCTGATTTCCCCTATCAAAAATAATCTCCCCCAACTGCCCCAACCCCCCAGCCCTAAGCCTGGACCTCAATGCTGGACTGCCCTGTCTGGTCTGGGGATTGAGGCCTCATACCCTTCCAGTCTATGGGCTCCCTGAACATATGGCTTCCTCTTGGTTCTCAAGCATCTTCCTGGGAGTCCAGGCAAAGCTCAGCTGGTAAGGTGCTCTGGATTTAGATGGAAGAATGGATGTATGCAAGGGAGGTGGGGGGAAGACTGGAGGACTCACTGAAGGAAAGAGATGCCTACTGGGTGCAGCCTGCCCTGCACCCAGTGCAGCCAAGCTGCCCAGAGAAGAAATGAAACCAAAGTGGTCAACTTTGCTAATAATAAAAGAAGTAGAAACAAAAACAATGTGCAATGTCCTGCTTGCCTGATGGGCAAAAAGCAAAAAGGGCAGGGGGCTTGACAGAAACAAAGAGAAGAAAACCTCCTAGGTGGGCAAGGGTTCAGAGGAATGTGCCATGCACCTGGGCCCTGTTGTTGAAGAGTTCCCCGGCACAGCCTTTGCACAAGGTGACTCAGAAAGATCTACCAAATTGCTGGGCACGGTGGCACAAGCCTGTAATCTCGGCAGCTCAGAAGACTAAGAAAGGAGGATCACAAGTTCAAAGCCAGTCTCAGCACCTCAAGGCACTAAGCAACTCAATGAGACCCTGTCTCCAAACACAATATCAAATAGGGCTGGGGATATGGCACAGTGGCCAGGTACCCCCTGAGTTCAATCCATAGTACAAAAAAAGTATCAAATTTTTGCAGTGATACACTTAGACCCAAAAATTCCACTTCTAGGAGTCCAGCCTAAGAAATACTCAAACAATAACACAAAAATGGATACCTGAGGATGCTCACTGCAGCACTGTCACTAATAGCAAAACAGTAGAAAGCAACTGTATGTCCACCGCTAGATGACTGTAAATTCTAGAGGGCTGAGAATGTAGCTCAGTGGTCCAGTTCTTGCCTAGGGTACTGAAGGTCCTGGGTCTGATCCCCAACTCCATTTAAACAATCAATAATTCTGGTGCATCCTCTCCATAGAGCCCCCTCTTGCTGTAATGTGGAAATGTGTGACAGAGATGTGGTGCTAACTCCTTCACCAACAATTCTTAAGCATGGCTGCACATTCAAGTTTCCCAGGAAGTTTTCAAAGAAACACTGACCTGGAACCCCTCCTCAAAGACTCCAGATGCTGGGCCCAGGTCAAGTTATCTTTTTTTTTGAGTGCCTACAATGATCTTAATTGTGCAACCAAAACTGAAATCTCTGCTACGTGAAAATATGAAATGAGAGTCAGTGTATCCAGGGAGTAGGAGGTACCATCTGTGTTTAAACTGACACACACAGGTGTACACACCCAGGTCTAGTGTAAAGGTACCACTGTAAAGGCTCTGGGTAAGGGGGCACCCAGGATGCTAGTGCTCTGGAAAAAGAATGGGACTGTTCTTTAAGATGTCAATCCCCCCTCCCAGATTGGAAAATGGACAGCCCTAAAGGCAGAACTCCACGGATGGACAGATAGGTGGGAAGGAGGGCTCCCCCTGGGTGTCTTTATTCATGGCTGTCTCACCCAAACCAGAGGTGGGCCTCTGCTGTCCTTCACAGCCACAGAGTAGTTATAAATAAAGGTGGTGGTGACTGCTCAGGCTCTGGACCTAGATAAGGCCTGCCCCCAAATCCCAGCTCTGCTACTTCCAGAAGTACGACCTTGGGCAAGGGACTTCTGTGCCTCAGTCTGCACACCTGTGAAACTGAGATAAGTAAATCAGAAAGCTGCTGTGAGAATATCATGGAGGAATGGGGGACAAGAGGAAGACAGAGCCCCATGGTTCCCAAAGAGCCAGGTCCTGATTGTCCCTCCATGTGTCCTCCATAGGGATCAGGGCTGGTGACTCTAAATGGATATGTGTCTGGCCTGGTCACCACTGGATTACAGCAGCATCCAGATGACCAGCAATGCTTTGCAGAACACCTGGAGCCAAAGAGCCTGGGACACCCCCAGCTGGAATCAACAATGCCCATCACCACCAACTCTCCCTCTCAGACACCTGGAAACAACACCGTCAAGCCTCAAGCCTCTCCCAATCTGTTGCTCACCCTAAACCTTTTAAAAGGCTAGGAAGAACCCAGCTGCCCTGCAGCAGATGCCCTAGAGCAGTCAACTCAGATGTATCCACTGTGGCCCCAGCACTTGGAAAAGAATCTTTTTTTTGGGGGGGGGGATACTGGGGATTAAACTCAGGGGCACTCAACCTCTGAGTCACATCCCCATCCCCATTTTATATTTTATTTAGATACAGGGCCTCACTGAGTTGTTTAGTGCCACGCCATTGCTGAGGCTGGCTTTGAATTTGCAATCCTCCCACCTCAGCCTCCCGAGTCGCTGAGATTACAGGCCTGCACTACCGCACCCAGCTTAGCCTGCATTATTTTAAAACCCAAGTTTTGTGTGTTTGCCACTTCTTGTGTTCCAGGAATTAAAATCCTATAGCACCTAAGGCATGCAGTTGATCCAACTGGTTCCATCCCATTGGATAGATAGGAAAACTAAGACTGAAAGAGGACACTCTCTTTCCCCAGATCATGGAACACATTGCCTCCAACCCACACCCATCCCCCACAAGAAAAATAAAGCATTTTGAGCCTCACCTTGGAGATAGGGTTGTTCGTTTTTTTTTTTTTTTACAGAACTGGGGATTATTGAAAGCAGAGGTGCTTTTCTACCTAGCTATATCCCCAGTCCTTTTTATTTTTTTATTTTTAGATAGGATCTGGCTGAATTGTTAAGGGCATCACTAAAAAGCCAAGGCTTGACTCAAATTTGCAATCCTCCTGCCTCAGATTGCTGAGACCCCTTGCTGGAATCACAAGCATGCACCACTCTGCCAGCTCAGAGTGAGCCTTGGATTTTTACTCTGGGCAGCAGGTTTCCCTGCGAGCACTGTCCATTTCCTCCCTCCTGCTTCCTTCTCCCGACCCTACCCCTCACTCTTAGTGCTAATCCTGGGGCAAACCCTCCCTGAAACATGAAGAGGGTCAAATGGTAGCTGAACTACCCAGCACTGGCCAGCACCAAGCCAGTTAAGGATGTCCCATCTGGCCCCTGAATCTCTGTGGCAGGATGAACATAAGCAGCAGGATGGGAATTTATTGAGTCAAACATTCTGTTTTATTTCAAATTAATATAAAAATCTCATATTGCTTTTATCATTTTCAAAAGACTATTTTTCAAGCCTAGGACCATAGAGGGCAAAGGCCCCCCATGAGAAGCAACTACTGTTTCATCTCATGGAGCACCTGAGAAGGAAGAGGATGGCACAAGCCACCCCCAGCTCCAGAGCATGAGGGCTGGCAGCCTCACCTCCTGAGCAGGAAAAAAGGCGGAGGGAGACCAGGAGGGTAAAAGAGACGAGAGAGAGTAACACCCACGGGAGCCCAAGTCCTGCCTGGGAGCTCACCTCTTGCTATTTCTCTTAGAAATTCATTAGTCACAACCTGATCATTCATTCACTTACTCGCTTGCTCACCGGTTCATTCCCTCAACAGTTTACACCTTCACTCATTCAGTTCAGAAGTCCTTTTATTTTTATTTTTAAACACAGTAGTCCAGAAGCCCAGCTTGGGTCCTCATCTGTGATGGAGCATGAGGTCCTGGAGGCCCCCCCAGGCTGCCCTGTGCCAGGAAAGGTGCTCTTCCATGGGGAAGGCAGGACCAGTCCGAGCAGCTATCAACAGGGTTGCTCTGGGGACTGGGAACCTGAGTGGTTCTCTGTGGCCCCAACAAGTGGAACGAGTACTCATGCACCTAAATTGTGGGAGCCAGATTGCAGATGGATGTGTAAAATTAAAGATGCATGGATGTGGCACAGAGAGAAAGAGAGAGCTCCCTGAGAAGAGCAGTGTTCAGGTCCAGTCACACACACACACACACACACACACACACACACACACACACATACGCGTCTGAATGTAGAAACTCCAGGGTCCCTTTTCCATGGTTTTCAGGATTCTGAGAGATTCAAAGGCAAAAACAGTAAATGACTGAATCTTCCCAATATACATGCCCAGGGCCCTTGCTGACCACTGTCCCTCTGGGGGGAACAGGGCATCTGCAGACACTCTTTTGGGACACCAAGAACAGGTGTACAGCTCACGAATCCCCAGAGAACCCAGCGCTCTCTGCAGCCTTCACCTCAGGTGATGGGAAACTGTCCCTTTTATCCATCTTCCAGCCACCAGCCTGCCAGCCTGCTCTCCTTCCTTGTCCTCGCCCTGCGGAGTCCCTGGAGGTGGTGATTGTCTCCCATCTCCCCAAATTCAAACCTACAGCCCCAAGGGGGCTAAGGACAAAACCAAACCTCTTCTTCAGGAAGCAGAAACACACTGTATACTGCTGGTGCTCCATAGTCCCACCACACCCAGTCTAAGGGGCACAGCTCTTCGCCTGCCACCCCCCACCCCACCCCCACCCCCACTATCTCCAGGAACGCCCTGCTCCCTGACCAGCACCAGATGGCCATCACTCTGCTTTCAGGCAGGTAAAATTTGGTGCAACAGGAGTTAGGTGAACAGTATGTTTTATTTAATTAGGATCAACAGAATAGACAAAACTCACAGCAGGACAGGGAATGACAACGCTGCACAAAATAATTCATGCCCAGGTGGCGAATCTCAATTACAGGGAAATCAGGGAAGGAAAAAGTTCCCCAGCACTTTGGAGGAGGCAGAGAGGAGACAACATGCTGAGGCAAAGCCCAGAACTACAGGCCCAACATGGGGCTTCAAGGACACCACAAATCAAGGCAGCCAGGTGGCCATCCTTTAACAGCTGCTCCTCCCTTCTCCCCATCACAGAAAAACCTGCCCCAAGTGCACTGGGCTGGGTGAGCCGATGCTGCCTGGGCGCTGGCAGGTAAGTGCTGGAGCCACTTGAGATCTGGCCTGTGGGGTCCACTAGGTGAGCTCGCACCTAGCCAGGCTTAGTCTCCAGAAGAATGGCACCCCCCCAAAGAGAGGGCAAGTGTTCTAATCCTGGGAATAGTCACCAGATCACTAGAAAGTTCCTGTACTTGTCCCTGGCACCCCAGCCCCACTGGCCCTGATGGGGCTAGGCTCCTGCTCTCTCGTAGCGGCAGGCAGACTTGACTCACCTCTCACTCTGGGCTAAGAAAAAGAACTGTGAGCTTTTGAGACACCACATCATCTTCTGAGCAAGTTTTTTCAAATCTGCTCTGGAAGACTGAAGTTTGAACTGATGGCCTTCCCCCAACCATCACTAAATACTACTTAAAAATGGTTAAGATGTAAATTTTATATTATGCATATTTTACCCCCATTTTTAAAAAAGGAGAGACACAGAGTTTTTAGAAAAGGAGAGACACAGAGTTCTGAGCCCCTCCTTGGGTCAGCCAGGTGAGCAGAGGTCTCTGGGATCCAGGCCCAGGAATGCGTGACTTTAAGCAGCTTCACCAGGCAACAGCGAAAGGACATGACAGTTTGGGACCCACACATCTTTAGGAAGCCACTCTCCCCCTGCCAGAGCTCCCCTTACCTATCCCAGCACAATGTTTTGAATTATCTCAGCAAATATGTCCCTAGTGACTGAACATCCTCAACAATGAACTCTCCAAGTTTCAGAGCTCAAACAAAAAGATTTTTATTGGTGCAGTCTCCCTCCGAAACAAACCCCCAAGTAGCACAAGGAGTGCCACCCTGGCCCCCTTCTCTCAGCTCCCAATCTCTCGCCTTTGGTGACATAGGCCAAGTAACCCCCATTATGGAGGAGAGGGAAATTGCTGTTTGATTAGTGAGCACATCCACAGAGCCCCATTTTATATCCCAAATCAGAAGATGACATGAACATCTGCTTTCACTTCAAGACATTAATTTTCAATTATTGGAGAAAAACAAAATTAGTTCTGACAAATTGTTGGCGAACACAGGCTCTTGTCTGATGGTTCATAATAATAACTTCGGGGGCCCACCATTAGTGTCCTTGGACGGACAGAGTTTCTGATGGAGTCTGCAGTCTGAGGTGGTGGCGGGCAGCACAGGCATATCTCCTACACCCTGTTCTGTGGGGCGAGAGAGACGGTTCTGCGAGCCCCTCCTCCAAGTGACCGCCTCTTCTGTGACCAGGTGAGGGAACTCAGAACTTTCAAATGTTCTGGAGAAGGGAGGGATGGTGAAGATGGCAGGTAAATAAAAACACCCTCTGGAACCATTTTCAGCTTTAGACATGTTGAGACTTCCTTCCATTCAGTAGCAAGATTTCACACAGGGATGTAATTCCTTCCCAAGTCCAAGTTTGCCCAAAAAGGCAGATTGGAATCCCCTAGAACAACATCTTATAACCCGATTTGTCATCTGCAGTGGGAGAATGGACTGCATGCTTCTCCTATGAGACCACTTCCACCCGTGACAAAAGGCCATTCAGGATCCTAAACCCCAAACTCAATGGCTCTAGCTTAATGCTACATCTGTAATAATAATAATAATAATAATAATAATAATAATAATAATAATAATAAAATAATAATAATAAACTGTTTGCCAGGGTCCCATCTACCAGGGAACCTGGTTCAGCTCAAATTGCAGACTCTAGGAAGTGGGAGGAGGAAAAATATTTAAAACGCAAGCTCTGAATTTGCCAACCTTAGTGACCCCCAATCCAGAGAACAACCCACTTGATAATAGATTATCAACACTACAATCTTGTTGGATGGTTTTTTTATGTATCTTGACTGCTGTAGTCACTATATCAATAAAAAGCTACTGAGATGGGGGCTGGGGATGTGGCTCAAGCGGTAGCGCACTCGCCTGGCATGCGTGCGGCCCGGGTTCGATCCTCAGCACCACATGCAAACAAAGATGTTGTGTCGGCCGATAACTAAAAAAAAAAAAATATTAAAATTCACTCTCTCTCTCTCTCTCTCTCTCTCCCCGCTCTCTCACTCTCTCTTAAAAAAAAAAGCTACTGAGATGTGAATGAGCAGAAGAATTCAGAGATAATGATATAGCAGTCTTTGAATTTGGATGGTCACAATTAAAACCAGAGTGTTTGACTTGCACACATGTTCAGACTTTGGGGGGGGGGCGTGGGGGGTGCGGTTAGCACATGGAAGGGGAGGTAACCAGGGAGGGAGGCAGGTTCAAAAGGAAAAGGAGAAAAAAAAAGCAACAATAACAATACAAAATTATATCTTTAAGAAGACAGTGAAAGACACTGCTACATCCAAAATCAACTGGGTAACTGAGCTGCAACATTGTGTAATTGACTTTGCAAGTAGAACAACAGCAATGTAACAAAGAAAATGTCAGTGTTTTCACAGCACTAATCTATAATGCTGGGAGGCCCTCCCCCTGTCAGGCAGGGCTGACAATACAATAGCTTTCAAAGGGATATTACCATCATGCTTTTATTCCTGACATCAATCGAGACAAAGAGAACCCTTTTCACAAGACATTAAAAATCAAACCTTTGTACAAGAAAGCCATGCAGAGCAATCAGATAATTGGTGATCCTTGAAATCAGTAAAATATTTTTATGTACTGGGTGTACAACCCCAGTCTCTGGCTCCCACCCCATCCTGGCAGGTACGCTATGAATCCAAAGTTTCCATCTTTATCTCCCCCACTCACTTCACCCTGCCTGGCACCCACAGCATGCTAAGGGAACTGACAGCCAGCACTGAAATATTCAAGTGGGATATATAACCAATGGAGGCTTCACTAGTCCACTTTGAGTTCAAAACTACTCTGATTACAGACTAATATAACTACACACAAAACGCCCTTGCAAGCCAATGGGAATTTGCAGAAATTGACAAATTGTCCCAACCACACCTATTGAGGTTACCTATTATAACCAGGCACTAAGAGTTTCCAAGGTACTCTTCTGTTTTAATTACCCAACACTCACTCAGATAGGAAGAAACCCTGATATCTATACAAATATTTTCAAGACATAAAGATAATACTCTTTGCAAACATCAGTGTACCATGCATAGACAAGTTTGGACTTTACTTCAGCCAGGGATCAGAAAAAGCAAGCACCTAAAGCCACCCACCCAACTTGCAACATGGATGGGACCATCAGGAAACCTAGCCATCCACCACTAGGTTACCTTGAAACAGTTAAGATGCCTGCATGCCATAACTTAGTGACACTTCAGGAAAACTGCAGGTCCCAGAGCAGGAAGAAAGGGGGAACTAATGTTCAAAAGAGTTTATAATCTACACACCTTCTGAATCATTGATGTATCCACCCAGCAGCCTTCCAAAAGGTCCAAGATGATGGCCTTAACACCCAAAGGAGGTCACCCCCACTCAGGGCTTGACAGAGCTCCTGGTAAAGGTAACTCCAAGTCCTAGAATGTTGTGAAGGAGGAGAAGAAGAGAGAAAGACACTTTGCTGAAGAGCCCAGACAAAGTGTTTTGTCCCTCTGATATCCAATAGACCACATGCCAAAAGTATGCAACCAAGTTGAGTCACCCTGAGACAAAGATGTTACTCTCGAAGCACCAGAGGCAGCAATGGTTGCTTTTACTTTTTCAGACAGAAGTAGACACTGTTATGTCTTTTTAAACAGTGTTTGAACAGGCTCCCTTCATTTTATTGATAAAATGAGGAGAAATGTTAAAAGAAGAGGGAACTGGTCCTAAGGCTGCCTTGAAAACACACTCTTCCACCACTGCCACCTAAATGAGTCTTTTCCAGAGTCAGGCAGCAAGTCTGCATGCTGGACTCAGTAGTGAGTTCCTTTCATTTACTCATCCAAATGAACAGTTAAGAGAAATCAATACATCGAATTGGCAGACTATTAATTCCTACATCAGGAGAAGAATTCCACAGCCACCAGCTGAAGAGTTGGCTACTGACATAGCAATTATTACAACTTTGTATTAGATTGAACCATATCCCCAGCCTTCCGACTCCAGCCAGGAGAGCTGTACTCCAAGATGCCTAGCTCCAGTTTCCTCCTTGCATGGTTCCCCCTCCTCCTCCTCTGTGAACACGCTGTAGCAGGCCACAACATTTGCCAGGGCTGGCGGGTTCTGTGGAATTACTTTATGACTGTTAAGTCACCAGCATTTTGCACCTTTCATTATTAATGCGCACTCGGCACCTTATGGTTAAATGTTAGCAGGATTCTCCTGCCAGAGGCACATAGTTATCTTATTTTATTGCTTATTAAGTTTTTGCAAGGAATCAGGTGTAAGAATCTAAAAAGCAATTATTAGACATAAAGAATGTTTTCTAGAATAAAACAGGCCCTTCCAAAGCTAAAAATAGGTAACTTAATTGGGGGGAATTAATATTAGGATTAAATATCAGTCACCCCAATCCACATAGAAAGCTATGGAATGTACAAAGGATTTATTTTGCCCTTCCCACAAGATCATGTACATTTAGCCAAACAAATGTCAACAATTTACACTTGTATGTGGTCTCAGATGAATCAAGAAACCTGTAACCTCAGAATGCCTCTATTTATTACATCTCAATTATTTCCATGGAAACACTAGCAATGTCAAGCTACACTGTTCCCAGATCCCTAGACTACCAAATTTATAAAATGGACTTTGGAGGAGCTCGGGGCAGGCAGAAGAAGACAAAGAAGGGGAGGGAAAGAGAGAAAAGTCACTGGGGGTAGTTTTGCATGTTGGGGTGGGGGTATGTGGACACAACCTGAGTGCTAATTAATATTAAGAACTATAATTAACAGGCAGTTGCTAGATGGAGAAAAACTGACAGCAGTACAAATTATTCAAAAGTTTTAAAAAGGATGGGAAAAAAGACGTATTCCTTTTCCATAGAAATGAGAGAAGTTGTTGCGTGGATCTGAGGAAGCAAGCAGCAGCCAGCCATAGGGTAAAGGGAGACAGGGCTCCTTAACATTGAGGGACAGAGGGAACTGCGAGGTAATCGTTACCAAACCATCTGGTATTATCAGCCGAAATAACATCATTGTGCAAGATGGGAACAGCCTGGAGAATGAGGCCAAAATTATCAACGATAACAAATCATTGCAACTATCATGCCGCACCACCAGGACTCACAAAAGGGAAAAAGGGGTGTAGGAAAATAAGTCAGAAAATACGACTTTTGTAACATTCATGGATTTGTTAGTTTTTTTTTTCTTTTTCTTTTTTTTTCCTTTTCTTTTTTTAACAAAATCACAAGGCTTTGGAAAACCAATGAGGCTGCTCACTCCCTGCCCTACCACCCCAGCCCCCTTTTCTATTTGTTGGGTATCCTCCCTCTGGTAAATCTGGGTTTTCCAAAGAAGGACAAACATCCTGGGGGGGACAAATGACTCCCCACTCCAGAGGGAGGCTGTGTCTCCAAAGTGGGAAGTGAGCCCCCCTGAGGCCTGATTGATTTTCAAAGCAGCAATGCCTATGCTTTCAAGTTACACTCTCTGAGCATCCATTCAAAATTGTTACATTTTTGTCTTTCCTTCCTGCTATGGGCTTTCATATTTCCAAGACCAATTATGAATTACGGTCAAGCGACTTTCACTGCAGAATGTTCAGAGCTGGGGAAGTCCACAATAAATTTCCATTGTCCAGAATACAACAGTTACTAATATGGCATTATGTAAAAATGTGGATGTGTAACCGATGTGATTCTGCAATCTGTATTTGGGGTAAAAATGGGAATTCATAACCCACTTGAATCAAATGTATGAAATATGATATGTCAAGAGCTTGTAATGTTTTGAACAACCAATAAAAAATAAAAAAGGAGGAAATGTTAAAAAAAAAAAAATTTCCATTGTCCCTTCTCAGGTGTACATCAACTCTCCAGGAAAATATCATCATTTAATTTTCAGAAATTTTGATCATTTTTCCTTCTTAAGATATCCAGCTAATTCCAATGATTCAGGAGGGTGAGGCCAGAGAATCACAAGTTTGAAGCTAGGCAGAAATTTAGCAAGACCATGTCTTAAAATCAAAAAAGAATTGGAAAAAAAAAAAAGAATTGGGGATGTAGCTCAGTGGTACTGTGCCCCTGCATTCAATCCCAATCCAAATAATCATCAATGTAATGTACCATTATATTGATGACATTTTTCCCACTGGACCTGCCTTAGAATTGAATAATGTAAATCAATATTGAACTTTCAGGTTTAGTTTTATTCAAAAAATGACTTTTGCATTTTCTTTGGTGAATGTTTTACATTTTCTTTTGTATTAATTGTCTAGAACATTTTACATATAAATAATAATTGTCAGCAAATTAACACGTACTATTGACTATGCAAATGTTATTTTGACTTAATTAAGGAAGGAGTATAGATTCCTTTGACTCTGAGGAACAGAGATATATATGGGCCAATACAAGGAGAGTAAGTGAATTTTGCAGATACCCCCCTGGATTTGAACTTAGATTAGAATTGGAGCTCTGCCCGGATCACTGGAAAAATTATTAGTTGCTTTCTACTGATCTGCTTGGTTCTTACTAGGTCATGACTCACCAACCCTTTTTATGTTCTGAAGTCCACAGTTAAGAAAGAAATTAATTTTTTTTTCAGTAGGATGGATTGAATCCAGGGGTGCTTTGCCACAGAGCTACATCCCCTTCCCTTTTTATTTTATTTTATTTTTTGAGATGGTGTTTCACTAAATTGAGGAGGCAGACCTGAAAATTACAGTCTTCCAATATCAGTCTCCCAAGTAGCTAGGATTATACCTCAGGCCTGAAAATAATTGATTGTGATAATGACTCCTGATTTATGGTTTTAATACTGAATTTCAATTGTTTCTCTTCAGCAGATACCTTGAAATATCTTCTCCTTTCTAACTAAAATGCACAAGAATAAGCCAAAGGGCTTTCATACTATTGTTATAAAGAGAAAAAAAATGTTTATATATAATACATACATGTCACACGTTTGTATATTGTATTGTAAATAAAGCATATTTTTGGTACATGATCATTTTGAAATACAGTAGGTAATGTCAGAGAATGGAATAGATAATTGCTATAAAAGATGCACAAACTGATATTTCTAAAGGAAAATAATTATACACAGTTAAGGAATTGAATAAAACTAGTCACAGAAGGGCTAACATTTTAGAAGTCTAGAAGTGTACATAATATTTCAAATGTTAGAAACTGTAAAAGAAGCAGAGAACATTTCAGATAATGGAAATGGAGTGAACACATTTTATAGTGGGTCAGTATGGTTCACCTCAGCTGGAGACTGAGTCTGATGCAATCTGATTCACATAGAGTACATACAGAGACTTGGAAATAAAATTGAATATACAATCCAGGGCCATATGCTAGATTACCATAGACTTCAGGATGAGAAGAGATCAGTTAACTGAATGGGCTTAGAAGAAGGCATTAACAATGTTTGAAGGAAAGAGTTATACAATAAGATCTACTCCTGAAAAAAATGTTATTTTGGCTTAAATTTAAAAAGTATGACATAAGAATGGATGTTAACAAAATCAGTAGTAAAAGGGAAGGCACGAGGCCTGACCAGCAAAAACAATAGGAAATGATAGGACAATGGCTTGAATATAAGTGACAGTGTACAGATATAGACTATAGGATTTGAAGTATTAGAAGTGAGAAGAAAAACAGGAGAAAGGAAGAGATGAAAGGGAAAAGAGGCACTGAGCAGTAGATGACTACAAAAATTGTTTTTCTTTGTTTGTGCGCATAGAATGTTTGTTTTAGGCCATCTTAAATTTTACTGGCTAGCAGTACATTTAAAGCCAGACATCAGAATGTGTGAAAAGCAGAAAAAAGAGAATGTGGAATTATAGGGGCCATATAAATACAGAATCTCACAGATTAATTGTTGCCTGTATGAAAATAAGCAAGATTCCTATGAAAACAATATTGAAAAATAGCAAATATGATATGAAGTTAGCACTGGCTGGTGTTTAAGAAAAGCAGAAATCCAAAGGAGGCAGTCAGTGAAGGAGTCCAGGGAATGGACCAAAAAAAAAAAAAAAAAAGGAAAGCCAAGAGTTTTCACAATGAATACATGCATTGCCTCTGTGAATTGCTACCAAGAGATCCAAATACCTAGTGCTAAGGTCAATCAAAAGGGATTTTTTTTCCCAGAACTGCAGGCCACTTGAGAGATCAATTTTAGCAAATGATGGCAGAAGCAAGAGTCCAGGGTGTTTGAATGGGTGGCAGAGTTTTTTTACAGGCACAAACTACATTTTCCAGTGAATTTGGAGTAAAAGAAATGGGGAAAAATTAAAAAATAGTTTTAGGTAATTAAGAATTAATATCAGGCTGGAAGAGGTTTGATGTATTTATAGGTTGAGGATTAGAAATCAGCAGAGAAATACAAACAAAATCTTATTCTAACCATGATCTCTGAAGCACTGGGAAAAGATAGAGTAAAGAAGGTTGTGTCAGCCATTTTAGTGAAGCAAAAGATATAATATTTTGGAGAATACAACAAAAGAAAGTAAGAAATAAATAATTTAAAGCTATTTAGAGTAAGAAATACTGAAGGTATAGTAATACATGTAAGAAGCAACCTCACTGCTTCTAAGGCAGGCATAGATAACAAAGGCAATGAAATATGGAGAAATATGTCCAGCTTTTGAGAGCTCAGTGGAATTTACAGTGGCTGCAAGTAATTTTCCCAAGCAGAGCTTAAATACATGAGAGCAATAACACATAAGGTATACATGTGAAATATGATAAAAATTAAATAAATAACTTGAGTATTGAAGTGAGACAGGTTCAAATTTGATATTTGATGCTCCAAATTAATTTACTATAAGTGAGAACTTGATCACTTTAGATGCACTTGCTGAGATTTGGGTTCCTAATCTGTAATCTGGGGAAGATATCTCTGTCCTTGTATGGTTGCTTTATTACCCCAAAGTAATTTGCATAAAGGGAAAAGTAACACCTAGAGTACCTCAAAGTATATAAGGCAATTAATATCAGGAACAATGTAACATTCTTTTCTGATGCTTTTAAATAAACACTATTTTAATTGTTGATAATTCTAACAAATAGGAAATATTGGTCTATAAATATAAATTTCTTCTCAATGATTTCTTGCCAATGTGGTTGGGTATCATCAGATTAGATACTGATCATAGAAATGACTTTTAGATACTGATCATACAAATGCCTCAAGAAAACCCATTCTGGAGGCATATTATTTTACTTAACTTAGGAGTTCAAAATTTTAATTTTCCTCCCCTTTAATTTGGCTTTCCATTTTGAAAGAACATAATGTAAACATTTTATATCAAACTTCATAATTCCCATGAAACTAACAAAATGATATATTTTAAAGTGTAACCATTGTATTGTTACTAAGATAATAACAATATAATAAAACATTAATTTCCATCCATGATTATACTTACCTTATTTAATTGCACATAAATTGGCAAATAGATAAATTTCAAAATTGAAATTGATAAAAGTGTATAAAATACACTTTCAATAGGGGTTTTTATTTTAATGAGCTCTATATTGTCAGAAGCATATTATTATGTTAACATACCATTTTTTCTATCATTTCCTACCAAGATAAAGGACTCTCAGTAAAAAATATCATATGGTGAGAAAAAGAAGAAATAATGAAAGCAAACTTGGTTGCTTATCCCTCAAATGATCCAATGGAGCCAAGGCATCTAAGAGACAGACATCAGAACTGCATAATAAATAATTAACCTAAACCAATTGCAATATACTTGTGGGTACCTATAATGAAAGTATGGTTTTTAAGTATAGTTTATGTGTAGTTACTATATATATATTGCTGCAGTCTGGCTGCAGCAAAATAACCACCGGGGGGTGACGAACAACTTGTGTAGATTGATACAGCAGGAGTGGAGGCCATTAATTGTAAGACAACAGAGGTATTTATACATTCCACACAACTTATCTTAATTAGCATAAACTAGATACAGCAGTCAACCAATAAGAAATCTCCACACTTACTGGCTCGCTGGCATTACTTCACAAACCACTCCCTCTGGCATTTTGCCAGATGCCATCCAGACTTGTTTACAGACCTTAAAATTAACCACTCCCCCTGGCAAAATACCAAGCGCCATCCTGACTTGTTTACAGACTCTAACATATATATATATATATACACACACACACACACACACACACACACACACATAAAATAATTACATTGTATTTCTGCAACATCAACTACGCCCTTTTATTTTTTTAATTTTAATTTTTTTTAAACAGGGATTGAACCCAAGGTGCTTAACCACTGAACCAATAATTTAGTGAGTGAAAATTAAATAAATAGTGGAAATAGGAAATGAAAAAGACAACAAAAATATGGATCTACTCTGTGGTCTTGTTTTTGTTTTTGTCAGATACAATGAAAAAACTAGTGTGCTAAAACTATATCTTCCAGTTCAATATCTATTTAAATATTATTCTAAATATAGGATCCTTTAATGCCTATATCACTTCCATAAACACAGTTGAATAAATCAGAACTTAAAAACTTGAAATAGAAATGTAGATTACCCATTTGAATATATACATTTATAATGACATTAGAAAGCTTAATATTTTGAGAGCCACAAGTAATCAAAATAGAAGTCACAGAGCTTTTACCTTTTTAAATGAAATGTCAGATGCCTATATCCTAGATTTTTAAACTTTAATTTTCTGTTAAAACACCAAATACTTAATACAAGCTTCAAGTTTCTTCATACACAAGGTTTAAGGGATAGATAGGTTAGCAGTAATAGAGTTACAATCCTGTGATTAATTTTCTAACTTAAAAGTGGGACTTTAATTTTATTAGTGATGTTTTCTTCCTTATGTGTTAGCTCCAAATCATTTGCTTTGCTCAAGCATTCTACATCTTCCTGATTTATGATATTAGCTTTCCTTTAAAATTACTTTTAAATTTTGCTATTAACATAAAGATTTTCTAGTAAACATAATTTGATTTTGTTAAAAAAAAAGGATAATTGTAAAATTTGGTTCTATAGATTTTCAAGACAACATTTTAAAGTGTCCTAAAGCAAAGTTTTAAACATAATACGCAAAAGAAATATTGATTATAAGAGCATATTTAAGTATTATTTAGAATTATAAATATCATGTCATATGTTTAAGCATTTAAACAAATATCTGCCAAAATTTTTGTATTTTTTCAAATTTTCAAATGTCTTCAAATTATTTTGTATTTTGTGGTTGTATCTTTTATTCATATAACTTTTTAGATCTAAAGATCTGGTTATAAGATGCACAATATATTCTTAAACTCATAAATCATTTCTCTATATTAGAAATAAAAGTTACTCATAATTCAATAATGAAAACAGCAAAAATTAATATTTTATAATCCCATTGATACACAGCATTGGTCTTTTGCTTTCTTCTGAGATTTGTCAATTTGTCTTTATAAAAAATTGTACTAGGGATTCACCCCTCACCCCCAATGCCTTGTACATACTAGGCAAGCACTCTATTGTTGAATCCATCAACAGCTATTTTTGAACATTATTTTGAGACAAGATTTTACTAATTTGCTGAGTTTGGCTTAAAAGGTGTTGTCCTACCTCAGCCTCCCATGTAGCTGGGATTATAGGTAATGTACTACCATGCCTGGTTTCCATTTACCTTTTAACATGTTTCTGAGATTTTGCTTTTATTTCAGTACCCATATCCTATTTCCCTTTTCAATTTTTTTTCTGTAATTGATGTCATGACTAGGCCACTATTTCAATTTAATTAACAATATATTATGTGAATATCATAATAAAGGTAGAATATTCTAATCACCAATATCAAGAATTAGAATGTAACAATTAACTTCTTATTAAAAGGGAGAAAAAATATACTTTTTTATATTATTATTTATATCTTCCTAAATTTTTTGATAGACTAGCCATTTTTCTCTTTTTTTTCAGAAACAATATTTAGATTATTTTAAAATTTGTAATTAAAATTATTTTTCCTTAGTTTTTTTTTCTAAATATTTTCTTTTTTTATGCTCAATTGACTTCTATTTGCTTTTTAACTTGTTTGCCTGTTTAATACCAATTG
This sequence comes from Callospermophilus lateralis, assembly GCF_048772815.1. Lineage (NCBI taxonomy): Eukaryota > Metazoa > Chordata > Mammalia > Rodentia > Sciuridae > Callospermophilus > Callospermophilus lateralis. The sequence continues at coordinate 98,168,988 of NC_135315.1, read as the reverse complement.
TCTATTCTTATGAATCAGGCTGTATTATTGTCTGTATCTATGAATAATAGTGATAAATTATTTGTAGGAGAGGTCATAACACTTTATATTTTTGCCAGTATTATATGAATATTCAAAATTTTTCTCACATTCTTAATGCTGGTAATTTTGATATGTTATTTGGCCAAATTAGTTGGTGTACATTTTATCTCACTCTTTTTAATGTGCTTTAACTATTTAGTAATAGTTTGGGCATGACTACATAGATTTTATGAGGCACATAAACTTTTGTTCTTAAGACACTGCAATTTACAACTTTGTATTTTAGCTTGTTCGTCTTTTCTAAATTATATTGGAGAATCATTTCACAAAGTCTGGTTAATTATCATTTATCTAACTGCGTTATAGGAATTTATCATTTTCTCTTTGTATGGAAAAGTTTTTTTATTTTTTGTAATTTTATAGTTATAGTATTTTCCACCCCAGGTAAATATATTTGATTGTATTTTATATGAAACATTTTTATAGTTTGAACTTTCACATTTAATTGCTTAATCTACCTAGAATTGACCTCAGCATATGAAGTAAGGTAGGGATATTATAATTTTTAAATAAAGTTAGCGAGGTTTCTTGGTAATGCTTACTAAATAGTATATGGTTTCCAGGTCGATTTTTACATCAGCCCTATTATCTGGTTTTTTTTTTTTTTTTCTTGAATTTGTGTATGGGTGTTTCAAGGTTCTCTCTTATCTTTCATCTATCATTATTTCTTTTCTTTTAATTAATATAATGTTTAACTCATAATATTGAGTAAGTCAAGACTGACCCCATTTAACTTATTTATTAAAGTCTTAGTTATTCTAATATTTCTTTCATATAATTTTCATTCAACTTTACATGTCTCATGGAAAAAGTCTATTATTTCTGCATGGAATTCTTTGAATTGATGAATTCTTAAGTCAGAATCAGTGAACAAAATATCTCTCTCCACTTATTCGATAGTTACTAATCAAGTTTTACACTTGCCTCAGTAAAAATGTTACACCTTTTTTTGTTAATTTTTAGATATATTTAATGAATATTAATGAAGCAAATAATTATAAAATGGCACTTTTAACTGTTGTTTTAGGTCTATTGAAATGCAATTAGCTCAATACAGTTCAGAACCTTTCTAAAATATCTTACTACTTATAAATCTCTTTTGGATGATACTGTGGAGTTTTCAAAAAAATATACAATTATAAATTCAAGCAATCTTCCTTCTTATTATCTTCATTTTTTTATTCTTATCATCATATCATACTGAAATATAATGAGGATTCATTGTACCTTATGAATTTATATCAGATATCATTCTATTTATTGGAACTCTAAATTGAAAGTATTTTTGTTGTATATGTTTTAACTTCTTTTATACATGGAACATTATTTTCATATAAAAGGTTTCACACACCCCAATATACCTTAAATATAATTCTTTTTTAATATTTATTTCTTTTTTAGTTGTACACAATACCATTATTTTTATTTATTTATTTTTATATAGTGCTGAGGATCAAACCCAGCGACTCATTGCACCAGGTGAGCACTCTACTGCTGAACCATAACCCCAACCCTAAATTTAATTCTTGATATAAGAATTAATTCTGAATGAAAAGAAAAATGTAATATCCCTCCCACTCAAATGAGAGCAAGTGACTATATATCCTTTGAACAATTTTTTATTGTATTTTTAAAAATCTCTATAAGCAAAAATAAATTTCTTGATTTCTAATTTAGGAAAGCTGCCCCCCCCCCGCCCCCTCAGGGTATAGCCTTCCTGACACCCAGTTATTTCTTCAGTTTCATCCAGTCATGTTTGAATAGTGTCAGCTTAATAAATGGTCAAGAAACACATGTACACGCTACTCGCCACCTGCACTTGTTTTCTAGTCCTCTTCTTTATAGGGACTTTCTAATATTATGTTAATTACAGTATATTACCAATTGACCTGATATAGACAGACATTTTTTTATCATTCCCTTGTTTAACAACTTCCCTTTTATATTTGAGGCAAAATCTCTTCAATTTTATTATGGAAAAAACTCATGCCACTGTAAAGTGAATCTTTATTTCATTAACACATTTCTTTATTCTTGATGTCTTATTCATTTAAAGTACTATGTGATATCCTTACAAATGACAGCTTCTTTCCCCAGTCACTCATTATATTTCCAATACAGAGATGTCAAATCATGGTACATGGGTGATACTCATATGTTGTTGGTTGTGAAATAAGAAATCTGGTCATTATGGTTTTCAACATATTTTTAATTATCCAATGAAAGTGGAGTTTAAATGTCAGGAGAATTCTTGTTGGGAAAAATGGGGGGAAACCATCAGTAGTTAGTGACCAGTTTTTCATACTGTCTTCTGTCTGGTTGGCCTGCTTCCCCAGTAGTAATACTTGACTACCTGTATACACCATTTGATTTTCTTATGGTTGTTGGTGTACCTCTCAGTGTTTGTCTGTCTTTCAATCTCTCTCTCTCTCTCTCTCTCTCTCTCTCTTTCTTTTTTTCCTTTAAAGGGATTCTAGTGCATTCCTAAATAGATGTACATTAGTTTCTCTATCCTTTATTTGAGGAAGTATCAATGGAGTTTTACAGAAAGCTTCCTATCTATTTTATTTTTGTAATAGTTAATTCTTGCAATTATTGAAATCAACAACATATTTGTCAGAAATTTGTCTCTGGTCTCATTTCTTTACATTTCTGTACTTTTCATTACTAGGTCAGGCTTAACCTCTTTTGCAAATCCTTTCATTATGGTAGGGGCACTGGAAACAAAATATGTGTCTATCCCAACTTGCAAATTTTTGCAAGGATTTCTCTAACCATTCTTTTCATAACTACTTATACTCAGACAAAATTAGTCCTGGATTTTCTAACATAAGCTAAAATGGTTCTTTGAATGAGTATTCTGAGCCTTGTTGAAGCACAACTACTACCTGTGCTCATGACACGTCCCTAAGCTTATATTTTTCAGGTGCCATTTGTTTTCATCGCTGTTCTTCTTTGTCAATTTTATAGTTTAGATATAAGATGACCCCAAAAGCTCATGTGTGAAACAACGCAAGTAGATTCAGAGGAGAAATGATTAGATGATTAGAGGTGTGGCCCAACCAGTGGATTAATCTCCTGATAGGGATTAACTGGGTGATAACTGAAGACATGTAGGGTGTGGCTGGAGGAGATAGGTCTCTGGGAACTGATTTTGGGATTTATACTTTGCCTCTGATTCTGGTGAGTGGAACTCTCTCTCTCTCTGCTTCCTGGTGCAATGTTCTGAACTACCTTCCTCTACCATACCCTTCTATCTCACCTCCAGCACAGAGCAATGGAGTTGGCCATCAGTGGACTGAGACATCTGGAATCATGGGTGCCAAATAAACTTTTCGTCCTCTAAAATAGTTTTTGTCAGATTTTTTTTTATTTCAGAGGTTAAAAAAAATGACTAAATAAAAAATAGCCATTCAAACAGTGAAGCAGGTTAGCTAATTACAAAGAGATTATTGTTACACCAGAATCAGAGAGAAGAACACAAAACAGTTGTATAGAATTCTTTAATATGTCCTTTTTTCTGAACAAATAAAATAAAATAAGAGTCTGCACTTATCACTTTGTAAACTAAGAGCCTTAACTTCATTTTTTTTCTGATCTATTTTGTCTTGAATTTGGACATTCCCCCCAAAGGTTCATATATTGAAAGCATAGTTTCCAATGCAGAAAGGTTCAGAGGTGGGATTTCTTGGCAATGATTGAATCATGAGGGTTTTATCCTCCTAAGTGGATTAATCCATTTGATGGATTCATACCTGACTGGGATCTTGTTAGAGGAAGTTGGTCACTGCAAGTATGCCTTAGGATTTGTCTTTTCTCCAGGTTCCTTCATATTCATATTCTCTCTCTCTCTCTTTCTCTCTCTCTCTCTCTCTCTCTCTCTCTCACACACACACACACACACACACACACACACACACACACACACACACCTATCTGAATTTCATGAGTTGAGTAGCTTTCCTATGTCATGCCCTCAACCATGTTGGTTTGCCTCACTTCAGACCAAGAGCAATGGAATCAGCCCAACATTGACTGAATTTTCTGAAACCATGAGCCAAAAATAAACTTCTAAATCATTTTTGTCACATATTTTGGTCAGAGCAATGAAAGGCTGACTGACACGTGATCCTAGTGTTGTCTTCCTTTACTAAATTTCAAAGTGGTGACCCACTGTACTTTGAATATTTAGGTATGTGTAACTCATCTTGGTAATATTGATCGGGTTTTGTGATTATTCATAAGTCTGGTATGGTATTCTTACTTGTGATTACCAAGTAGGTAGCCAAACCCTGACTGACTTCTTCAGCTTCATACACACTAACCATGTGTAAATCCTACGCATATACCTGAATATACACAAGCACATGCATTAAGAATATTTAAAATATTTTATAACAATTTACGAGTAAAACTCTTTTTATAAATTTAATGGTTGAAATAAGTAGCATTAATTGCATTTCATTTGCCATATAAAATACTTTTCAAAAATATCATTTGTATAGGATTTTGAGCAAAACTGCACTAACTATCCTTATGCATACCTCCTGTGCATATGTACAAGATTTTGTCTAGATGTACTCATAGAGGTGGAACTGCTGGGGCATAACTTGCCTGCATCTTCACATTTACTAGATACAGCCAAATGATTCTTGACATCTGTAGTATTCAAGTTCACTTTTAATAATATATGTCAGTTTCAATTATTCCATTTTCAATTATTGATAATATCTGATATATCATTCAACATTTATTTTGTCTAATTAACTGCCTGAAAATGATGTTGTGGTTTTTGTTTTGAATCTCCTGAATGAATATGTTATGAAGTTTTTATTATGGGCTTCCTTCTAAAGGGTATGGCATGAAAAGGGAGAACACAATCCTAATCATGAGAAATGCTTTAGGCAAATTCCATTGAGGGACATTCTATTAATGTGTGACCATTACTTTTCAAAACTGTTATGGTGATCAAAACAAAAGAAGTCTTAATAAACTATGCAAAGGAGCTTAAGAGACTAAGAAACATAATTACTAAAGGCAATAAGGAACTCTTGAACAGAAGAAGGACATTAGGAGAGAAATTAGAGAAATAATGCATCAATATTTGCTCATTTAGATCTATCTACTGCAATGTTTTTAAAGTAGTAAGAAATGTACCCTTGTTGTACAAGATATTAATAATAATGTAAGTTGAGTGTGGGATACACAAGAACTCTCTTTATTGTCTTGGCAAATTTTAAATGTATATAAAATGTACTCAAAAATAAATATCACAAATAGTTAAAATTCAAATTTTTGTATATGGCTTTTTTTTCTAGTTCTGTTACTTGACTGACTGGCTCTATTGGGGAACATAGTCAAATTGGTATAGAGTAGCAGTTTGGACTTTTAAAGGATACAATCTGTTTTAAAGGTAGGTGGCAATTAAATCTTATCAAAATGTGTGATTTTAAGCTCTTAATAAATACTTCAAATTTTACATTATATTAAAGATTTCTTTAAACATATTTTAGTATAAATTGAAAGAGTAAAATATTGATTGTACTATAGATGGTTGAAAAAAACACTACAAAATTATAAAACTTTAGTAATCTTTCTTTATCAAGGAGTCTATGTTTTAATCCCATATTGTATTTTTATCATGCTCTTTATTTGTATGCAGATATGAGAAGACCTAATAGTTATTTGCCTCTTAAAAACCATAAACTAATTTTCCTCTTTTATATTCTGTTTCCATGGTACTTTGACTACTCTTTCATAATTAGCAGATATTACATTTGTTAAATTGGATGTGTCTCATTTCAAAGGCAAACATCGTATGAAGCTCTCATTCAGAAAACAGATTCAAAGTCACAAATTTTCTTGCCTTTATAAATATTAATATTGCTCATACTATGCAATTGTTTCTTTTGATGACAATCGTAAGCTGCTTTTCCTTTGCTGAAGGCAAGGATCTAAACTCTGATATTTAACTCTTACAGTTAATCCACATGGACACAATAAAGAGCCATGCTAACACAACCCATCTGGATATACTAGAGTCTATTCTTAGGATGTCGTTCAAAATAACCTTGATATTCATAGCTCCCAATCAGTAATTGATTAGAATCAGTCATTAATTTAACAACTCAAAAAAGAAAAGGTTAAGAAGATAAGGCCAGCATGCATAAACTAATATGTCTTCTAAATCTTACTGTGATATTTGTTTAAACTCAGTTCTTGTCCCTATTCATTAAATACAAAATACATATTTATTTTATATCAACAAATCTCAAGTGCCTAAACAAACACAAAATTTAGATAAGTTTTCAAGATTAAATGTAATCAACCTTTTTGTATCTCAAATATTACAGTATCTATCACCTGTGCTCATCTTTTTTGACCATCAATTTGTTTTCATTAATATTTAATATTTTCAATCTTGATGTTGCCAAATCCTTGAATTACAGAAAAATTGAATCATTTTTAACATATTTGCACTTTAATAGCTTTAGAGTGAGGGTTTTATTACAGATTATACACACACACACACACACACACACAGCGAATAAGAGAGATTAATAATTCTAATTTAATTCCTATAATGGGCAACTTGTTCTTCTCACACAGCCCATGATTATAGCAACCTAAATATTATGTGTGGTACAACCATGAATAATAAATTAATTTCGTGCTGGGATTGTGGCTCAGTGGTCGAGCGCTCGCCTAGCATAGGCAGAACCTGGGGTTTGATTCTCAGCGCCACATAAAAATAAAAGGTATTGTGTTGTGTCCATCTACAAAAAAAAAAAAAAAAAGATTCTCACTGTCTCATTCTCTCTGTCTCTCTCTCTCCTTTATAAAATAAATAAATTAATTTCAAAGGGTTCTAATTTATTATTATTTATCTATTTTTATTTATTTGGTTGTGCTAGTATTGAATTTAGGGTCTCTCATTTAGTAAGCAAGAAGTTTACCACTGAACAATGCCTCTGCCTCATTCTAATGATGAATGCAACTCTTCTTCTGAAGCTTTATGAAGCATTAAATCATCTAAAGGTCCAAATATAAGAGCAGGAGAACACTTTTCTCAACTCTCCTTTGATTCTTCCTGTGCTAAAACTAATGTTAAAAATAAATAAAAGACATGAATAAATATTTGATGTAGAATGATTTAAACATAATAAATGTAGAGAAATTAGTATGTTCATACCTTTTCACCTATAATACAATTCATATTAAAACAGAAGACATTATGAGACAATAATTTACTGTTTCTTTTTTTCCTTTTAATATAAGGAGCAAACTTCATACATGAAAATAGATCTGAAAAATAATGTCACTGGATTGTCATAATAAAATAGAGTGACATTGGATAACAGTGAAGATTCATATGTATAATCAAATAGCTTTAAAGTTTTTTTTAAAAAAAACAAAATTCATTGTCTTTTCTCTAATTTAATTTTGAAAAGAAAAACTCCCTGCGGCCCATTTACAATCCCACCACCAACTTTACAAATTATTTCTTGAACAATGATAGAAAGGAATGTTCTTCTATTAACATTTTACAAAATTTGCTGCTTGTTTTACCCAACTTCTCACGTATATTCATGATTCTCTGGTAGGTATTAATTGATTGTGTATCATACAATAAAGGAAATGAAACCATAACCTTTTTGTGATCAAATAGCAGTCTTTGATAAATTATAGAATATGTCTTTTTTCGCAATAATACAAAAAAAATAAATATAAGGTCAGCATTTTTTTCTGCCTGTAATGGTTGAAATGGGTAGGAAAACAGAGACAGGAGGATTTTGGCTGAATTGTAAAGAGAAATTGAGAAAAATGCGTATAAAAGATGATATAGACATATAAGTCATGAAGATTTTTACTATTATTTTATGATTGGTGAATTTTAAAGGCTTTGAAGAGGTAGGAAGTGAAATGTGAGTCAAATATGAGACTATTTGGCAGATAAATCTACAAGAGTAGGCCTAGGTAATGAAGAAACTTGAATGAAGTTTTAAAGTGTCTGACCTGTGGGTTTTATGTGGTTTGTGCTGTAGAATCATGTTTTGTTGCTCTTGTTTCCTTTTGAATGTAGAAAACCAATCTGAACCGGTGTGTGTACCTGTCTGATCCTGCATGTGTGTATTTAAGAGGATAATTGTTTTCAAAGTATTGGGAGATCACCTGTTTCTGATATTTTGAGAGCACAAATTAATTTTATTAATTAATAATGTAGTTTCATTATTCTATTCAGTAAAATATTTGAGAAAAGTATGTGTATGCAATTTGTACTTAAGACATTTATTTGTCTAGAGATACATTTAAAGAGTATAGTGTTTTAAGTGAATAGAATTCTTCAGGATTCATGGATATTGCATGTTGAAGATGAGATGAAGGGTATCAGCCTAAGGAAAGTTTTGGAAATGAGCTGTTGGCTGACACAAGCACACAGATAAAGGATATATCTTTTAAAACTCAAGTCTTCAGGGCATTGGTGTGAACACCAGGTCTTGACCCTCAGTGAACACCAAATCTCAACAGTGATGAGGTGAAACAGAAACTGATGAAAACACAGAGGGAATGGCTGAGCTGCTCAGCCAGGGGTGGATTTGAGCATTTATGGTTTTAGTGCTCATAGCACCCTGCTGAGTTGACAATAGGGTTCAAAAAATAATTTTCAGAGCCATCTGTCTTTTGAAAAAATGTACTTTGTAAACCACAAGTAGAAATCATCTTGTACATTGTGTTAGTGTCGTTTCTCCCTGAGGAGATATCGTTTGGCTTGTAATTAGCACATCTGAAGAAAATAAATGTGGGGATACTTCTAATTTTGGCAATTTTCAAAGGTTAATAACTTGAGACATGCCTATTAGAATTTCACAATGGACTTGTCATTTGGAACTATGATTCATCATCCACTTAGAATAACAAGGATGGGAAAGAAAGGAAAATACAGGAGCAGTTGACTACTTCCACTTAGACTCTGTCAGATTTTTTATTAAAAAATAGATGTTCCAGTTCCTCACAGTGGCTGCAAATCTTCAGTGTTTTAAACAAGTTTACTACAGGCAATATAAGCAGGAAAAAAAATCTAAAAATGCTATCCAATCTTTCATGAATTTGCCTTTATTTAATTTGGTATTTCTTTGTTTATTTTATTTTATTTTTAATTTTAAAGAATCATAGGTCACAAGATGCTATTAAATCTTCCACAGAAAATAAGGTTGTTTAATTCCATGAAACATATATTCAATTAAGTTTAAAAGTCATTCTGTTTCTGTGGCTCTTATAAAGGAGAAATTTGTTGTTAGTTTCATAAATCTTTGACATTATCCTGCTTTTATGTCATGCTGTTTTGATACTATGTGACATGTCATGACCTGGGACAGTGTGCTATCATTCAGGTTAACTTAGAATTTCCTCAGCACATAAGCAAGTAACTGCATACAAGCTCTTTGTCTTATTAAAAGAAAAAATACTGCAAGAGAGATGAAGAGAATGCTTGGTTATGGTCTACGGGACAACAATCCATAATTTACTTTGCAGATGTCTGTGTAATTTAAGCAGCAGGCAGAACAGCCACACAGTTGTAGCTGCTCTAGGGAAAGGATACCAAGAGGCTCATAAATCATGATGAGGATTAAAAGCAATGAGCATTCATCTTCCTAACCTCCTAAGACAATATGGGAAAGCCAAGTATCAGACCATACAGAACATAGAATCTCAGTACAGGGATAAAGGTGTCAAGGTTTTAAGGGATTGTCTCAATTAGTCCTGAACTCCCATTTGCAAGTCAGTAGAACATAATTTTAAAGTTTATTAAAAAGAGGCCTCTTCCACAACAAACTAAATTCTTTGAGTGATAAGAAATATTTGAGGGCAATATATAAATTGAGTCAAATCATACCCAGGTATTAATAATTTTCTTAGATTGAGCTTATTTCCTCTTGGACAGTTCATAGAAAATAACCTTACTAATAACTAGTCTATGAAGATTGTCATGTTTAGCTGAACATTTTTAAATGGTGGCATATTAGAAAATTCTAGCTTAAGAGTAGTCAAGTTAAGGAGATGCTGACAGCTGGCTCTCTGCTATGAAATTCAGTAAATAAATGGTCTGTTACTAACTGTTTATATTTGAAAAATTATTCTAATCAAAGGTCTTTGGATGGAAATGAGTAAATAATACACAGTGAGAGGTTTTATTTTCTGCAGAAAATTGGAACTATAATCAAATTTTAAAGGTTTAAAAAAATACTGATTTATTAGTTATTCCAGTCTTCTTTTAAATCAAATTCAGGATAAAACTGAATTTACTAATTCTACAAAAATAGAAGGCTAGTGAAAAATATAATGTAATCACTTATTGAAGGACAATTTTGACCCTGTTTTGTAGGACACTAATAGATTTCAGTCTCTGATTCCATAGTTTAGTATCAAATATCCCTTGGCAAATATTCTTTTTTTAATTTGTTTATTTTGGTACTGGGGATTGAACCACAGAGCACTTTATTTCTGATCTACATCTTCAGCCCCATATGTTTGTTTTGAGACAGGGTCTTGCAAAGTTTCCCAGGCTAGCCTGAAACTTGAGATCTTTCTGCCACAGCCTCCTGAGTTCTGGGATTCTAGACATGCTCCACCATGCCAAGCTACAATTTTTTTTAAATGTAGTCTTTAATTAATTATTTTAGTTAAGGAGAGCTGTAGTATATAATTAATACAGAGTAGCATATAATTATTTCTTTTTCTTTAGAGAGATGGCTACACTGCTCAATCTTTGAAAACAGGTTGTAAAACATAGCAGATACTAAAATATTGAAATTTTAGCAGTTTCTGTGCTGAATATACATACCCTATACTCAATGTGGGGGGAAAATAACCATCCTTTCAATTTGCTAGGCAATATTACAATACTATAGTACTGTATTTAAATGACTTTTTCACTACTACTTTTCCTTCCTTAGGAAAGATAATTTAAATATTTTATGCTTTCATTGAAGATATTATGATGATTTGAGAGTATACTGACTTTGTTATATTGTGCATTATATCAATCACCTTTTCTTGACAGTTTGATCAATATACCTGACAAAAACAACTTACAGGAGGAAAGTTTATTTGAGAATCTCAGTTTCAGAGTTTCAGTCCATGGTTGGCCAACAACATTGCTCTGGGCCCAGAGTGACTTGGAACATCATGAAACAAGGGCATGGCAGAGGAAAGCTACTCAGCTCATGGTAGCCAGGAAGCAGACCGAGAGCAGGGGTAGCCAGGGAAAACATACCCGTGACCCAATTCCCTCAGCGACACCCCAACTGCCTAACTTACCACCTGGTAATCCATCAGATAAGTATTTCATCAAGTGGATTAATCCTCTGATCAGGGTACCATTTTGATCTTGTGATCTAATCATTTTGCCTCATGCATTAACATAAGAACTTTTGAGAACTTCACACATTCAAACCATAACATATATCATTACTGTTAGTTGTTACTTTGTTTTCTTACAAGAGTGTGCTGTATTTACCAGTTACCTTTCTAGAGAAGGAGACACAGAACATGGGGACTCATATGTGTTTTCTGCCATATAAAATAAGACTGAGTACTAAGATAAACAAATGATGAAATTTACTGTGTATATGTGGACAAAAAATAGACTAAATCACTTTTAAATTCATTGTAACAAGTATTATTTAGCCACAAAATTCTGGGCCCCAGAATCTACTAATCAATGATGCACTACCATTGAAAAATAACAAATTATTTGTCTCACTATATAAATTTTAAAATAGGGGTAATTAACTTTACTTATCTCAGTATGTATGTATGTATGTATCAAAAATCAAATTGTGCCCTATGTTCAACTATTATTTGTGAATTGAAAAATTTTTTAAAAGTATGAACCTTAAGTTTTAGGTGGACACAATATCTTTATTTTATATTTTATGTGCATGCTAGGCGAACACTCTACCACTGAGCCACAACCCCAGCCTTGTGAATTGAAAATTTAAATTTTGAAGATGAAAAGAATATATTAGACAGAAATAATTTATATGTAAAATGTAGGTAATCTTATATGTCTATCTTTCAAATGGCTTTATGAAGTCAGTGACATTAAAGCTAATGATAATTATATTTCCACTTTATTTTATTCACAATAATTTTACTTCATCTATAAAAAAAAACCAAATGCTTTGGTTTTAGGAATGGATTATAGATTCTATTCATAAATAGTTCTTGAAAGCAGTCTACATATTACTTATTCCAAGAACCTTCTCTGGGTGTCAATAAATGCATCAAAAATATTATTAAAAGTTACTGACAATTTTAATGCTTGCATTATTGTGATGAGAACAAAAAACAATCAACTAAACTACCTAATGTTTAGATAAAAGAAAAATAATTTTACAGAAAACTACACACACACACATACACACAAACAAGAGAAAATTCAAAATGGTACTAGGCAATTGCTTTATTGCAAAAGGAAGGGAAACGGTGTGGTAGTTTGTAAATTTTGAAAGCACCTTTAGAGAACATCTTCCCAATAAAATAACATTTGAAAAGACTTGAAAGGAATGTATAAGCCAGATGCAAAAATATCGGAAGAAGAGACTGCCAAAATAACCATACATGTCAAGTCACCAACGTGGGACATATTTAATATGTACAATTAAAAAACAACAAGAGGACCAGTGTAACTAAAACTGGGAGAGAGGGTAGAAAATCTGTAGGACATAAGATGGTACAGACTGTGGGCTTTGCAGAACAGTGTAAGGATTTTTTCCTGGGCATGGAAAGCAGTGGAACTGAGCATAGCCGCACCATGCATGATGCATTTTTTCTCAGAGGACTTACCTGGTGATAGAGGTGATGATATGCTGTTTGGGAACAGGTTAGAATGATGGTACCATATTTAAATAAATTACAACTATCCATGTGAACAATGAGATTAGCTGGGAATAGGAATATATCAAGACTAATGGAAAGAACTAAAAGGATTGAGACAAAATAATTTGGTGATAAAAATAGGAGGTATCCAGTATTACATCATATATGGCCTGAGCAACAGAAGGATGATTTTGTCATTTGCCTAGGATATAAAATCTGTGTTGCCTTAGGAATCTAAGAAGAAATGTTGACTAGGCAGTTAGATATATTTATATGAAATTTTGTGGTGAGTTCATCCTGACAGATAAATGATATGATGTTGACCCAGACTCATTTATTCAGAAACATGTAATGTTCTCTTTCTATTAGGTGCTGTAAGCTTTTGGTATGTATTATTTGCTCTTTCAATGGTCTCAAAAGAGCTGTTATGAGACAGGAAAAATTAATTTTCTCCTCATTTCGCAGATGAGGAACATGAGACTACGGGGGAAAGTTACATTTTCTAAATCACACAACTGGTGAATGACAGAGATAGGATCAAAACCCAGGCACCACAAAATGATATAATTAACTTGATGTGGAATTAGGTCACAAATGGAAGATAATTAGATAAGGATTGAGATGCAAGAAGTTGGCTCTGAAGCATTTCAATAAAAAGGTCAAGGGCATGAAGAAAAGACCAAAAAAATGGTTAAATGCAGGAGAATAAATAAGTAAAGTGGTAGCTTGAAATCAAGAAAAAACAAATTAGTGCTGAAAAATGACCATTGGAATCACAGTGTGGATTCCATTTTTTTATGTTGACTGGAGCAGTGTTGATGGAATGAATAGTGAGCAAAATTTTGATAAGAGTGTAATGAATATAAGATAAAGTTCATTTTCAACATCAAGGCAGTAGATTTTAAGAAATCTCTGAAAAAGATTTATTTTGCATTTTTGTGTTATTTTGAAGCAATTAGAAACATGGTTCAAGGCTCAAAATTCACAAAAAACAAATTGTCATATACATTTCAAATGACCAAGGAGTGATTGTAACAGAGTGACACAGATCAAAACACTTTCACATTATGTTTTATAACTTTTCCCAGATGATGTAAACTCAGTTTTAAAAACCTCACATTTCTATGTCATTAAAATCAAAATGAAAAACCTAATTTACCACACTATTAACAGACTTGTGTCTTCTCCATTGGGCCTTTACTGTTGCCTGGATAGTTTCAGTTGCAGTGGCTAGATGTAGCACCTGCTTACAGAGATTGTGTTAGAGACTTTCTGTGGGATTGTCTAGGATCCAATCCACATTAGCTATTTATCGAATTGTGCATGGGGGCCTGTTCTATGCCTCCCTCCCTTCACCTGTATATCTCCCTTATCCCCAAATTCTTTGTTAAATGTCTTTTATTTTAACCATCTTATCACATGGCTTTATTAGATGTTTGCTTATCTGTATTTGATATTAAATTTCAGGTTTGTTTCAAAGTCTACTGGTTTCATCTTGATCCCTGCCCCATTCTTTTCATGTGCAGTATTGCATGTCTAAGAATACATGCTTCTGCTATAGTTGTTATAAGGATCATGTAAGTTAAAATTTGCACACATGATTTATAAATACTTAGAAGAGTGTCTGGCCAGTAATAAAGCAGTTTATTTTTTTTAACTAAATAAGTTATATTTTTTGTTTTCCTCTGGGATTTGGAGAGGATGAAATGTTTCCTTTTTCTATATTTCCCTGATGTCAGGAGACCATGACTAACTTTTATTGTAGACATTTAAGACTCTCATAATCAGGTAATATTTCTTTTCAAAGATTCCACTACATTATTGGTGTGGTTTTTTTTCAAAAAGTGGCTTTTTTATTTTTTAAAAGTGCATTTCTCATAACGCAATTTTTGAAATGTCTTGAATAGATGCTTCTGATACTATGTATATGTATACATATGTGTCTATGCTGCATGCATATATATCTCACAACTTTTCAAACACATTTCATAGACATTTTTTATCATAAGACACCATTATCTTATGAAAGTTGCTATTTAAACTAGATAGATGTGATGTCCTTGAGCACAATAAATCATTTCCTAAGAACATAGTTACTTCTATCTTCTTGAATTGAATTGACATCATCAGGAATATCCTATTGTTTTCTCACTTTTAATAATTCTTTTCCACACATGAATAGCCGATTATCATAATCAATGTTCAAAACAGTTTCACTGAACAATTTCAAGGAATGATCCTGTGAAGCGCTGAATGCTCCTTTAAAGTTTTTGCTGCATATGATGAGACAGATGGATAAAGTCATTTTTAAACACTATATTTATTCTGTTTTTTCCTCGTTGTTTGAAATCTATTCTTCCTCTTGCCCCAAGGAATGCCTGCCTTCTAAGTACATATTTGAAGTCAGACAGAAAGCATATGTCCTGTACATCCCTGGAGTCTGACAAAAGGGGTGAAATACAGGATAATGCTTCTTCAATGGTTCAAAAGGGAGTTTCATCTGTGCAACTGGTATTTCTTTCATGGTATAAGGTACTGCATTGTGGCCTTCTGATAGTTTAATTATTATCACATTTTCTTTCAAAACAATATGGGTATTCCCAAAGATAGGGAATAGTGAGACTTGGCATGAACACAAGGGGTACAATATTCCTTAAATCAAGTTCTCGAGTCTTATCCCTCAGTACTCCTTGAGTTCGCAGAGCACAAGTGGGCAAATTCTAGTGATATATTTATCCTGACCTTTTATGTCTTCAAAGGCTCATCATGGTATAGTCTTTCTTCTTACCTTTTCTCACTGAGCAAAGCCCCTCTTTGTTTAGGGTTAATCTTGGGATATAGGACAGTAGGTGCTGGGTACTTGGTTTACTACTTTATGGGCCATCATGTGTTTTCCTCTGCGGTATCACTGTCACATTCCCAGTGCACTCCAGAGTCCTGCCTAAGATGCTACAGTGAAATATCTGTTGTCTTTTCTTTGTTTAGTCCCTTTGTGGTGGAGTGAAATTGGCCTGGCCCATCTATTTAGCCATCTTGATGATATCACTCATTAATTCTTATATATACATATATATTATATATATATATATATATATATATATATATATATATATATATATAATATATATATTAGTACCAGAGGATTGAACCCAGAGGCACTTAACCATTGAGCTACATTCCAAGCCCCTTTTTATATTTTTATTTATTTTGAGACAGAATCTTGCTAACTTGCTTCAGGCCTTGGTAAATTGCTGAGATTGTCTTTGAACATGTGATCCTCTTGCCTCAGCCTTCCCAGCTGCTGGGGTCACATAGGCATGCACCACCAATCCCAGCTCACTCATCCATTTCATGTTGACTTTTCTTCACAACACAAATATATAAATTATGTGATGAGTGTATTATAATTAAATAAACAATAGTTGGTCTTTTAACTAAGTTATGATACATTCAAATAGGCATATTCTTTTTTCTTTCTTTAGAGACAGATTATATCATACTTAGAAAAGTTATGAGCCATGGGTTTGATTGACCTCAAACAAAGCTATGCTCTATCCCTAACCCCTGGTACCTCTGAATTTACTCTTATTTGGAAATTAGATCTTGGCAGATGGTACCAAGTTAAAATGAGTGCATTAGGGTGAGCCCTATTCCAATATATCTAGTGTCAGTAAAAGAAGAGAAGACAGACACATACAGGAGGAGGAAGGCTATGTGACAACAGAGAATATTAGAGTGAGGACTCTGCCAGTGAAGGAAGAGGAATTACCAACCCACAACCAGCAGGCAAGGGAAGGCAAAGGGAGATTTTCTTCTTGGAATTCCAGAGGGAGCATGCCTTACTGACACCTTGATTTTACACTTCTGACATTTGAAACTATGAGACAATAAATTTTCATTGCTTTAAGCCTCCCAGTTTGTGTTGTTTTGAAACAGCAGCCCTAATAAACTGAAACAGGCAGGACACATTGGCAATGTTTCCCCTGGCAATTACAGGAGGTCTTGTTTAGCAAAGAAAAATAGCTTAGCTTTGTATGAATTTCACTCGAGCTCAAAGTTTCAGAATGAAGATCAATGTCTAGAGCCTAATTACTTTCATGTCAGGGGAGGAACTGTGTATTTCCAGGAGATAAATTAACCTTGATTTTCTTTCTCTTTAGGAAAAAGTACTTCTACTGCCCTAAACTACAGTTTATGCATAATTCCATACAAAGTCAGTCGGAAATGAAGCCCCAACCTTGCTCAAAATTGTTGTGCATCCTCTCAATCTATCTGCTATTAGATCAACAATTGTCTTTGTACCCTGAAATTACAGCAGAGGTCAACCATTCAGAGATATTATACTATCAGGTGACATATTTCTGAAGCAAAAGGAAATATGTCAGCCTTTTGTATAAATTATGTCAGATTTCAAACTTGCTTGAGCTAATTGTTTTATATCATGAATATTATTCTAACACAATTTATCCTTCATAGTTTTCAAAGTCTCCTACAGAAATTCTCTTTACATTCAGAGGCTAACAGTTAATTATTTTATAGTGAACAAATATTTCCTAAATTCTGGGCTATATAGGATATTTATCACTATGTAGTCTACTCTCTAAGATTTTAAATTTAAAAGTAGAAGATATAAAGCCATCTAAAAATAAAGCCCCTAAAAATAAAGCTAATAAATAAAAAAGTATTTAATATAAAGGAGTATCAGAATAAGATGTTCAGAGGACCTGGTGAAATCTCATTTTAGATGTATAAATAATTATGTACAAAAGTCAAATCTTGATGCTTCATTTGAGCTTATTGCTTAGTTCTTGGGAAATCTGCAAGATTATAACATGGTCCTTTGTAAGAGTTAATTATATTTTTATAACTATGTATTCATTAGATAACAATGTTGGCAAATGAATACCAAATCATTTGCTTCTAATTACTTTATTATATTCTGCTACTTTGCTTTTGTATGTGTTGCATATTTTTTGTAACCTTATGAAAGAAATACTCTGAGGTGGAGCATTATTGTGAATCACTTGCCAATTCTGCATACTATTAAATTATCAGGTTGGTAGCTTAAAATCCACCATGCCAAGAGTATTTACAAAACAGAAATTGATAAACATTACAAAACAGGTTTCTCTCTCTTTTTTCAACCAGAGAGGAGTGCTGACTATTAACCAACATATGACTGTTTAAAATGTGCTAAATTTATTAACTTCAGTAAGTTTATCATTTACTCTTTTTAAAATGTCTTTCTTCACTTGGCTTCCATGGTATCTCTTAGATCTATTGCTGCTTTTACATGTCTCTCTAGCTGTTCTATGTTTTATGTTCTACAATTTTTATTGTTTATTAAGCTATATATGGCAATAGGATTTATTTTGACATGATTAGAGAATCATTAAACATAATCTGCTGTAATCAGTCCCCAGGACTTTCCCTTTCCCTTCCCATGTTCTCTCCCCTCTACTGATTTACTTATTTCATTTTTTTATGGAATTACCAAAAATTCAAAATGTTAACCTCAGTCCTTTGCTACTTTCTCATCCCAAACCACATTGTCGATAATTTCACCTATTGTCAGAGTTTCAAATGCTATTTTACAAGTGTGCTGATCACTTGTAAATTTATATCTCTGTCTCAATCTTCTGTTCTGAAAACCATAAATCCATATGTATCAATTTCAGTAAATGACATTTTTGCAAGTATTGTCTGTCAAAAATGCCTAAAATATTTGTTAACTATGAAATTGCTGAACTTCAGCCCCAGAACTTCTGCTTCTGTAGTCCTGAGGCTGGGTCTGAGGACTTTTATTTCTAAGAATTGCCAGGTAGTTCTGATGATCAGAGACTGCATTTTGAAGGCCACTTGTTTACCACTGTCTAAACCTCATATTCTAAATTTTGTCTGCTGATCTCTTCAAATGGTTGGATACTTTGTTTTTCAATATCAGTATAATTTTTTTTCATCACTTTGGTACTATACTCATGGAAGTTTCTATCAGTTTTGAAGCTGGGGCAATGGTGAAGGCCACTTTGCTGGACTAGCTATATCTAATCTTTCCCCCATGAATAATACATGACTTTACTGAAAATATAAGCTTTTCAGAACCTATATTAGATGTTATTTAACATTTCCAAATTTCTCATTATGTTTCAAATTAAAATTTCAAAAGTCTCCATATCCTTACACTTGCTTACTTCTTAAATTTTATTTTATTCTATGTCTTCAGTCTTCTTGAGTCAAGAATCTTTACCCTCTTTGATGGTCTGAATGTGAATGTTTATGTTTCCCTAAATAAATAACTTGAATCCTGTCTCCCAGTATGATGGTATTTTCAGGAGGGTCCCAGGAAATTTAGATTAGGTCCTGAGGGTGGGTCCCTCTTGATGGCATAGGTATCATAAGACAAGGGAGAGAGAAAGATATCTTCACATGTGCCAATCTGGGGCACATGGATACACAGTGAAAAGGCAGCTGTCTGCAAGTCAGGAGGAGAGCCTTTAACATTCTCTGAATCTGGTGGCAACCTGATGTTGTGCATCTCTTCCTTCAGAATTATAAGAAACTCTGCTGTTTAAGCCACTCAGACAATAGTGTTTTATGATAGCAGCTCAAGTGTTCTTCATACAGAATACTTCTTTCATAGGTAGCATTCTCAGTAGTATTGACTGACATTAAAGAACAGATTTAAAAGAAACACATTCTATGTTAATGGAATTTTAGTCATATTTTTCTATGATATATGAAATAATATTTTTTATGAAAACCATGTTTCTTCTTAAATTGCACATTGACCTGGTTAGCTAAAGAAGCTTCTGAATCCTAGTGACTAAAATAAACAAAATTCAGGTTTTTCTATGAAAGTAGAAGAATTAAGGGTAGGAAAATTTAGAGAATATATTATGTATTAATAACTCCATTTTGTTTATAGAATATGCATTTGGGTTTTCTAAAATGTGAATTTCCTCTATTTTTAACATTTGATTAATAATTTTCTTTTATTATTATAAATCATTCAAAATAATAAAAATCTTTCATGTTTTGTTTAACAATAATTTAAATATCAAATATTTGTGGATTATTTAAAACTTGACTAACAAATTTGAATAAATTATAGAAATTAAATGCTAGATCACTAAGAAATAATTTCTATACAAAATTATAAAGGAAATAAAACAGCAGGAAAGGGAGATTTGGGAAGCTAATATGAAAGCTAAAAGAATTGCTAAGTATAAATTATCCATTATAAATTTGTAATATTTGGAAACTATAGCATTTATAAATTATTTCACCCAATTTATTCACAAATATAGCTTTCAGAATAGTTAAGATAAATATGTAGATTATATTGTTTGATGTTAGATGTTAAACCAAAAAAAAAAAAAAAAACAACTCTTTTTCCCTTTTCCCTACAAATTGGCAATGTTAGAAATAAATCATGGCTACTTGAACAGTCCAGGCCCAATAGAAGAAGATTCTGAGTGCAGTCCCTAAATGACATGTAGTGGAAATAAGTGAGAGATAAGACTTTGTATTGATAAGCCACTAAGCATTTGGTGATATTTATCATCACAGCATAACCTAGATTATCTTGTCTGATATGATGATGAACAATAATGACTCACTAGACAGGGTCATGAGAATTAAAAAGAGGAACAAAAAGGAATTAATTATTTCTGGAGAATAAATTGTGTGTTTTTCTTTTTATGGATATATCATTTCTGTCATGCTCAAAAAATACGTTGCAATTATAGCTCTCATATACAAAAATGTCTAATGTGCATATAAGTATCTGAGAAGTACCAAATATTGCACATGCTTACAAAGTTGTACTATGTAGGTGATATAATGTTACACTTCTTCTTGTTACTATACATAATATATTGTAAATTTAAGAGTTCACTAGATATATTTAAAATAAGTAGACATTCATTCATTGATGCAAACTAAACTTAATGTGCTTATTTTAATTTGATAAGATTTAAAAATTGTGTTTTATAAAATTATTTGCCATTGTTTTTTCTATTTATTATCAGTATGTTTTGGACATCTAACATACACCAAGTGCTATTCTAAAAAGAGGATGAAGGAATGAACATGAAAACTAATGTCTCTGTTCTCAGAAAGCACTTGTCCATATTTAATAAGAAAATACATTATAGTGAAAGATCAATGCATAGAATGAGATTAGAATAACAGGGCAGAGAATTACAAGGTAGAACCTAAATGGAGAATGAGAGATGTACTTTCTGTGAATATGGGTTGCATCTAAAATCTTAAAGACCAAAAGGTAATAGGCATGTATATCTTAGGCAAAGAAATCAAATTTGAAAAAACAATAGTATACTTCACAGTTTCTAAAGGAGAAAAGTACTTGTGTGGCCCTGGTAAACTGGAAAGAGAGAATTTTGACAGAGTATAACATCCTAAGGGGATAAGTGAACCTTCAAATTCCAAGATTGGTAACTCAGAAAATTTAGTCACGGCAGGACATAATTTTATTTAAAATCAAGTAAAGGCCATTGGTGGACTTGAAGAAGAGAAAATACATCATATGATTTTTTCATGTAATTTTTGTTTCAATAGTTTTAAAGATTTGGTCTTCTGGGTAATACAATGCAAGAATTTATCCAAGACAAAATTTAAGAAATTGTTTCAGTAGTGCAAGTGCAAGGGTATAGTAGTACTAACAAAGGAAAAATGGACAGAGTGAGAATGGAATTTTATTTTAAATTTGGAAAAACAATATTAAAATGAATCAACATGAATAAATATAAACCTCACATTTTTGTCTTGAGAACCTGGATAAAGGTAGAGAAGACTTTCAATGAAAAGGCTTCAGGAACTTAAATTCGTATTTTTGCTTTGGTCATGATAACTGTTAGCTCTTAGGTGTTTATTCATGTGAGGATGGTTAGTATAAATCAAATATATACAGCAAGAACATGCTACATTTTATATGGCCACTGACTTAGAAGGTCACTCAGTTTTTAAGAGCTAAAAAATAATACAGGTATCCTTGCAAAGTTATAATTCACTAACTTCAGTGAGCTATAAAAAAGTTACTGGAATTTTTTAGAGAAGAGATGTCAGACATTACAGAAATGTTAATTGGGAAATAGCAACAATGGTTTTCTCTAATTAGATTGATAGTTGCTAGGGATACTGTGTCCAGCCAGATTTCAAGATAACTTGTATTAATATTTTATTGTTTCATAAACAAGCTATTTTATGAACATTATAAATATAGGAACATGAAATAACTAAGAACAACAACAACAAACAAAGAAAGAAACAAAAACAAAACTAGAACACCTTCATATCACAAATGAAAGAAATATTTTGGAATCTTACTTAACATTGTCTATTCTACAGTATGACCTGGGCAATATTTTTCATTTTGTAGAAGTAAGTGAAATATGCCTTTTCTCCTTCCAAAAAGAAGGTGGGGGTAGAATGGTAGATTATTCTTTCAGATATGTTGATGCTAACACACACCAAGGGTCATGTAGAAGTTCTTTGAATTAGACAAAGGAGATAAAGGGAAGGGAAGAGGGATTTGATTAGGGCAGACAGAATGAATAGGCAGAATGATTAGGACATAACTTTCCTATGTTCATATATGAATACACGACCAGTGTTACTCCACATAATGTATAATTACAACAATGGGAAGTTATAACCCATGTATGTATGATATGTCAATATATACTCTACTCTCATATATGTCAAAAAAGAGCAAATAAAAAAATTGAAAAAATAAGTAATCTCTATTTCATCTTGCCTATTGAACATTCAAATAAGGAGATCTAACTATCTCATGTACAAACTATGGTCTTCTTCTTTAATTACTTTAATATTTTTTTCATTAATGTTCATAACATACTGCAGGATGCAGTTGATTACAATCAGTTGCCAGATTGTCTAATTTGATTATAATAATTTGGTTCATTGCAAAATTATTTTCTGATTTTGCATCTTTTATTTCAAAGTAGAAAGCAAAATTGGACAGAGAAATTCTTTTAGATTTTAGATTAAGATTCTATAGATACCTACGAAAATTTTTAATTTTGAAAACTACTTAGTTAGAAAGTTAAATTGTTATAACATTCCTAGTCTTTCAGCTCAGTTTACCTGAAACCCTCAAAGATAAGACTGAATTCTCCCAAGATCTGCATGTATTTCCTGCCAAAGGAGTTAACTGGGTGAGAAATAAAAGGAAAAATGATGGGCTGTGATTACAGTCAAGACACATATTCACATTGCATTCCAAACACAATCGATTTAGATTTCCTTAATAAGTATCTAAAGGTGGTATATAACTGTCCTCAAGGGTTATTGAAAACTATTTTTCATTCTGCCAATTTCACTTTTTTCTTGTCAAACCTTATGTTGGAATGTATACAAAAAATGTAGTAACAGTGAGAAATTCATTTGAATCCAAAGCTAATAAAGCATTTAAGGTATTCAGAGCATTATGTGTATGACTGAGTGGAAATCTTTGTATTCTCCCCATTTTTTTATGTTTAAAATTTCACTTTTTGATTTATGCTCGCTCTTTTTTTATGTGGATGTATTTGGGGTGAATGAGTACTTTTCTTGTATATTAACAGCTGTAATTACTTTTTAATTGATATTTCTTCAAATAAACTACATTTGTAAGGCAGTTATATATACATTATCTCAAAAACACCCATTACTTATACAATATTACCAATATATTATTACCAGAAAGCATGTCATGAAGAACTGCAAGTTAGAATATAAGTTCTTTGTATCCAGGATCAACCCGTATTCTTTTGCCTTTATAAAAATTTTAACTTTATAAATTTAATTTTAATTTTTTTGTTACTGAGTATTGAATCCAGCAGTGCTTAACCACTGAGCAATTTTACCAACCTGTTGTTTGTTTGTTTGTTTTATTTTCATTTTGAGACCGGGTCTTCCTAAATAGCTTAGGATCTTGTTAGGTTGCTGAAGCTGGCTTTGAACTTTCCATCCTCTTGCCTCAGCCTTATGAATGACTGGAATAATAGATGTACGCCATCACATCCGGCTTTTAAATATTTTTAAAAATATTTTAATTAACATACAAAGACATAAAATTGAACATATTAATGGGGCCTACATGTAATGTTTCAATATATGTATGAATTATGTAAAGTTTAAATTAAGTTGAACATATTTATCACACAGATATTCATCACTTTATGATAAGAACTTTCAAAATCTCTTCCTCTGCCTTTTACAGTGGACCATAC
The DNA here is from genome assembly GCF_048772815.1 of Callospermophilus lateralis. NCBI lineage: Eukaryota > Metazoa > Chordata > Mammalia > Rodentia > Sciuridae > Callospermophilus > Callospermophilus lateralis. Next base: position 98,144,770 of record NC_135315.1, on the reverse strand, counting down.
ATTATTCTTATCTATAGTCACTCTACTGTGCTGTTTCACAACAGAAATTCTAACTCTATTTAATGGTAACTTACTATCATTCATTAATTTCCCCCATCCCTCACCCTGCTCTGCTCTCCACAGATTCCAGTAACAACCATTCTACTCTCAACTTCTATGAGATCAACAGTTTCAGATTCAAAATATGAATTCAAAATTACATCTTCTTATGCTTGGCATATTTCACCTAATGCAATGATCTGTAGTTTCATCCATATTGCTGCAAATGACAGGATTTCATTCTTCTCTTAATGAATAAACAGAATGCAATTTTGTATATGTAGCGCACATTCTTTTCCATTCATCAATTGATGGATACTTAAGCTGTTTTCATGTCATGGCTATTGTAAATAATGCTTGCATGAGCAGGTAGTGCAGATTTCTCTTCCATACACAGATATCAGTTCTTTTGGATACATAAATAGTAGTAAGATGGCTAAATCATATGCTAGCTCTATTTTTAATATTTTTGAGAAACTGCCATACTGTTTTCTATACTGGCTATCCTAATTTAAATTTTCACCCCCAAAATTAAGATCTTAATATGGAAACTTTGGCCTGTAAATGCTCTTATAATTTTAAACTTAATCTTGATACATCATTTTACCATATCTGGCACAATATAATCAAAAGGAAAATTAGTTTAATCAATCAGGGAATTTAGGCAAAGAGATAATTAATTCCCCTATTATTTATCTGAATTATTTTACTGCATGGACATAATTAATCAGATAATGGCATTTTGCTCTGTCAAGTTTATCTCTACTGAATGTCTTAAGAAAATTTTAAATCTTATAATAGTATTATTATGACTTAGAATATGCTTGTTTTACTTTGCTTTTCTTTTTCTTTTTAATATTTTTTGTAGTTGTATTGGACACAATACCATTATTTATTTATTTATTTATTTTTATGTGGTGCTGAGGATCGAACTCTGTGCCTCAGATAAGCTAGGTGAGTGCTCTATGGCTGATCCACAACCCCAGTCCCTACATTGATTTTTGAGTATTGCGGTGGTGGAAATAATATAAAAAAAGAAACTTAGTAGCCTAACTTTTGTGCATTGAGTGAAGTTAAAATTTGAAGATGTGTTAAGAAAACTCACAGGATTAATACAATGATTTGGTTGTTCCACTTCATTTAAAGTTTTTATTATTTTTAAATTTTTTTCATGTTTTGCATTTTAATATTTTATTTCTTAATATTATTTTAAATAAAATAATTTCTTTTTATATATTAACATAATGTGATAAAATATATAAATTCACTTCAGGTATGTTGTAGCCAGCTGCAAATTTGTTTATAGTATATGTTGTTGTTACCTTGTTTTATTTTCTTGGTTTAATTTGTTTTTATAAATTGGGAAACACCAGAGAAAGTGAAAAGCTAGCAATAGTTTTCATTTGTTAATCAATCATAACCAGTTATCTTAAAAGATCTATGTAAGGAATATTGAAACCAAATTTGAAAAAATTACTTAATATCAGATCAATTGCATAACTATGAATATGAACTCATAAACTTAGACAGGGTCCATAATATGTGACTTCATCCAGGAATTTACATTTAAATGCAGAAAATAATAATTTTCTTCCTGTTTTACCATCTCTAATGATTGAATTCATGAGAAATTTTTGTATCAATATAAGTATTTAAATGAAATGACACTATTCTTGCATGAGGCATGTTAATGTGTTGTTTTGTAATTTATTAAGCTTTGAGTGACAAGGTCACTCTTTATGATTATTGTTTAGATTTACCTGTCAGTATGTCCCTATTGATAAAGTAATAAAATTATATTAGAATAACCTTGCCAAAAATAATTAATACCCTATATATGGGGCAAATGAAATACAGCAAATTAATTTATGGAGAGAAAACAAATACTAGTGCACAGAAAACTTGATAAGAAATAAGTTAGAATTAGGGTCCTATCAGAAGAATGTTATCATTCTCATACCTATAGTATTTTGTATCACAAGGTAATACTCATTTTTGTATATATTAGATAAAGAAAATTGCAGTTTGGCAAATGTATTTGGGATGATAGTGCAAGGAAGGAATCTGTGTATGTAAGTTTGTTAGTATTGTGGATAGCAAGCATGTTGAGTGGTAACTGATTGTTACCATTCCGTATTGGCTATTCTAATTCATTGATTACTTAGAACTCAATCTGGGTTGAACTAAGAATTAACATTACAAAATTGTCATCTCCCATGGGTAAAAATTGAAAAAGGTTTCCAGGCTTGAAATAATCTGTTTATTATGAGTACATTATAGATAGACATGATTTGGATATAAAGAAAATGAAAAATTCATTATTTAAATAAGTTGGTGAATTCATTGGACAACTATAGCTATATTCAGTAAAGGCAAGAGACTTTTCCATTTTCCCTTACCCATATTTCAGATTCAGTATTTACTTTTTTCTTGATTCCTTCAGAATTCTAAGTCCAAAGCATAAGGGAAGAAGTTAATTATATCAGAAGGAAAATTTTCCCTCTCTTCCTTTCTCTATTTTCTTTGAAATCTTCCATCGGAGCCATATGCAGATAACATAATACAAAAAGTTTGACCAGGAGGAAGTTTTCTATATCATTTTGGTTGAAGATAATATAGATCAATTATCCCATATCCTTAAATAAGAACACTCAAAAAGTTGGGCAAGTCTGTAGCTTACTTTTGGTTTTGAAACCTGACATCACGTTTACACGTTCAGTGTATCATGGATCCTCACATATAAGGGAGAGGCTTCCATGTGCCTGCTTGGGAATCTACATGTTTTTCCAAACTCTGCACATAGCAGAGATGTTGGACTCAAATTTAAGTAATGCAAGGACTAAGGATTAGGGTTGGTAATTGCTCTATGAAAAGAATAAATTGATATAAACTTGAGTGGGGATTATCTGCTTATTTAGCATTTCCAAGGACAAAGGATAGAGGAGAGTTTCCCAAGGAATTTCAAGAAAGAGACATCCAGGATTACTTGAGGGAGGCTGGGAGACATCAGTGGAAGGAAGTTGGAAATATGCCATGAGATGACAAAGGCTTAAAAATTAATTATAAATCATCAACAAGTGTGACTATAGAAGGACACTTTTGTCTGCACAGGGGGAAATGTACGTAAGATGTGCAGGGGATATTAGAATGGAGGATAGACATCTAAATGATTGACACAGGGCCACTTTAGAGAAAAGACAAGCTTTCAATTTCATCCATGCCCAAAATTACCCTGATAATTCACCAGAGCAGGGCCAAAGGAAAATTTCCTGCCTTATATGCATGTAAGCATCTCTCCAGCTTCGTTCTTCTTCCTACCTCTGGAAGTGGTAAGAGAAATTTGTTTGTAGTTAGGAGGTTTAAGTGTTTTGTTTTAAAGTTTATTTGCTATGTTTTAATACAGCACTGGCTATATTAATTATGAAAAGATATTAAACTAAACTGAAATTTTACTTAAGTGATGTTACCAGAGGCTTTAAGGATGCCAAAATAAGCAAAATAACCCTGGAGCATGTCACAGACTTTATCCTGGAAGGAATGAATGAATTCCACAGAAAAAAATATACCTGGATACTGTGGGAGATGAGAAGGGGAGAATAAAGTTTTGTTTGATTACATCCACTGTGTTGCGTATTCCTCACAGTTCTTAAATCCTAAGGTCCAATTTCACTTTTAGTTCTCTTTCCTTTTAGGAAGGAACTTTAGCATTTTCAGGAGTCTATGTCTGCAAGGTTCCTCAAAGTTTAGCATTCAAAAAAGAGGCATAAATTTTAGTTATCTCCTTGTGTTTCCCTTTGATTGGTTACATTCTGTCCCACAAGCAATAGAATTTTCACAGTTTGTGGCATATACAGGAAATGCTTTCTTTCTCCCAAAGCTTATTTATATTATCCACATTTAATAATAATAATCTTGTTAATGTAGTTTTTTTAGATTCTGTGTCTTCTCCAATCAAAGCACAATTGTCTTAAAAATGCTTCATTAATTTGGATGACATAACTTTTAATACTTAATTTGAAATAATAAAGTCCAGCCTTCTTGAAAACACAGTGTCTATATATTATACAAATAATAAAACAGTTGAGAAAAATAGTATTTTTTTCCTTTGAAAAATAATTTGTGTTTATTAGTGCATAATTGGGTATGAAAACTACTCCATTTTATTGGGAACCAGAAAAATAGATAACAATAAGTATTGCTATGCAAAAGAAAGGAATAAGACTATTATCAATTTCATTCTTATAGAAATGTCATTATACTGTCCACTCTTCAGCTCATATTTTATTTCTTCTTACCAGATATGATGCCCTAATAATGAAAGGTACATTTAAGTTGTCTTTCTCTTCTCTTAAAATTCTTTCCAGTAGGGCACAGTGGCACACACCCTAGCTACTTAGGCTGAACCAGGAAGACTGCAAATTTGAGGCTCTACTGCACAATTTAGCAAACTGAAATCATTGTACAAAAAAAAAAAGATCTAGATATGTAGCTCAGTGATAGTGTACCCCTGACTTCAATGTCTAGTATTGACAAGGGGACTCTTTCCATACTAAGAAATAGTTGATAATATTTAGAAGAGTTTAATTTATTGTTACTCTTATTATTATTTGAAGTAGTTCTCAAATGAATTTTTTTTCAGTAATACATCTGTGTTTAAAAGTCTCAATAAATACTGCTGAGTTCAGCAACTGAAGGAGATGGGGCTTTGGAGAATTATAGGTTATACACATTCTACTCAAGTCATGTATGTCAACTAACATATTAAAAACTGCCCTCAAACCAAGTAAACATTTTCTGAAGTTTTACTGGAAAAAAAAATAACTGGTAAAAATTGCATGACAGAATCAGCAACTTTGATCTTTGAATCTTTAGCCTCAAATCAGGTTGGCAAGCTTTCTTTTTTTAAATATCTCTCAGTCCCATTGAGAAGGATAAAGTTTTCATGGAGGTAATAAATATTTTCCTGAGTAATATTAGTTTAATTATACAACTACCAACAAAAAGAAAAGATGTTCCTGAAACATTTTTTTTCCAATGAGAATTAGTGTTTTTACTCCTTAGAGATAGCAAAGAAGGAATCAAACAGATGGCAATTAAGTTTTAAGTGTGTGTTTCTGGGTAAGGGAATGTGCATATATATTCACAGAAAATAAATCATGTTATGTTTGGGTTTCAATGACATTCCAATATAAAAAAAATTGGAGGTAAAATTGTAGATTCATAATATTTTATTGTATATTTTTCCTTTAAAAGGTAGGATTTTGACCAGATGTTGTATTAGAAAACACCAGAATAATTCATTAATTTTGTTCCTTATAACTCCTAATTTGCTTTGAAAATTGATAATAAATTGATCTCATCAATGTTCTTCTATATTTTCTTGAAATCATTCAAATCTTACTTCTTCCCTCTACACATGTCAAAGTCCTGATTTGCACATAAATATGTCCATACCTACATACACAAAATATTATACATAATCTGTAAATATACATATACTCATGAGTTTGTGTATGTGTATAAATACAATATGTACTGCAAGAAAGAGGTAATTTGTTACTTTAAAAAACAAAATACCTGTACAACCAAAAAGAGACAAGGAATATAATTATTTTATACCCTCCACTTTATAATTGATGTCTACTTAACTCATTTTAGTCAGGTTGCATTTTTTCCTGATAACCATTTTTTGAGGCATACTATCTAAATATGAGAAATAGAAATTTACTTTATTTCAATGTATTTGTATCATAGATTATAACAATTTGAGAGTATATTTTAATCAGATGCAACTATGGAATTGTAATCCCTTTGAATTTTCAGGTCCATGTTATGGAAATTGTATGGATTAATAAAATTCCATGGCTACTTTAAAAGCCTAAAGTTGACAATACATCACCTAATTGGCAGCTGTTACCCAAAACTTCTTAAGCATCAACTGTGAAATAATTGGTATGCTACTTTTAAATTTCATGGTAGTTTTAGGATTTAACAAGTCACTATGGGTTCATTTTATATATGACATTCCATCCCTTGAACTTTAAAAATCAGTCATTAATAACTATAGTTAGTTTAGTATTTTCCAAAAGAATTCTTAAATTAATGGTTTTCTGAAATTTTAAACGTTTTGCCATTGGCCTGAACAGAATGTCTAGTAGAAATGATATCACAAGAAAGTATTTTTGAAGTTGAATGATGAGCCTCTGTTTTAAATAATAAGTTTTTTTGTATATATGCATTATCTAATATAGAATTTTTTCACTAAATCTGCTTTTTGTTCAACAGAGTGAATGAGTTCAGAGGAAAAATGTTCTGCTTGAATAAATATGAAATAATACGGGCCTCTGTTTATGCAATGCCTCTGTTATCACTAGAGAGGGGCATTGCAAGAATGACACTTAAAATGCTGCTTCATCTATATTACATTGATATTTGAATTGTGTTTGGGATTTTTACTTTTTTGTTTTTATTTATTTATTTATATATTTGAGACAAGGTCTCACTAAGTTACTTAGGGTGTAACTAAGTTGCTGAAGCTGGTCTTTTACTTGTGATCCTCTTGCCTCACCCTCCCAAGTCACTAGTATTATAAGTGTCCACACCACTTTGATTTTTAGATCACAACAAACTGAAAAAAATCACTAAACTTTTTATTCAGTTATGTCTGTGCACCATGTTTGGAATCAAGAGTGTTCCTTAAGCCCTAGATGGAACATTGATTTCCTTGCAACTTCTCCCTCTCAATCACTTAGGATCAGGGGAGAATTTGTGACAGGACCTGTTCATTCTTGAGATTCCTGATTTACTGACTAATGTGAATCATCCTTACAACCACCTTTTCCAGTGATGGAGTTACCTGATCATGCACAAGCATTAGCACAACAATGTTAGCACAGTAAAAGAAAGGAAGATGGTAGAAGGAAAACTGTATTGCAATTCAACCTTAATTCAGGTGACTGACCTCAGGGAGTCTCCTGCCTTTTAGGATTAAAACTGTCCATTAGATATGTAAATGCATAGAAAGGAAAGATAGCAAGCAAGTAAAGAGATTCAAATTCAATGTGTAAGATAAGGAAGAGTCAACAGGAAAGTACTAAATATCATAGCTTTTGTCTCCTTCCTTCATATACCACAGTGGTTTTCTCCACTGAATCACATTCATGGTTTAACATTGAATAATATAAAATATTACATATAATATTTTATATTATATAATTTTATATTATATATCATATATAATATATATATATATATATAATATATTTAGTCTAACTAAATATATAATAATATATTCAGTCTAACTAAAACATTGAGTCTAACTAAAATCATATATAATAATATATTATAAGATTCAGACTCCTCTTTTTGTACAATTCAGCTCTGAAAAAAAATACACAATAAAATATCTGTGATATTTAATGGGTGAAATCACTAATTCATCATTTTTTTTAAAAAATCATTGAGTTGTTTTTTTTTTCATTGTGTAATTATTTTGCTATGAGAATATCTAATAAGAGGAGAGCTTATAACCTAGCATAATTACTTGAGTCTGACTGAAATCATAGTTACAAAGCCAGCATTAAACTCTTTTGATCTTTTAGAAAGACAACACATAAATTTTTTTTTATTTAAAATAACTGACTTTTGAAGGTGCATCTGAACCATAACTTTTTGTTTTTGCTTTTTAGAAAATAAATTGAGTTTTATTAGTGTTTTACTCTGGGCTAATGAGTGAAGTAACAACTATTACAAACTATCATTTAGCAATATAATCGTGATTTTATACTGAAATAAACAGATGTTCTCAGAATTGTAAATGACCAGCTAATCTACGTTGACATTCTGAAGTCATCAAGTAGTGTATTGAAATAGAGAAATTGTTTTCTTTACAGCAATGATAAACATTAATATTTCATATGAATACCTGAACAGTTTTGTTTATGCTACTTTTGCTTATGTTTCTCCTTTTTTTTTTGGTATGGTTATTGAACCCAGGTACACTTAACCACTAAGCCATATCCCCAGTCCTTTTTTGGTATATTTTATTTTGAGTCAGGAACTCACTAAGTTACTCAGGGTCTTGCAAAATTGCTGAGACTAGCTTTAATCCTCCTGTCCCAGCCTCCAGAGCTGCTTGAATTACAGGTGTACACCACTGTGCCTGGCAAATTTTCTCCTTTTTTCTTCATTCTGAATTGCATTGAAATAAAAATGAGCAAAATAATATTGTACGCTTAAATTTATGTGCTTCCTAATAATTGTATGTGTGCTCATAGTGAATGGGGAGAAAGTAATTTATTAGTTAATCCAATTGTTAAGAGCCTTGTAATGATTTAAAAATGAAATATCTTACAAAATAAGGCCATTACCAGTTTCACATGAGTGAATCAAAATCTACACTTAAAGGATAAGAACTCTGTAAAAACATTTGAAGGCATTTCATAGATTTTCAAGCACATACTAATCTATGACACACGCTTCTTATTCTATCAATTCTGTCCTTGCCCTAGTTGCTATAACCTGTGAATATTTTACCAGATGTGTTAAGGAAAAATGCCTCTGCCTCTCCAGATGTGATTAATTTAACAATTTGAGGAGGAGTGCCGCAGTCTCTGGCTGGGCACAAATCATGAGTCTCCACACAGCTTGTAGATTCAAACAGCAATTCTTTATTCCCGATCTCACACCGGCCGTCTACTAACACGTTCTGGGGGAATCCACGTTCTCTGCCCAAATCCACACTCTGCCCAAATCGACTCCACATGGGCTTCTGTCTCCCAAAATATACTGTCTGACCCTAAGAACTCAAGAGGAACTCAGCAGCAGGATACGCCCTATTCTAAAGGGGGAACACCCTAATCTCCTATTATGCTAAACTGCCCTATTCTAAAGGGGGAACACCCTAATCTCCTATTATGCTAAACCACCCTGGTCCTTGAGCAAGGTCACCTTTCAGAAGTCCTTCCACTAGACAGCATGGGAGTAAGCTGGCAAGGAGATTGTCATACCTACTTGGCTGATGGCTCCCAGCAGAGGAGGAGGTTCCCCTGCATTCTTCAAATTGATCCAGTATGGTCACAAAAGTACTGATGAGAGGGTCAGAGTCAGAGAAGGGCATGAAAGGAGGGAAACAAAGGCTGGTGTGATGAGGGACACATGAACCAAGAAAAAGGGCATCCGTCTAGAGTCTGGTAGAAGGCCTGAAAATGAGCTTACCCTTATAATTTCCATAAGGAAAAGGGTGATACCTTGAGTCTGACTTTGGAATTCTGTTCTCCAGAACTATAAGACCCTAATGTTGTCTCAATCACCTGTTGGCACCAGTAGGGAACTAATGCAAGCTCACAGACTAGAATCAACTCTATTGGAAGAGAAGTTCAAAGGAAACATTTTCTGGCTTTACATGGACTATGGCTTACACTTGAATCAGCACTCAGATTAAACAGTGTCTTTTATTTAATAATGCTTTGAGTTTCTCATTGATATGCTTCAAGGAACAATTCAGCTCTCACTTTCTATAAGGAAATTTTTCTGTTTGTAGTTCCTGAAAAAATCACCCTGAACTTAACTATTTTTAGTTTTCTCTCTGTTACATGCCACAGATAGCTTAATGGCATGACATTTTACATATCCTTCCACACCTTCCAATATTTTGTTCTATTTTTAAGATGTTAGTTTTACATTTTTAAGGGCAAATATCAGACCTAAATGCCTCTTCTCTCTGATACGGGTTTTTGCTTCTGAACAGAGTTGATTCATCAACAGTGTAATGATGAGGATAGAAAAAAAATTATGATTTGCTGTGTGACAATTCTAATCATAGGAAAGAGTATAAGAAGTTAGTTATTTACAGAGTGTTTTCCAACTCATGATCATTAGCACATGCTCAGTGATAAGAGAAGCTTCTTGCTGTCTGAAAACAGCCACCTGGTACTGTTTATTCAGGATTCTTTGAAGGTATATCGCTTACTATTCTTTGCATGCTTTCCTGATACATATATTTGGGGACATTGATAGATTTACTGAGTGTTTAGACAAAACCAGGAAATTCAACCAATTTCCCCAAATATCAAACATTAAAGAGAACAGGAGCTTACTGTATGTCTATATGTCTAAATGTCTATATCATATCTATTGATATCTGTTGCTTTCAGTTTTAAATGTTAATGCTGTCTACCTTTCTAGCAAAACTTCTTATTTGTAAAATTTTTTTTCATTGTTTACTTACCCTGAAATATTCTCTAAACTGATTTCAGCTTTTTGAAACCATTTCCACACTATAATAATTTTTAAAGATTATTTAATGATGCTACATTTCAGAAATATTTTCTTGAAACAGAAAGAATTTTCATGGTGTATTTTAAATGCAGAGGAACAGCTTTCTGTGATTTTTGGGTTTTGTCCAGTTTAGAAGTCCATTTATATTTTTGTATAATAGAACTTGCCACTGCCTAAATGTCCTTGGCTTTAACTCTACCAATTTTAATAATTGTTTGTATTAACCAGATAAGAGAGCCAATTTACATATCCCAAATTAATATTGGAGGTTATAATTCATTTCCTCATCCTTTCTCTTTATTTGGCTTATCCATGATGATCAAATTAACCTGATCTTCAATTTACATTGTTCTTTGTAGACACAAGCTACGTCAAATTATTTGTCTTAATTAAATCTCTCCTACAAAAGGAGCCTAATTTTTACTGTCATCAGCATAGAGAAATCAGACTTGTTGTCATTACAAAACTGACATTATTTGTAAGTGACACATTAAGATTGTTAAAAGTTTACACCTCAAGTGATATTATAGAGTATTCTGTGGATTTTAAATTGCTATGTTAAAGAATAAGATATTTCAAGAAAGACACTGTAGTAGATACAATTAACATTATATAATCATTTTTCTATTCAACTTTGTTTATATTTTTGAAACATGGAAAGTATGGTCTAACAACTTTTTACAAAACTGGAAAAGTTCTTCAGCATTGTCAAGTGTAATAGATATTGGCCACATAAACCATTTGGGAATTGGAAAAGTGGAAAGTACAATGAAGCTCTAACATTGTAATTATGTTTATTATAGTCATTTAATTTCAAATTCAAAAAGGCAAGATTTCTAAGTGGCTATCATATTGGAATATAAAAGTCTACAGAAAAGAGTTTGGGGCAGTGTTTTAGACCTGGCCTGTTAATTTTTCTACTTATTCTGTCATTCTATTGAAGATCATCCTATCACTTGTCTGAGCATTAATATCTTCAATCATTCATAGTTCCTTACTGAGGATATAATAATCCTATGATCTGTGTGAAGTGCTGTGGTTACCATGAGGTTTATGTAAGAATTGATTTTTTTTTTCTGTATTCTGTGGGGAAAATGATACTAATGATGTTATAATGAGTTATTTAATTAAAATTGTGGTAGGAGTTCAGAAAGAAAAAAAAATGAATGAAAACCAGCAAGAGGAGAGACCAGAGACCAGATTACCAGCAAGAAGTTATTTTTAACCTCAGCCTGAAAATTAAGATATTTCTAAGTGAAGATAAGTACACCAAATTTGCTATGGACATTTCTAGGTATGGGTGATTCAAAGAGATTTTACTACCCTCCAAAAAGAAACAATCTAGAAATTGAGCTACCATCAATCCCAAACAATGTTCTACTAATTAATTTAATGGCAATAAAAGATACCATGTAAAATTCACAAGATCATGTAGCTAATATTAAAAGATACTCAAAATATGAGGCAGGCTGTTCTCATGACCACCATATTTACTGGGAAGAGTAGATTTAGGTCATTTGGACAGTAAAATAATAAGCTCCATTTTTTGATGTGATTTATTTAATATTCCTGTGACCCAATTAAACAAAAATATCTAGTAAGATTTGGGAAAGGGGACCAATTTAGGGCTAGAAGGGAAATTAAAATGGAAGATAAAATGTGTAAATATTTGGTTACATATTTAAGATGTAGAAGTAGATGTATATAGAGAGAATTAATATGTGGCTAGGACCTCCTAGTCAATATCAAACTCTAAGACACCAACATTGTAATGATTTGAGGAAGAAATATTCCTCTGTTTGAGTTTTTTTTCTTCTTCTCTTTTACTCTTTCAACTGCCGCCAAATTCTATTTACTATGTCAATATTGAGCAAGAGTTAGCGCTCCATATAAATTGCATCTTCTGAATAGCTCTGTATAAATATTTGTGGAGTTATTTCAATACATCTCATTCCTTCTTTGAGCCTATTGTGAAGCATCTCTTGGAAACTTGCCTTATTAAAGAGCTTGTGTTAGGGATGAATATATAAATGAGAAATGGTCTGTGACCAGGACTCAGAGAACTTACAGGAGTTACATGCTGTGTATATAATGATTATTACATCAGAACTGATACCTATTCCCATTCTGAAGTTATTCATTATAGTAACAATGTCATGAATACTAGCTCTTTTAAAATTGTCATAGAGGCCCTAGAAGGAGAGTATCAAAGCCATTGAAAGTCTATGAGAGAGGAGACCTGACCACATAAGCAGGAATTATCATCAAGAATATTAATATTCCTTCTCCTGGATGTCTATGCTTCACTGGGTATTCCACTAAGATTGGTCCTTGTCCTGCCTTTGTATATAATACAAATACAACCCGGGAAGAAGCCAGTAAGTATGGAATGACATTTTAAAAATGCATCCATGAATTTGTTACTCACGGTTTCCAGGTAGTTTCAGTGGATCAGGAATTCCCCTACCAAGCTCAACAAAGTGACTACTGATTCTCCCATGTGTCCCTGATTATAAATACATGAACCATTGGATGCTGTTAGGCTTTTACTTACCTCACCAATAGTCTAGCCTGCTGACAGTGTGAATGTAATTAATTGCTTTCTTGTAGAAAACCTGAAGGAAAATTAAAATAACATTGAATTATTAGAAAGTTATAATCCCCAATACACCCCTTTATTTTCCTCTTAAAATAGAGGGACAATTAGTAGAGTAGACCAAGGGGATTCAGAGGGAGAAAGGAGAAGCAGAATAAGGGAAGAACAGTAAGTGAATCTGAACAAAGTTTTGTAGGTACATATATAAATATGCAACAGTGAATCTCAACGTCAAGTATATACAGAAGACACTAATTCAAAAAGAAGAGTATATGTAAATTCCAGATAGATCAGTAAAGTAAAAGGAGGGAATCAGAGGGGTAGAGGGGAATAGGAAGTGCTGGGGACTGAATTAGAGCAAATTAAATTCCATGTTTTTGTGATTATATGAAAATATATCCTAATATTATATTTAACATAAAATTAAAAATAAATGTATTTTAAAAGGTTATAACCTTTGAATGTCAGAGAAATTATGTAATGCAATGTGAATTGAAATTTAGATTTTATGGGCAAAACAGTGTTTGACTCTGTCAAGAAATTAAAAAAATATCATCTAAATAAATTTTCCATGAGAGGGAAAATCAGTATTTTGAAAAATTCTACCTATCTGGACTTCTCTGTGTTAAAGACTAAAGACACATACATATATATTTGTGTGTTTGTTTATATATGTGTGTATTTATAAATCTTTGTATGTATCATTTTAAATTAAGTATACGAACAGCTTATAGTTGGCACACACTTATAATCCCAGCAACTCAGGAGGCCGAGGCAGAAGGATTTCGAGTTAGAAGCCAGTCTTCACACTTAGATTCTTTCTAATGAAATGAATGAATAAATAAATTAATGCATAGATAATTAAAATCTTCTAATTGAAAGTAATAAATTTCTACATAAAAAAATAATTAATTAGATATACTTTATTTGAGTTACTTTATGTTTTGCCTACTTTAAGCCTCTGCCTTCTTATGATGTTTTAATTGAAAATCATAATAAAATATGCACATAAGAATTGAACAAAATTTGACAAAATAAAAAATAGCTGAATTATTTTTCCAATGCATAGACATTTAGATAAAGGAGAAAATACCATATTACAATCCCTTTAAAGCCATCCCATGAACATAAACCTAGGAATCTCAGTTTAAAAATGTTCTACTCTGTTAACAAAACTGGGTCACAGTGTGATGTGCTCAGTGATTTTTAGATTTCATTCTTCCGTAATTGAAATGAAATCAGCAAACTACAAGGAAACCCCTGAAGAATGTTCAATCTTCATGAACTTGGTGGTGAGAAACTTGCCTAAATAAATAAATAGTGTCTAATTTTATCAACTTGGCAGACAACCCGTGCTGTCCCATTATATACAACAGTAAGCAATTCCATTTGTCAATATTTCCAGTGTAATAATTTATTCCATGTATGAATTATCAGTGGCTGTAACAATTTGTTGCAGTCAACTTATTTAGAGGTAATATATGACATAAGAGAGCAAACAGAAGTTGTTTTGCAGCTGATTTTCAATACAACAAACCCTCAATAAAAGGAACTGAAAAGAAAATATAAAAAAAGCTAGGTAATTAAAACTCAATTATTAAAAGAATTCCCCCACAATTTTTTATCTCAATGTACTAATTTTTATCCTAATTGTACTAATGTTTTAAAATTCTGATATGTATAGTTGATAATGTATTTCTTCACTCTTTTAATTGCATAAGAGAGCCACTATTTTCCTGTTTTATTTTACCTGAGAGACTTATCACTTAAAATTCTTCTCTCTCTCTCTGTGATGTGCTATGAGGTTCAAGAGATCCCATGGGGTTCAAGTAATCCTCATCATTTCTGGAAGGAAATACTGATCTGAACATCTCAAATAGGTAGTTTCTGGAGCATGAAAATAGTACACTGTGATTCAGTGGGCAATTGCTTCTAACAATTATTTTAGCAGAAAAATCCCTCCTCCATTAGAATAAAAGTATTTAAAGTATTTCCTTGTGTTTCTGCAACCTGTACACTCATAAAAAGGAGAAATCATATCTCATCTGATTCAAATGGATGATATGTCAAGGTCATTGACTACTTGTAGACTAGTAACTAGCATGTAAAAAGAATGGCAAAAAGCTGTAAATAACAACCTGTTTCTCTGTCTGTCATCTATCTTAGGATGATATAAAAGGAAAATGAGGTAGTGTAAACATAGTGCTGTCCTGGATAAGGTTTTTGTTTGTTTGTTTTGTTTTGTTTTGTCCTTTAGAATTCTGTGAAATCATCATACTGTGTTTTTGTTGGTCACTTTCATTCTTTCAAGATCAACATTAATTGCATATTGTTCACTTCTCATGTAAAGTTGCTATGAATTTGAACACATCCATGAATTATACAGATCCAATTGCTTCAGTGCCAAAGACACTAATAACCTACTAACTCCAAATTTGTGTATAACTTGCCAAGATCATACAAGTCAATAAATCACAATATTGATAGCTTAGCATGAAGCATTTTTACTTCAAAAGATAATAATCTCTGCACAATGTTATTGTTACACTGATCTACTAAGTTCATGTTTAATCTAGAGAGAATTTCCAGAGTCATAACACAGTACTAGATATGTAAGTAATACCATGGACAAGGCAAAACGGTACTGACTGGAGGAATGAAAAAGAAAACAAATGAGAAAATAGTAAGCATCAGAGAGAGATGTGCAAAACTAATGTTAGCTCAAGGGATTTTGTTTTTAAAGATATTTTTCCATGGAGATCAACTTCAAAGCAATTTTTTTTTAAATGAGGTATTGACTGATGGGAAATTTAAGGCCAACTGAGAGGTAAATCAGTAGCTTTAGAAATTATAATAAAGATATTTTACATGAGGATTGTTGAGAAGTTGGCTTTTTCTTAATTGAGTTTCAATCAAGATGTAATGTGAAAAAAATGGTGTAAGGTTGAATGTGAGCTTTTGAAGTCTTGAAGATGATGTGATTTTGATTTCAGGTAATTAGACTCATCAACATATTTTTAAGGAAGTTATTCTCCTAGTTTAACAGGGAATTTCATTAAGGCTGACATGCACATATGCTAGAGAAGAGAATCAAGCTTCTTCAAAACCAAGACTGACTGACTGAACTTAAAACTTAGGACATATGTTTTCCATCAAAAGGTTTTAGTTCCATGGGTAAATATTATGGTTCAAAAGTTGTCATTCCATTTATTCCCTAAAAAGTACAATCTTTGCATAAATAACTGATAGTGACAATCTACATCTACATATCGAGATATTTATTTATTAAGAAAGTAGTGAGAAAATAAAAGGATTAATACGGGTGGGAGAGTTGGAGGAGGAAAATAGTGAAAAAGAAAAAAGGAGAGAGACTTAAGGAGAGGCACAGCTAAGGGAAAGAGGAAGGGTGTGTTGAATAATGGGAGAGACTGAGGTGACAGTGGAAAAGATATATTGGAAGAAGAAAAGTTTCATACTATGAACTATCAGGATGAGTTTCTTTAAGCAGCAGATTCACCTTTTAGAACACTCAAGCACTCTAGTTTGACTTTGCCTATCAGTCCCATTTTCTCTATCTTGAAAAATAACTAAAGATAAGAATGACTGTGACACGACAAATGGCAATGTGAAAAAAATCTATTTTTAATGATGAGAGGCAATTTCAAAACAGAGGATGATATGCTACAATTAAATTTAGTTTCATTGCCATTGCCAAAGAATTAAAGGAACCCATCTGTGTGCCTATATTAGCTCTGTTAAATGACCTCAGGTATTTATCCACAATCTAAGTATTGCAATGGATATTTAATTAATTTTGGTGTTTACTTATATGGATCATAGATATGATTCAATATTGTATTTATTTTTAAATAATGTATAAAAATTATAAAAATTCATTTTGTTTTTTATTTTATTTTTAGAGAGAGAGACAGAGAATTTTTAAATATTTATTTCATAGTTTTTGGTGGACAAAACTTCTTTATTTTATTTTTATGTAGTGCTGAGGCAAGTGCAATACTGCTTGAGCCACATCTCCAGCCCCAATATAACTTTTAAAAATAAGCAAATGTAAACATGCAAAACAAACAGATTTGAAATAATCATGGGACCAAATTGAATAACACAACTAAATAAAACAGTAGTTTTTGATACCTTAACAAATAGCTTTTGCATGTCACTGTAAACAAATATGTAAAAATGAGATTTTGTGTGTGGAAATCTAAAAAGTCTGTATTCATAATCTAGGAATATGTTATCATCTGGATGAATGTACAGAAAATGCTTAGTGATTGTGCATGCGTGCGTGTGTGTGTGTGTGTGTGTGTGTTCACCAGGTAATTGACTTTTATGTGATTGCTAGGTGATAAAGTTATTTTTCTTTATTTTATTATTCTGAAGACGGGCACCAGGGCATCAAGCATGCTGGGCAAGTTATATATATAACTAATACACACTGAGAAACTACAGAGTGTTCTTTCTCTACACAAATGCACTAAATAATCATGGCTAAAACACTTTAAACATGCTATCTATATCAGGCATTAAGTCAAAGATATTTGCTAAAGAAACTGAAGAACTATTTTGTCTTCAGTTATTAATTATATTGCTTTTCATAATAAAATCATTTACATTTGATAACCTAAGTAGCTCAACTTTTATTTCTGCATTCTATATGATCAACAGCCTAAGTACATTCATTTTTTACTTATAATATTACATTATTTAGAGTTCTATTACAGTTATAATCAAATCAATTAAAATGGATTTTCATTATTATAAGGTATAAAAAAGAGATAAAACACACTGCAGGAAACTGAATGAATAATACTATATACAGTAGAAGAAGGCATGAAGAGATCAGAAAGGAGGGAATCTCATAGGCTTAGAATAATATGATTATTTTTAAAGAACACAGAATGCTGGATAAAGAGTGTGTTATCAGTCATCTCTACAATAGTTACAAAGAATTTCATTAGATAGTGACTAAAAACAACACACATTTTATTTGATTGTGATTCTGAGGGTTGGCAGTTATGCAGTTGGCAGTTTCAAAGAACTTTTTTTCTTTTGAAAGCTATCATCACTCAATTTTCTGTGGTCAGTTACCTCTCAGTTGGGATTGGCTGCTTCAAGCTAGATCATAGGGATAATCACCCATATAACTCGCACCATTCAAAAATTTACCTTACAATATTTCACAGTGTCATTCACGAAGCTCCTAAAAGCAACAAGAAAGAAGACTGGTTTTGCTCTTCAAGTGCTTTTACATCTTCTTCTTAAATTCTGTTTGTTATTTATCTTTGGCCAAAGCAAAGCACAGACTCAAGCCCAGAGGCAATAAATCCATTCAACAGATACATAGAAAGGGGAGTTGATACAAGGAAAGAAAAAATTTGTAAGCATTTTTACAATCTATGATACCTGGGAGTTTGGCCACAAAATTTTCATATTCTCCCAGAAGAATGAAAGTCATTCCAGTTCAGAACTACCAAAATGCCATGCTCTCAGCACTGTGTTTAAAGAATAGGATCCCATGATTTCTCTGATATTCTGCACTTCTTGATCAAATGACTTGTGAATAAAAAAGATAAATTACCTGTGCCTCTCCCATCACACACATACAAACACTAATTAACAATGTAGAGTCAAGGCTAGCTTGCCTGTAAAAAACCCAACTCTACAACAATTAGGCCCAGCTGTGAGATCACAATCTTTGATCCAGAGTTATTCTGCAATTACCCAGTTCAAATATTGCCAGAATTACCCTGATCTGGAGTATGAAATTTCCTTGGCTAGATTCCAGTTAAGCCCCTGGGAGTGGCTTCTAGACCATTCTCTATATTTCCTTAGAAGTACATCCAAAATCTAGCTATTATCAAATCTGTCACTTGTGTATCTGTGTTAATTTTTGCCTTTCTGGGGGACCTAAATACAGAAATGAAGAAATTTCAAAACATTTAAGAGATCATTTGCTTTTATTTCCATTCTGTTTCAATTAATATTTACAGTGCAAAAATCAAGAATAGGCAAAATTGCTGGCACATAAGTACAAATCACAGAGGTGATACCAAACAGCACTAGAAGGATTCTTTGCCACAACATTCCAGAAAAAACAAAAACAGAAAAAAACAAAGAACCCAGTGTCATTTTGAATAACCATGAAAACATAAAATGATGAAATTTATTAAATCGTTATCCAATGAGAAGTACACATAAAGAATGTCAACTACATATAGAAGTGTGAAAATTATATCAAAGAACAGCACATACAAGGTTAATTTTCAACCTGGATTGGACCATCTTTTTCTCATGGAATCTAATTTTTACAGAGAAGGAAATTGACACACTATGGCAATTTAGATTGGGGCATTTGGTGGATATTTTATCAGAAATGAATGAAGCAAACTTGTAACTTCTAGGAGGAATGAGCACATTTGTGGTCAAAGACATAATGTGATCTTTCCATCGTGTGTAAGGATTTGAGAATACTTGTTTTCATCACAAACTCGCAGCTTCTCAATACACAAAATGATTTCATTAGATCAGTGATGTTATTATACAAATGCAATTTTAAAAATAATAAGCAATGAATTGTGTACATATTAACTTATAGGCTTATTTGATCCACAAGCACTCATCAACAAATAAGAATGATAAATCCTGTGTAAAATTTATCTTCAGATATTGACACCATTATTATAGAGATTTGAATATTCAGAAAGCTGCTATAATCAATAAATTTTTGTCATAAATACAAAAAATGTTACATAATGAAATGTGTTATTATTTAGAAGATGTACATAAATCAATTATGAACATGTCCAAATGACAATTATATTTATCAGAGACTCATTAATGGGTAAATATGCATTCCAGATGAAAAATAAGAGAATGGATTTTTTCCAATATTTTTTACTTTTTAGTTATAAGTGGACACAATATCTTTATTTTCTTTTTATTTTTTATGTGATGCTGAGGATCAAACACAGTACCTCATGCATGCCAGGTGAGCACTATACCTCTTAGCCACAACCCCAGCCCAAGGGAATGGATATTAAGAATCTACTACTCATCAAGATTTTATGTATTTTTTGACAAAAATGTCCACAATAATCTCAAAAAAATTCAGTAAATATATCTTCATTTTCTGCTAAATATATGTATACATATATTATGTATGAATTTTCTTTATATTCATTAACTTCAGTAACATATCAGACTGATTTGATGCCAAACATCTATGGGTATAAAGAAATAAACAATATAAGATTGTTAATCAGATACCAGGAAGAACTATAATATATTATTTGTTCCACTTGATACAACATAAAACACTTGTAAGATGCAATACAATTTTACCCATTTAACTAAAATTATTTTGTTTTGCAAAATATATTTTTATTAATTATGTGAAATTATCAGTTGGTGGATTTATTATTATTATGAATTAAATTTTAATACATAGTTTTTATGTCAAAATTTTAATACATAGTTTTCATATCCAAATGTTAAGTAATAAGAGATAAAAACATGTAAAGAAAATCTTTCTGAGGTTTGAGTAATTTTTGTGAGAATAAACAGTTCTTGAGAGAATTATTTGGGACCCTGTGATCTAGTGCATCATTGTTTAGTTCATGGCTCCCCTCTTTTGAGAAAACTATTCATTAATAGCTGGCTAGATTTGTAGCTGAGGAGGTTTGTGGTCCTGACTACTATGACCAAGAGATAAAAACCATAGTGGCTTTTCTTGACCTTTCCCATAGGAGGAGACAGGACAAGTCCCTTTAAAACTTTGCAGATTTCCTATCTGGGTCCATTCCAAAAACCCCATTCTTTTAAGTATGGCTTCTCTCTCCTTTTGAGTGAGCCTGGTGTTAAGTAGCAGCCTGAAGATTTAAAAAATATTTATTTTTCCCTCAGCTGAGAGGTTGTACTAGTCACTGCTTTAAATCTCTCAAGGGTCTCAAACAAGTGTATTGTAGCCACACTTTTGATTTGAACTTTATCCTGGGGCCATTTATACTTTCTGATTTAAAACAGAATAGGGAATAGGGAAATTATATATATTTCCAACTGATTCCCACAACTCATTGTTTCCTTTCTGTACATTATCATACATGCACTTCCATCAGCACTTTGATCATATTCTAGGACATCATGTTACCAAGATCTATAATTGCATTATAGATACAATTACTATCTTCCAATTGACTTCAAGGATCCCTTTTACTATTTGTTTCACAAATATATAACGTGGGTCGTCACTGTTTATCAAATCTGCTGTAGCACATCACTCCTAATTTTCCTAGCTCAGTTGATTTTTGCTTATTGCTGCTTTGCTTTATTTTGTATTGGACATCGTGGAATCTGTTTTAGTCAGCTATTTCTCTGTTGTGATTAAAAGATCTGACCAGAACAATTGTAAAGGAGAATAAGTTTATTTGAACGTTCACGGGTTTTAGATATGGTAGTCCATAGAAGGCTGGCTCCATTCTTCCGGGCTTGAAGTCAGGCTGAACATCATGGAAAGAGGTGGAGGAGGGAAGCAGAGACAGACCCCACTCTGGAGATAATATACCCCATAGCCACACCCTTATTCCCACCTCATTTAGCCACACCCTACCACTCAGTAAATCCCTATCAAGGGATTAAATCACTGATTGGGTTAAGACTGTCACAATCCCATCATTTCTCCTCTGAACATTTTTTCATTGTGTTATATGTGAGCTTTTGGGGGATACCTCACATGCAAACCATAATAGAATTTTTGATAACAATTCTCTTCACTTACTTACAAGTGTTATGCTTGAATTCAGGACCCCCAAAGACCACCAGAGACCCAAGATCGATGTAAGCAGCAAAGAGGTGTTTATTGCGAGCTAGCTCTGTCCTCTGTGGACACACACAGCAACTGGTGATGCTGAGTGGCCCTGAGCCCAGGGATTGCAGCAGTTTTATACATTCTTTGGAGAGGGCAGGGAGTTCACATACATCATAGCAAATCATCACACACCGTGGGAAAATCAAATAACAACTCTAAAACATGATTAGCACATTCACTGGTGGGAACAAGTTGGGTAGGGGTGATTGGTCAGTACAAAAGGGGTATTCATTTGAACTGATTGGTTTAAGCCAAGAGGGGTGTACATGCTGAACTACATGGTTTCCCAACTTGTTATCAATCACCATAAACTTCTGGGAGGGTTATCTGGCATCCCAGGTATTTCCCTGTCTCATGCTGATTGGTGGCTGCTAGGGGGCTGCTATGGATCCCCACCTAGCCTGACTGAGTCAGAGACACCTGGCGCAGCAGATCTCTCCTGTAGATAAACAACTTAGCAGGGTGGGAATGTGCCTAGGAGTGCTCTGTGAGTTTTTCCAAGGACAAAGGTCATGTCCCTTCCTTGGACAGGCTTTGCTCTGAGGTAGAGGCTGGTTTTTCATAAGGACAAACAAAGCCATGTTCCAAAGCAATGCTAAATACTTCAGATTTTGTTATGGTAGTACCTGACTAATTTGTGTATCAAGCAAGCTCTTGCCATATTTAAAAAAAATGCACATATTCCCAATTTTGAAATGATAGTCCTGAAAGACCCTAGCCCAGTAACCCCAGGCCCAATTGCAAAACCATCAGGGTGTGTTGCAAACCAACGCAAGCACAGGAGATGTTTATCTGATAATCAGTTAAGGGTAGCCAGTTGTGAAAGAACAGGATGGTTGGGAAAGAACAGAAAACCAGGTCCCAGGGCATGCCTGAACAAACAGGAACTGATAAGCAAGAACAGAAAAAGCAGAGTGCAAGTATATGACTGTTATGCGGTTTTTCCGGGAACATAAAGTGAAAAACAACTTTGCCCTTTAGGTAATCTATATGCTGGGTTCAAAATAACCAATAAGAAACCTGTTGCTTACCGCGCAACAGGTTTCTTATTGGTTATTATGCGCTTAACCTGCCCCTTTATCCTATAAAAGACCTGTACCCCAAAGCCCAGTGTGCCAGTTCACCAAAGCTCCGGCTGAGGTTTTGCTGAGCACCAGCAGGCGCCTGTGTATCAATAAATTGCCTCTTGATTTGCAGCCAGTGTCTTGTGCGTTCTTCCTTGGACAGGGAGTCGGAGGGTCTTTCATTCCTACTTGACCTGTCTTACTGGGCATGCTTCTTTGTGCTCATATGCCTTTCAGCTAGAAGCCTGGGCCTGGCAGGAGGACATAATGTCTTTTGTCTTTCACACAACACAGGCCAGCCTGGGCTTCTCCATCTTTTCTTATTAGCAGGAAATCTCAAAATAGTGAAGGACAAATCTTGTTTAAGTACTTTTCCAACTTGTAACTGTCATTTTTGTTAATATCTCATTGAACAAGGAAAGTCACAAGACCTCAAACAAGGTCAAAGTTTTACGGAAGAAGATATGGACACAACAAGGGAAAGAATCTTTGGTCATTTTTGGAAATTACCAAAAAGAAATAACGATTTTTTAAACTAGCATTATCACAGTTACTCTCAAATTTTAAGACATTTTTTTCTTTCTAAAACTGTGATGAATGCCTCTCATTAGTGTGGCTATTGTTTTTACATTGTGTTTTTAATGATACTTTACATATTCTTAAAGGAAAGATTGTATTTCCCATTAACATATTTGTCCTTTCTGTATGTCAAATGTTTTAACAATAGAGGCAACTCACCTAAGGTGTGTCTGCTAAATACATAGATTTTATTTTGATGTTATGTTTCTAAGTAATATTGTGAATTTTATTAGATAATATTTTATTTAATTCAAAGCATATTTCAGAATCCCATTCTAAAGTTATTTTGGGAAATAGAGAGTGAGAGAGAGAGAGCTAGGTTTTATAACTAAGCTCCTCCCTCAACAGCCATTAAGGTACAATTCATAAATGGACTAGTGCCTCCATCAGGTCTGTCATAATGAAAGACCCCAGCCCAGAAACCCCAGGCCCCATTGTGAAACCATCAGGGCGTTTTGCTAACCCACGTAAAGAGAGGTCTCTCTGTTAATCAGTTAAGGGTAGTCTATTGTGAGGGGACAGGATGGTTGAGGAAGAACAGAAAAGCAGATCCCAAGGCATGCCTGAACAAACAGGAACTGATAATGATAAGCAGGAACAGAAAAACCAGAGTGTTAATATGTAACTGTCATGAGGTTTATCCAGGAACATAAAGTGAAAAACAACTTTGCCCTTTAGGTAATCTATATGTTGGGTTCAAAATAACCAATAAGAAACCTGTCACTTCCCGTGCGCGCGAAACCTGCCCCATTATCCTATAAAAGACCTGTACCCCAAAGCCCGGTGTGCCAGTTCACCAAAGCTCCGGCTGAGGTTTTGCTGAGCACCCACAGGCGTCTGTGTCTGAATAAACCTCTTGCGTTTGCAGCCAGTGCCTCGTGCGTCTTTCTTGGACAGGGAATCGGTGGGTCTTTCAATAGTTTAGGTGTGAGGTGTTCATGAAAGCTCATGTGTGAAATTTTGCAAGTTTTAGAGGTGAAATAATTGGGTTATGAGAGACTTAACTTAATCAGTGAATTAATCCTTCCATAGGGATTTATGGAGTGGTAACTGTAGTCAGGTAGGGTGTGGCTATGATACTGGGGTTGACAATCAGGTTCCCTGGTGTTGAAGATAGTACTCCCGAGAAATGCTAAGGCCAGAGCAAAAAGTTTTATTTAAAGGATAGAACAGAGAAAGAGGGACAGAGGCTTCTCTGCAGAAGCTGGGGTTCAAGTTGGTATACTGAGGGAGTGGGGGTGTCCTGCCCATTTTTTAGATTTTAGATTTCCTTTGTTCTCATGCCCTCTTCTCCCATTCAGCCTCTGTGACCTGAAGGAAGAGGAAGTATACTAAAGGTATTAACATTTCCTTTCCTTTCTTTTCCTTTCCAAACAGCTCATTCTTTGAGTCAGATCTGATGACTCATTACCTACACTGACTGTTCTTTTGCCACCCATCCCCTCAGCCAGAGGATCTGGGTCCCTGGGGGCATTCCTTTGTGAGCTGAGCTTGGGGGGAGATTTGGCGGGGTGATCTCTCTCTCTCTCTCTCTCTCTCTCTCTCTCTCTCTCTCTCTCTCCCCTTCCTAATGTGATAGCCTCAGCTACTTTTCTCTGCCACACTCCTCTGCCATGATGTCCTGCCTTACCCTAGGCTCTGAGAATTGGAGTTGACCATCAATGAACTAAGACCTCTGAAACCATTAAAACCGCTGTTGACCGGTGACGAGTTCTTGCTTCCCCAATGTTGAAGAATAACACCAGAAAGCACACGCCGAGGCAAGGTCAGAGTAGAAATTAGAAATTTATTAAAGGACAGCAGAAAAGACTTCTCCTGGAGAAAGAAGGGGACCCAAAAGGTGGGAATCCGTGGAAGTGTGGTTGTTTCCCCTTTTTATAGTTTTGGTGATGGAATGTAGGTTGGAAGAGGGGTGGGACACAGGTGGGCCAAAGAAGTAATCTGGTCAGGAAGGACTTCTGAGTCAGCACCTTCAAGTTTGCTGGGGGCTGTTTCCTGGGCTCCATTAACATTTCTTTGAGGTGGACTTTAGCCTAGGGCCTTTTCAGGACTTCATTAACATTCCATGAGTTGTCCTGCGTTTTCCCTGAGTCATTCCCAGCATGGCCTCCATTTTAGATTTCACTCGATATTAGACCCGATTTACCTGACTACACTGACTACCTAACTTTAAATCTGGCTTCACCATGAGCCAGCAATTAAATTGTTCCTTCTAATATTGTTCTGGTCAGGTTTTTGGGTCAAATTAGTAATGAAGCTGACTGAAATAAGGTCAGAGTACTCATTATCCAATTACATTCCAAAGGTTGCACCTCTGAACACTTGTGTATTGTGGTCAAGTCTTCAATATGAGAATTAAGGAGACAGTTAAGACCCAAACTATCATAATTGCATAGGCTTTTCTTGCAGAACTTAACTCTGAGTGTTATTGCATACCTGATGAATTGCTTAGAATTTTCTTGCCTATAATTTTCTCAAGTATTTTTATTTTGAAACAAAATATATAATTATTAATGTGAATTATGCTTATTTAGCTAAAGAGATAAATTATAAACTTAAATCATCTGAGTATAAATTATTGTGTTTGAATAATGGAGATAAATACAATAAATCACTAGATTTGAGAAAATTTTCATTGAACAGCTTTTATGAAGTAAAATTACAAAATACCAGTGTTATATACAAAGAAAGAATGTTGAACATTAGCTATAAAAGTAGAAAACATAGATTCGGTTGGAATTATTTTCTCCAAACAGTAACATTAACAAATCGAGAAAGTAGTCAACTGAAAAATAAATAGGGAGAAACTAAATAAAATACTGGAAAGTGTTATGCTCAAATTCAGGACCCCCAAAAGACCACGAGAGACCAAGATTGATGTAAAGAGCAAAGAGGTGTTTATTGCGAGCTAGCTTGGTCCTCCAGGCACACACAGCAACTGGCGATGCTGAGAGTCCCCAAGTCCAGGGTTTGCAGCAGTTTTATACACTCTTTGGGGGAGGCAGGGACTTCACATACATTATAGCATCTCTTAGCAAATCATCATACACCGCAGGAAAATCATAAAACAACTCTAAAACATGATTAGCACTGGCAGGAACAAGTTGGTTAGGAGTGATTGGTTACTACAAGAAGGGGAATCATTTGAACTGATTGGTTTAAGCCAAGAGGGGTGTTTGTGTTGAACTACATGGTTTCCCAACATGTTATCAACCGTTGAACTACATGGTTTCCCAACTAGTTATCAATGATCATAAACTACTGGGAGGGTCATCTAGCATCCCAAGTATTTGTCTGTCTCATGCTGATTGGTGGCTGCTAGGGGGTTGCTATGGGTCTCCACCTAGCCTGACTGAGTCAGGGACACCTGGATCAGCAGATATCTCAGGTTATTTGTAGATAAATAACTCAGCAGGGTGGGTATGTGCCTAGGAGTTCTATGTGGGTCTTTCCAAGGACAAAGGTCATGCTCCTTCCTTGGACAGGCTTTGCTCTGAAGTAAAGGCTGGATTTTCAAAAACTGTTGATGTAATGTGGCTTACTCTATGTATTTATGCATATCTCTATGTTATGCTTGTGTAAAGACAGTTATTATTTTAAAATACAACTTTGCCTTAAGCCGAAATATACACATAACTATTTTTCTGTAAGTTTGTATCACATCCAGACTTGTTGAAATAGATATATAAAAATATTATGTCTGCATCCTTAATGCCCATTTATTTACATTTCAAAGTAATATACTCCTACTTCAACTCCACCTTTCTACTGAGACCTTTGTGAAAAAAGTCACCCATGACCTTCATGTTGGTAAAATCAATTCTTACATTTGATACCTTTGACCAGATATTCTCTTGAAATACTGATCTTTCAGTATTATTCTTACCAATCTCTTCTAGTTCTCTTGTAATATTTCTGGATTTGACTATTCAACCTCTTTGTTTTATTTTTAAATTCTCATGTATTTTGAGCTCTAAACTTTGTCTTCCAGACTTTGTATTCCATACCTCATCTCTGGGAAACATTTCATTTTTTTGCCCTAATGTGTTATGAAAAGTCCTTTAAATTTTGGTGATTCCTAAATCTGGATCTCTACCTACCCTTGAGTTCTCTAAATGTATAACTACTAGCTGAATTTACTCTGGTAGTAGACAAAATGACACTTTTTTTTAATAGCAAGATTTTGTATACTCTACTGAATTTAAAAATTTTAATTGTCTTTGGAGGAATCTTCAGGTTTTTCTAGTACAAATCTCATAATTAAATAGGTGTAATTTCACTTCTTCCTTTCCTATTGACATGCCTTTTCTTTCTCTTCCCTAATTACTTAAGCTGAAACTTTGAGTACTACATTGAATAAAAATCATAACAATGACCACCTGTCTTGCTTCTAATCTTAAAAGACATTCTCCCAGATTTTTCCCATGCAAAATCAACTTAGAGATATCAGTAGCTTTTCTATACACCAGTAATGAATTGCTGAGAAAGAAATCATGAAATTAACACCATTCACAATAGATGCTTCCATGTGCATACATATGGAATAAATAGAATACCTGAGAATAAATGAAAAGAAGTATATAATGAAAATTACAAAACACCACTGAAATAATCCTAATCACTAAATATGGAAAGACCTTCCATCTTCCTATGTTCATGGATTCAAAAAAATGAATATTGATAAAATTTCCATAATACCCAAAGTGATGTACAGATTTAATGCAGTCCCCAACAAAATAACAATGGCAATCTTCCAAGAACTAGAAAAAGTAAAAAAAAAATCATGCATAAGCACAAAAGACTTTGCATGGCCAGAGCAATCTTAAGCAAAGAGAGCAAATCTGGAGGCATCACAATAGCTAATTACAAGACATTACAGAGCCATAGCAATAAAAGTAATATGTTATTTACATAAAAACAGAAACTTAGACCACTGGAACAGAAGAGAAAAAACAGAAATTAAGGCACACATCTTCAGTCAACTGACTCTGTACAAAGGAATTAAAAACAAGTTGTAGAAGAGGCAGTCTATTGACCACAAGATGCTGAAAACCTGGAAATCTACAATGTAGAAGATTAAAACTTGAACCCCATCTCTCACCCTATACAAAAATCAACTAAAAATGAATCAAAGACCTTAATGTAAAACCTGAAACTCTAAAACTACTAGAGAAAAACCTAGGAAAAACACTTTAAGATACTGGTACTGTAATGGTTTCCTGAATAGGACTTCAAAAGTACAGGAAACAAAGCAAGAATTGACAAATGGGATTAATCAAATTAAAACCCTGTGCAACAAACAATTAAAAAATGAAGAAAGAGTCTAAAGAATAAGATAAAATGTTTGTCAAATACTACCTGAGAAATAATATTCAGAATATTTAAAGAACTCAAAAATCTTAGCAACAACAACCAAAAGCCAACAAGTAACCTAATTATAAATGGAATGATCTTAATGCATGCCTCTTAAAAGAAAAAATGCAAATGCCCAATAAATATATTAAAAATCCTCAATATAATTTTCCACAAGGAAAATGCAAATCAAAACTAAAATTACATTGAAATGCCACCTTTCCCAGTTAGAATGACTATCATAAATGAAAACATGTTGTCAAGGATATGGAGAAAAATAAACCCTTGTTTTATGATAGTGGGAATATGAATTAGTAATGGTATTGTTAAGGTCATATTAATATATAATAAATTAGATTTTAATGCACCAAATATTAAGTTCACCCCCAAAGCTCATCACTTTTCATTTAATGCATTCAGGTAAATGAGTCTGGGAGACAGATAGCCACCTAGGAAGACATCACTCTTGAATGCCCAAATGTAGCATAAAGAAAATGGACATTAGTTGGAGCTTACAGTAATCTCAGAGGATCTTTATAGGTATTGGCTTAGTTATAAATTGACAAAGAATCTTGTTTGCCCTCAGCTGTCAAGAACCATAAGAGAAGATGTTTAAAATGTTTTGAAACACTTTAATGGATGACCATTTGTTTAAACTCCAAGTGTGGTTCATTGTTTGTACTATTTCCTTTTCATGGAAACATTACAAAAAATAAGTGTAAGCTTTTTAGTTATAGATTTTCATAGAAATTCAATATTCTTTGCATGATTTCAGATATTTATCAAATTGCACTTGAGAGAAGAGTTATATTTAAGACATTTAAAGTAACCTTTAGATACCTTAAAAATGATTTCCACATTTGGGTGGTTGTAGTCTATGTCAAATTAAAGCTGCTGTTATTTTAAGAATTTTCTAAATTAACTGTATTTTATAAATAGCAAGACTACTGTACATAATATGAATAACTTGTATTTGAGATTCATCAAATCAGTGTCTATGCAAAAGCTAGTGTATAAAAAATGAATCTAAACTTAAAATATTTTTCACATGTTCTCTTCTTATTAGGAATTAATAGAATTTAGTTTTTTGCCCTTGTTATTTATGTTAGCTCTACACATAAATGGTAATTTTTATTGTATATGCACAAGGAGAGTAAATAAAACTCACATGGATGGAGATTACTAATTTTTTAAACAAAATTGAGACCTCCTATATGTTTTGGAATTCTTTTCAAAGAGTAGTGTAGAATTCCAAAAATCCTGTTGCAGTGAATCTCTTTAAATAACATAGAGGTGTTAGACTTCAACTGTTAACTAATTAAACAAAGTTACTATAAATAGTCCTGTAAGGAAAAATAACAGCTTTCAACATCATTATGTACTTCTTCAACTGGAGAAAAGAGGATAGGATATTTATAAGATTGATTTTAGGTCCTAGCATTCCCACAGTGAAATAGCAAGCCTGGCAATTAGATGGCATTAGCTGGGATTTATCACATAACATTGTTGGACTTCTGGGCAAGGATTCAGGTTAGTTTTTGAACAAGTTTTAAGTCTGGTAAATCTTTAATTAATTCATGCCATAAATTAAATGAGACACCATTTCTTCAAATAAAACAGCTAGGATATTTTTCAATTAGTCACAGAATTGTTTAATATAGGGACGAGGAATTATGTTGCTGTGCATTATTAGCTCACTTCCCTTTTTTCTTTCATTTGCCTAAGCTGGAAGGTACAGAATTGGTGTACTGAAACATGACCTGTGATGGTCTCCACCACTGTACAGTGTTCACAGAGGTCATGTGAAGAGTTTTTGAAGGTAGTTTCTCAAAACCTGTGCCAGGTTTTGTATTCTTTCTTTTTTTTTTTTTTTTTCTGAAACATCAGTGGCTGAATCCTCTAATGTTAGCAATTGCACAGAAATGTTGAGTTCTCTTGATTCTTATTTAGCCATTTCAACATACCCTTACACTTCACTTGTAAGGCAAAAAGAAGCCAAGAGAGCTTTTATAAAATACAAGAACATATTCCATTCACCAACCAAGGGCACATTGAGAATCCTAAAAAAAATGAAACATACTTAATTTTATGATTTTTTTTGTTTTTATTAATAGTCTATATAAAAATAAGACTACAGGAAGGTAAATAAAATGGCCTTTTCCTAAGGCATGATATACTTTACCTCAAGTGACAGTATTATTTCTACAATAGCTTTGTTTGAAATACTGCCTGTCCAATTTCATGAACTTCTCTGATGATGACTTTGACAGTCTTACTGAATCTCTTTAGTTCATATATTCTCTGAACTGTGGCACGACATAGCCTGCTTACTTTCATTCCTGTTATAAAACATTTAAAAGGCATTTTAGAAGCAGAAGTAGATGTTGCAAAAATCCCCTTTGGTAGTTCAATTTTGTGAACTCAAAAGAGGCTATGGTTGTCCTTTTAAAAATTAAAGTATCAAAATAAGTCCAAACATCTCTCTGCATTCTCCCTCCATCTTGCTCTCTTTCTATATTCTTACACAGAAGGCCAAAAAAAAATGATTAGCACTTTATAGAGACAACTAAATATTGTGGAATTAGTAAACAGCAACCAAAAGCCTTGTGCTACAAAGTCTGTGCCAGTCACTAGGGCCACACTGGATGTGGTTTTACTCAAGACGACTACAGCAAAGCCAAGAATAAATAGATAGCTCTGAAACAGATGGAATGAGTTTTAGTAAAACAAAATCAAGAGGTTTCACAGAAAGAAGCCTTTGTTTTTAAATGAAGGGAAAATACTTTTACAGACAATGTGTTTAAAAAATAGTATTAATGGGCTGGGGATGTGGCTCAAGCGGTAGCGCGCTCGCCTGGCATGTGTGCGGCCCGGGTTCGATCCTCAGCACCACATACAAACAAAGATGTTGTGTCCGCCAAAAACTAAAAAATAAACATTAAAAAATTCTCTCTCTCTCTCTCTCTTAAAAAAAAAAAAGACACACCATCATTTAAAAAAAAAATAGTATTAATGATAAAAGATGATTTTTTTAGGTAAGTAACTTTTTATAAGCATTTTGGTCAAAATAACTTAGTAATAAGTCAAAAGTTTAAATAGTTAACAGTTTGGTGATACAACAGACTCTGATACCTAGGCACAGGACAACTTAAGACAGTTTTAGAAAAATGCCTAAATTCTAATTTCCAAAAAATATTCAAGTCAGTTTTTTGTTGACTTACTAATATTAGTTTGTGAAAAAAAAACATTCTATTTTTTAACACAATTTAATGATTCATTATTTAAAATAATGAATGTATGATGGATTTAAACAAGAATTAATCACATTTCACAAATTTCAAAAAATTATGGTATGCCCACAAATATTCCATGTTATCATATTTAGCAATTATAAACCTTTTAATTGACATTCAAATATGTCTGTGTTTAAATATGCAAAATGTTCAAATATGCAAATGGTGTAACATTATGACTGTAATAAACAATATAGGCATTTTATTATTTCATCTTAATGAATAGTAGCAAGCAAGGTGTTTGTTATCTATTATATATATCCTAATTTCTCTGTGATGAAATGTGTGATTTATTATATTTAAACAAGGTGATAATCTTATGTTTCCAGACAAAAGAGAGATCTAGTTTGCAGAAAACTAAGAATGATTTATCTATTTTTCTTAAGAATTGCACTCATTTCATTTAGTTGAAGAACTTCACAAAATACTTTAAGTAAAATTTATTCATCAAGTAATAAATGTAGTCATATATGAATCTCTAAACTTTATGGTTTAAAAAAGTAAATATTGCTAAATAAGTTTTTAGATTGAAGAAGTATTTCATGCTTGGTTATTTTACAACAAATGGTATATAACTCTCAAAAAGCATAATTAAACTTTCAAAATGATGTTATTGAATTTTTTTTGAGTTTAAGAAAGGTTAGTACCTTATATGAGGAGCTATGTCTCAGTGGTATCAAACAGCAAAATATACAAAAGAAAATTCTTTTAAGTCAAAGCATTTCTGAAGTAATCTTTCCTCTGTGTTTGGAAATTATATAAGTGATCATTTTCATTTATTTAAAATCTAATTCATAATTATTTATTTATGCTTATCAGAACCATAAGTTTTTATTCCATTTAACTACAAACTATTTGATTTTACTTACCAAAACTACCTTTGCTATATATGTTTACTGTTGTTGAGTTATTACGCTGCCTCTTTAGTTAATGTAGCATTCCAAAACATTCATCATTAGCCAAACCAAAAAACACTACATAAATATTTTCAATGAAATTCTTTTGGGGCAGGCTGTGGTAATGTATGTGATCTATATTTATCAAAGGAGTGTATTAATTTTAAGAATGAGAAAAAAAGCCCTTCAGTTTATTTCCTTTCAATACATCGACACAGTTTGTCTTGAATTTTAATACCTTCTGAAATAGAAACTGATTCTGTACTTACACAGTGAATTTACTTGTATGTATTACAAGAGGTCTGCACTAAGATGATAATGTTCAGTATTAAGAACTAAAGACATTAAAATGTAAGTTTGAAGCAAGTATTTGTATTGTTACTAGTAGGGTAAAACAAATATTATCAGTCATAAAATATGATTATCTCAATTTTCAAAACTGTTATCCTTTAAAACTAATTTCTTCATAAGTGGTTAAAATAATGTTAGCTTGATATATTATTTTTAAAAAAATTCAAGCAAATTATAATAGATTGGTAATATACCATAGTATGAATTTCCAGATGTAATAAATTACCTTTGGTATTATCATGCACTCTAAATTAATACAGCATTGGTGGACACCTTTGTTAGGAGTTAAAGTGTCACTCACCTCGTTTCCATCCTGGCTTAAGGAAATATGCCACAAATGTTACCTGTCAAATGGGAAATGAATTGCTTTTTCATTATTAGTGAAAACTGAAATCATTGTCCTGGAAATTTGCAATGAAGGTAAGGTGTTGAAAGGAATAATAGACTATGGAAATATAGATGTACAGGAAGGAAAGCATAGAGTTCATAGATCTTTTCTGTGCATTTGTGAAACATATAGCTCAGCTAGTTCAATAAGAGTAAAGCTCATGACAACTTGTCCATGTTGTCCCAGCACTCTCTCTGGAGCTGGATTCAAATGAGTCAGCCCTTGGCCCTCACTGTGCTGGAAGCCATCCTATTCCACCCGGAAAGCTCATTTTAGAGTAAAGCTGGCACTGTTCATGACAGTGTACAGAGAAACTGTGTCATTGGTGACCTTGTTAAGCTACTGAATCTACCAAACATTTATAAACTCTGCCTATCACTGGATGTTCTATTTTACTGAACCTATAAATACTCTTAAGTATGTATGTAATTTTTTTTTCTGTACAAGAGAAGCCAGTCTGTTATGCACATAAAATTTTTGACAAAACAAATGCAGGACTGAAGGAGTTTAAAGAATCTGTATCCTTGGTGTTACTGAATTGCTGCCTCAGTCCATACAGAAACCCACATATCAACTTTGGGAGCACACTCCATACCTGCAGTATTGTAGTAGAAAAAGAGTAAGATACATTTGGGAAATTGTGCTTTCAAGTCTTATTTTCTTTTGTACGCTCTTCAAATATCCCTGGTAGTAAATTATAAACTATTATACTACCTATTTAACTCAGCCAAATCACGCTTGAATTTCTGTTTACCTGCAACTCCGAATGTCTTAACTGCTATATTTTTTCTTCACTAACATGTCAACCACCCTGACCTACCCTGGCATCTTTGCTGGACCAGTAACTGGTGTTAGTCTCTCCTTTTAATTAGTTCTAAATTTGTCCTACAATTGACTCTCCTAACTGAATCCATACTCTATGTTGAGAATACAAATGTCATCTTGTCTTGTCATAACTTAAAATCCCTTGAAAGTTATTTTCAAATATCCAAGAAAAACAAACTGGCTCCTGTCTACATACTCAAATTCATATTTCATACTCTTTCTCTATGTTCTTTGTTCTAATCAAAACCTTCCCTTAAAAATATCTTTGAAGGTATCTTTATTTCTCTAGTAATATGTACTCTGTATTTGATATTCTGTCTTTTATACGTGCAATTGCTTCTAAAACCCAGCTAATTCATATAATGTAGAGAACACAGATATATCATTTAAAAAGATTAATGTTCACATAGATTAACTAATATACTAACAAAAGCCCTGTTCTAAGTCTTAACAAGGTTGGTATATACTTAACATTATCTGGTTAAAATATTAAAAAAGAAAGAAAATTAAAGAATTACAAAGGAACACATGGAAAAACCAGGGAAAACTCACTTGCTTGTTTGAGAATAGCATTTAAAATCATATTGCTCTGACAGTAACACCAATTTACTGTCAGAGCAGTAAATTGTCTTGTTTTACAGTTTAAAAACAGAATTAGCTATTTTTTGCTCTGATTATTTCAAGTGTGACATTACATCATTTACAGAAAAAATATGCTAAATCAATATAATATTGCTTTGCATTAACTTATGTTTATTTGTACAAACACATAAGGTGTGTGTGTACCTTTATTTAATATTTTTTCTACTTTAATTCAAAACTATTTTCATGACATTTCTGAGTTCAATAGTTCATCAAATATTTCAAATATGTTCCTAAATTGCCACTTAGGAAAAAAAAAGTACACTTATTAAGTTCACTAGCAATTAAAATAAAACTGTTAGAGAAAATTTCAACCTGCAAAGAATTTTCTTTCTTATTGTTAATTGCACTCTGACCTGTATTATTATGCTTTACCTCCAGTCATTTGCCTCTTTGGAATTCCATCCTACTATTTTTATTATACTTTTTCTTTCTAAATGCTTTGCTGTACCTTCCAAACAGAAGTGTATCCTATTTGTTATATTTGCTCTTTGTAATTTTGCATCTGTCTATGCTTAGACTTTTTCCAGTTACTTTCTTTTTAGATGATTTTCTCACTATTGATGGCACAGCAAGGCAGACTGTGTAGCACCTGAGCAAGTTCTTCCTTAACACATAGTCTAGTGTTTATGGTTATTAAACTTAGTTTCTAATCTGATTCCTTAAGTACACCAAAGTTTTCTATTGAATTTATCTTTAAATTATCTCTTACAGAATTTCCTATTCTCATTTCTGCCTATTCCAAATTGCTAAAAGGAAAAGTTTAGACAGAATTTGATCAATTAGATCACTAGGCTCGCAAAAGAGATGCAGCAAGTCGGAAAAAACAAAGGAAAGATGAAATGTGATTTCAAGTGTATGAAAATGAAAAGCAAAATAAGATGAACCTATGAATAAGCCAAGAGCTTAATAGTTCCTATTAATTGTTTCATAGAAGTAATTTTTTTGAAACAACCTCTGAAAAAATTATTATTTTATTTATATATATTAATAATTTATATATACATACATATATATATACAATATATATTGTATATTTATATATATTGATAATTTCTAAACCAAACCAAAACAAAGCAAAAGAAGCAAATTTCCACAAGCTATACAATAGGCATTATTCTTTGGAGTACATGAATTATACAACTCAGGTTTAGAACCTTGATTGTTTTAGCACCTTGCAGAAAGTGACAGACACTAAATGCAGAATGTTAGGATTAGTATCTTAGTAGAAGGCTAAGGTTAATGTTCTATTAAATAGCACTGAAATAATTTTTATATTAATTACTTTTGGGGGGTACTGTGTATTGAACTCAGGGGCACTCTACCACTAAGACACATCCCCAACCCTATATTTATTTTTTTTAGAGACAGTGTTCCACTGAGTTGCTTAGTGGCTTGTAATTGCTGAGGTTGGCTTTGAACTCAAAAGTTTCCTGCCTCAGCCTCTGGAGCCACTGGGATTAACAGGCATGAGCCACCATGCTGGACCACATTAATTACTTTTTAATTCATAAGCTCTATCTAAACTGTGAAACTGGTAGTTGTGTGGAGATAAGATTACCTTCCAGATGGATTTGTTTATCCATCCACTTATCTATTCTCCCACCCACATATATCACAATCAGGTAATGAAATGCACTGGTTGCCTGCAAACAGATGAAAAGGGTAGAAAAAAGTGTCAGTTGACTCATGTCCTCAAATCTCAAAATGAGAAATTTCATTACTGGGTAAAATTATAGAAAAATAAACTTTACTCAATTTTCACTACAGAAGGATCTTCTGAAGATGGCACTGAGTCATTGGGGCAAGAAGGTTGCTATCTACCTATCTATCTATTTATCCACCTGTCTACCTACCTACTATCTATCTCTCTCTCCATCATTCATCATATACCTCTCTAATGTTTATCTATCAAACTATATATGAGTATTTTCTTGGTAAACAGAATGAGCATCATGAAGTTCTATTTTTCAAACTACTTCAACTAAAAATAGCCACTGAACATTTGTTGAATAAAACTATAATGTTCATACCAACTTCTTTTATTTTATCTTCTCTTAATGCAATAATTTCTACTATTATTTTGTGGGGTTTTATTGTTTTATTTATTTTCCATTTAGCTCTAGTAAATTAAAATTCACTATCAGGATAATGATGATAAAATAGTTTCCTCATCAAGGGAAATAGTCAAAAATAATAACTACAAGGAAGCTAAGGAGCATTTGTAGATCAATTAATGTTGAAATCAAAGTTATTTTGGATTTATTTAAAAATAAAACTTTTTCTATGAACATTTAATTAATCTGGCTAGTTAACTTTTTCTACTTTAAGGATCCATAAACCTTTATTCAATTTCACTTTTGGTGTGACTTTTATTAATATCTATTTCTCATATGCTTACATTTAAATTTAAATTATTTGCTTAAGAACTATAAATTCTTTGAAAATTGACAGATATCTGACTAGTCTTTTGTAAACCAGGAGATGAGCATCTAGAACTCATTTAATAATACTACTTGATGAATGTCTTTCATTGTCAAAATTGCTTTCTAAATATTTCGATCAAAGTGTACCATTGAAAAACTAGAGATGAGATTATTTTACTAGAACAGTAGCATTTTTTAGCCATATCCAATTTCTGTAGGCATTTAAAAAGCAGATTAGGTCCTAAGCGTAACAAGAAAAGGCAAAATCACACCCTCAGTATTGGGTATATCTCAACTCTTAGAGAATTAGTCACTGGGCATGTCTATCACCAGAGGAATAAATATACCGAATTTTAATAA
The DNA here is from genome assembly GCF_048772815.1 of Callospermophilus lateralis. Taxonomy (NCBI): domain Eukaryota; kingdom Metazoa; phylum Chordata; class Mammalia; order Rodentia; family Sciuridae; genus Callospermophilus; species Callospermophilus lateralis. The sequence goes on along the minus strand of NC_135315.1, from coordinate 98,106,800 downwards.
AAAGTTAATCTCTCCATTAACTATTAATAGAAATTGTTATGTTTCAGTTGTGTGACCTCGGTCATAATGAAGAAAGGGAGCTCTTCCAACTGTTATCTATGCTTTAGTTTGAAATGTCACTTACTATGTTTGCATGTGAGGAGCAATGATAATTTTTATATTATTGCTTTATCCCTTTATGGGCATTTATGTGAATATTGACAAGATTTTTAATGCTAAAATTTCAAAATTGACCATATTAATTCAACTTTCAGTATGCTTTTATCTTAAGTCCCATATACATATATACCCATGTTAAATTATCCTCATTCTCATATTCTGAAGAGAGAAGATTTCTCATAGATCAAATTTGTATAATAATTTCTATAGACATTACATGATGCTAAAGTAACAGGAATGCATTATTATTTTTATAAAACTTTCTGAAACAATTTTGTCATTCACTCACTCAATTATTGGGCAGTGACATTGTGACTAGCAATTCTCTTCCAGGTTCCAAGATGCCCCGGTCACATATGTTCCCTTCTCGTGGTTACATAATAACCATGCCTAAATTTGATTTACCTCCTTCTTCACATGGTTTGATTACCTGTAAGTTCTTTCTTAACAGACATAAGTAAACCAATTTCCTTCAACAAATCAACACATAAAAAATAGTCTCCAACACAGCTAGATTTGAACTGCCAAGCTTCATCAGAAATCTGCCATTAGCTAGACAAATTAAATCCCAGATTATATACAAAGTCAGATTGTATATCAGATTTTCTTATATTATTTATGACTTTCCTAGAAATCTTTTCATTAATATTTTCACATCTTTGTTTACACCATTCTTGATGCCATCATCTTTTCTTCCCATAATTTCTATTAAGGGTACATAGATTTCCTTTTTTTCTCTTTTCTTTTTCCTAAGCCTGTAGTTAATGGAGAATAACCTAATATAAAACAAGGTAAAACACAAACATATCATTCAATTTCTTCAGATGAAGCAATAATTTTTTGGCACAAGGTCACATACTAATCTTTTAAACCTTTATTACATTAAATTAGAAACCAAAAAGACTCTCTCTGTACTTCTTTCAATGCCTGCATTACCACTAACTGAAAACTCTATAGCAGGTTAATGGAAAAGAAGAAAAGAGAGCAGGAATATTAGCCTAATGCCTTCACATGGCCACTGTATCAAGGACAGGCTAATATGAGCAGTGTCCTGGTTGAAAGAATACAGTACTCTTAAGATATTCTGTAGGAGTATTCTGAGGGTAGAAATATTATAAGCAGGAATACTTTTGTAAGAATAGCTATTTCTCTTTGTCTATTTTACTCTCTTTAGTTAACTAGCAACTGATGATAATTTCAGTACTTTTTGTGTAACTCAAAATGTCTTTCAATTGCCAAAAGATTTATGTTTAAAAATGCTTTATATTACCCTTTGGTTCTGAAGTGTCCCTAAAAGTTCATGTGTTGGAAACATGATTCCCAATGCAGCAAGCTTCAGAGATAGGGGTTTTAGGCAATGATTAGGACTCTGACTTCATTAATGGATTAATCCAATTGGACTACTGGGTTACCACCCAGTAGGTAGGTTGGGTTTGACAGAAGGAAGGAGGTTATTGGAGGTGTGGTCTTGGACCATAACTATACCTGGCCTTTTCCTTCTTTCTCCCTGACCCATCTCTCCTTCCTATTAATCATGATCTGAGAAACTTTTCTCCACCATATTCTTCTACCATGATGTTCTGCCTCAAATTAGGGCCAGAGCAATATAGTTGTTTGATCATGAAATGAAGACTCAAAAATCATGAGCTAAAATTTTTCTCCTCTGATTGTTCTAGTCAGTTATTTTGGTCACAGGTATAAAAAGCAGACTAACACAATTTTAATCTGTGAAGTTCTTATTTGCCTGAAGGATTATTCAAGCAATATCATATACAAATACATTTATATGTAATCAGGAGTCTCTGCCATTATATCCCTCAACTTCTAAAATACATGGACCTTAAGAAAAAGAAAGAAAATGAAAGAGCTTATTTTTGAAGGTAGTTTTAATAAAAATAGACTAGCTCTGAAAAGCATTTATTTATTTATTATTTATTTTGGTACTGGGGATTGAACTAAGGAGCACTTGGCCACTGAGACATATTCCCAGCCTATTTCTATGTTTTACTTAGAGACAAAGTCTCACTGAGTTGCTTAGCATCTTGTTTTTGCTGAAGGTAGCTTTGAATTCATGATCCTCCTGCCTCAGCCTCCTGAGCCTCTGGGATTGGAGGCATGTGCCAACATGCCCCCTGAAAAGCATTTTTATATGAGCAAAAATATCTTCCTCATGCCTTTTACCACATATCATATAAGAATGTATTATATTCTTCCTAAATAATAAGCCAACTGGCACATAATTTAATGATAGTCTGAATTCCCTAAGTTCAAGGGACTATATCTTATTATAATGTACATACACTTGGAACAACACACATGCTGATAATGGAAATCTGCATTTCTCCATTTACTTTGCATACTTTTAAACTTAAGAAAGTTTCAAGGATATTATCATAATTAATTTACAGACTTGGATAAGTGTAATATATTGATTATTTTACTTCTATTATAAATTATGTCCTCATAATTTCTAAAATTTTTCATTTGAAATTATGTTAAAATTTCTACATTATAATCAGTTATTTAAATATCTTTTAGGTAAAAATGTAAATACATGGCAATTTTGTTGTTCATAATATCTTTGCACAAATTAAATAGCTTCTTTGTTTTTTAGAATTTTGTAAACCAACCTCAATCTAACTAGGATTTAACAAACTAATTTACATGGACAACCAAACATTTATTTATTGGCTTGAGGAAGTACCATATGAGAATCTTACTTAACTATTACCACAGGTGAGAAAAGTCACATATTTAGTTAAGTTCTATATAAACATTTTCTGTAATACCTTTTTTTTTCCTTTTTGAATTTTCAGATGTATTATTCACTAATTCTATATCAATAGGTGTTGGGCCACATAATACAACATTTGAATCAGATTATCAGAGAGTGTTCTGTTTATTAAATTCTGTGTGGGTTCATTTATGGTATACAGTGTTGGTGCATTTTACAGATAAATAACACTCCAGATAGTCCATGAAAAGTTAAACATAGGGCCACACAGATAATACCAGCCTTTGTCAGATTCATTCAAAGTGGGTTCTACTTTTTCCTTTAGCATTTTCTAAGAAAATCTCCACATGGGTGGGTATATATTTAGTTTAATTTGGTATATCATTTCAGAGAATCATTTAATATTGTTTAGATTTTCAAATCATCTTAATGGTAAAAGAAGATATATATTTAACAATATTGATCAAATGTTCAAATCCTATATTTAATGAAATATTAAATACTAAATAGAAATACTAATGAATTTTAATAAGGTCATAAATATTTGATAGAAAAATACATTTTTAAATATTAACTTTTATCATGACAAATTTGCTCTTATAATTCTACTTTATCTTCTACACACTATACCAGACTTTTATCTTTGCTATATGCCACATGTTAAATGCAAGTAATGTGAATTATGTATTTGTTCTATACCTGAAGAAAAATTTATTGACTTTCAATTATTAATAACTAACCTAATTTTAACTGCTTACTAATTTTATATCCCAATTGGGACTGAAACATATTGTTATATAAACCCAATGATTTTACTTGAGCTAACATGACAATAGTCTTTTTATTATAACATACTAAGATTTATACACATTTTCCCCATTCTGCATTTAGTGAGGACATTTTTGTATAAATTAGTGTTCCTTTCCTCTTTTAACATATCATCATGCTAACATAATATGTTATAGAATTATTATTATCTTCTATTTGAAATATTTGAGTTCATATTTGGTAAGGAAATTCTATAAGAAGTACAACTTTTAGACCTATATAATGTTTTTCAATATGTCAGTTTTAAAATAGTTGTCAATTGCCCACCTAGATGGAAAAAACAAGCTTAGGTAAACACCAGAAATCAGAAATAATTGACAGTAGCTGTAAGAACAAATGATGTATGCCTCTCATGGGAATACTCAGCTTGGACAATTTTGTAATTCTGCTGATTTTTCCTGTTCCTTCCATGTTTACTTATGGTTTGTGAGAAATAACTATGTTATTAGTTTGTCTTTTAAATTGAAAAATAACACAAATAATATCTCTACCTACCTACCTATTTACACATGAAAATATTATTTAGAGAGGAGCTGGTTTTCAGGTACAAAACTACAATTAGGTAGATAGAATGAATTCTAATGTTCTACAGTATAGTAGGGTGAATGTGGTTAACATTTTATTTTTTCCAGTTCTGGAGTTTGAACTCAGGACATTGCACATGTTAGACAAGTACTCTAATACTGAGCGACATCCACAGCAATTCATTATGTTTCAAAATTGCAAGCAGAAAGGAGTTTTAATTATTCTAAACACATAAAATGATAAATATTTCAGGATATGATATAGTAATTATGATTTAATTATTGCATGTTATATACATGTATACATTTATTCAAATACTACACTACTGTATTCCATAAATATGTACAATTTTTATGTATAAATTGAAAAAAGATACACATTATATATATATAATATATTTTCATTTTAATATATTGAAATATAGTAAAATGATTCCATTTTTAAGTAAATAGAGTAGATTTATAACAGTACACACTATGTCAATGTTTATTACCTTTTAATTGCTTTTATTAATCCGTGAGCACATCAAGGATATTCCTAGGTGAAAATTTCAGTTCACTAAAGACAAGTTATATTCTGATTACCAATGCTGTAAAAGCACATTAATATAAGAACCTTATTACTATATAATGATATAATTCCCTTTTGACAGTAAATTACCCACACAAAGGAGTATATCATCCACCTTATTTCTACTTAGAAATGCAAATTTGTTTAGTAATGACACTCATTAAGATGTCCAAATGGGGCAGCCATTGAAAATCATTTATCACAATGAAATTAATCATAGTAAAAGTGAATGTCCCAACATAAATTATTATTCTCTTTATAGGTTTATATGATCATGAAAGTCAGCATGGTACATGAATTAAATGTAGGCATTTTGATGGAGACATCTATAGTGTGAGTGAAGCTCTTCTGTTGAAACTCTTACGCTTTCAGTCAATTCAATTAAATTTTCAGTGCTTCAGCCTCTCCTTTTATAAAATGGTGATATTATCAACTGTGGTGACAAAGACTAAGGGGAATAACATAAGTGACTACTATATGAATATCATTAACTATTACATAAATGACATTTGTTGGTTTTGCTTAAGAATTTCAACTATAGTGTGCAGGGCTAAACCTTTGAGATATCCTCCATTAAACATCTATAATTCATTTAATCTTTTAAAACATATTTTCCCCCAGTGGAATTTCTTTGAGAAGGCTGCCTTTGACCTGACACTTATCAGTGCCATGGATACATTCTCAGTACTGTTAAATACTCTTTAGGCTTTTGCTAGCCCTCTTCCCTGACCAATATTATATGATCTAGAATGTTAACCCTTTTTTTCCTATTGGTACCAGGGATTTACCACAGGGAGGCTTAACCACTCAGCCACATTTCCAGCCCTTCTTTGTATTTTATTTAGAGACAAGGTCTCACTGAGTTGTTAAGTGCCTCGCTGAGTTGCTGAGGCTGGCTTTGAACTCATGATCTTTCTGCATCCGCCTCCCAAGCCACTGGGATTACAGGCATGCACCACCATAACCAGCTCTTATATGATCTAGAAATCCCTATCCAACTTTAATATCCACATCAAGGCACCTTGAGCAGCTTTGCTTAGTTCTAGAAATTAAGACAACAATCCTGTCCAGCTTCTGAGTATTTTTTAACTTACATGTGACTTGCACAATAGTCTTCTATCTTCTATTTAGGTTTTCAAACATCTATTTGGTAAATGTTAAATTCTAAAAACTACTGACTCTAAATTTTCCTTCCCTATCATTGGTTGTGATGATTGTGGTTCCTGGGGCAGCTGTGGGCAGGTGGAAGTGGCAGGACACAACTGATTCCACTTCAGCAAATATCCCTTCAGTCCATAGAACTTCTAAAGTTGGTTCTTGGTCTCTCCTCTGTGTTGATGTATGCCATGGAATAAGATTTAGTATTTGTAACTTTTCTGCTATTCACATTTGAATTCATTGGTTATGTCTCCTTTCAAGCAATCCAGGTACAATCTATATACCGAAGTTGAAGATTTCAATGCATTATGCTTCACATAAATACCCATAGTTTAAATGTATGTCATTAAGGTATGTTGACGTCTAATGAGTAAATTTTGTAGATATTTAGGACCAAAAAATTAGATAATTTGGGTAAGTAAAATAGATAAGTCAAATACAGGAAACAACTATAAAGCTCTCAAAATATTTCTGGGAATTAATCTTTGTATATATTTGTATATTTTCTCCTAATAAGAATGAAATATAATTGGGTTCACAGTTTTGAATTTTTTTCTTTATGATTGTGTATGTATAATCTATGCATCTAAAGTAAAAACCACTGAATCAAAAATGGGAATTTTAAATATGGAAAAATTTGACTGTATGAAGATACTGTATTTTTAGCTAATTCCTTATGTGAACCAAATAGGAAATACGTAGTTGATTGCTCTTTGAATATTATGTAGTTGTTCCTATGAGCTATCATTTTTAAATATAGAAAAACATTACCCCATACCTGAAGAATAATTTAATTGAGGTTATTGAGCAAATTTCAGTGAGTCTATGCAGTATTTGTAATTATGTGGAAAATATTTGCATCCATGTATAGGTTAATTTATTCTCCAAAGAATTCCACATTTCATCAGATTTTTAAAGGTTTTTAAAAATCAATTATGTGGGTTTATTTTTCTCCCAGAAAGTTCATTGAGTTGTTATAATGTGATAATGTAAGGCCTTTAATGAATGACATTTTTTCCCTTCATATTGTATAATACTACTCAAATTATCACACATAACCCTTTCTCTAACTTGTGTGAGTGAGTAACTGTTTGGTGTTCACATTTGGCAAAGTCTCTGCATCATGCAGACTCTGTGGTTTGCACACACAAAATCAGTTGCGAAGTCTGATTTTTAACTTACTCTTCATATGCTTCCACCTAGTTCTCACCATTTGATTCTGATCCTTGGTAGATTTTGTTACTAGTCCTCATAATAGTCAATAGTTTCCAGATGTTTGTCTATACCAGTTCTCGTTGCACTTAGAGTAATGCCATTTAACTAATTTAGCCTATTCACATTTAACTAATTCACAGAGAATTAACTAATTCATTTAACTAATTCACAAAGAGCTCCAGTGTTCTTATTTTTACTTGGCAGAGAAACAGAGAGAAAACTGGTGCACCTTTGTATCATACTAACCATTAATGGTATCGAGAACTTGATTTTATTTCCCAGATCTCACTGAAGAATTCTGTGGGTAAAATTTTTAATGTTGTCCTCTATCATCTATTTTTTCTGCATTGCTATTCTTTTCAGGGCTCATAAACTCAGCAAGGCAGCAAACTAATCCTGTCAGATTTCCAGTTTTTATTTTCCTGGTAATTCGTTTACTGCTAGAAAACAACTTCTACCTTGTAGGGTTGTTTTTGTCCCCTTTATTTTATTTTGTTTACAATTTTTATCATCACTCTGTTTCTAACACTAGGCAATAAGCAAGAAGAAGAAAAGAGTCAGTAATATGAAAGAAAAAGAAGATAAATAATTACTAAAAAACTACTAACAAAAGCTAGCAGAAAAGAATACATTCAATAATATTGTCAGCACATAACAGGTATAAAATAATTCAGCTTTCTGAAAATGTTAAGGGCAAGCTAGATAATACATAGAGAAAAAGTCTGCTGGATTTCCAAACACAAGACCATGTCTAAAAACACTAACCCAAATACCTATCACAGCTTTTCATATCCAACATTTTGATAAATTTGATTTTTAAAATATCTAATTAATTAATAAATGGAAAGTAGTGATATCAAAAAGCAAACTTGATGTGGCAATGATATAAAACATGCTTCATCATCAGATGATTAACTGCCTTAGTTGACAAAGTAAAATATTTAGTAAATTTTTCTTCAGTTTAATTATTGTTTCCTTGGTCAATAAGCTGGTAAGTAAAGATGCTATTTATCAAAAATTTTCTGCAACCTTTCATTTGTACTGTGACTATTCATAAGTAGCAAGATTCTAAATTTTAAAAAAAATTCACAATACTCTGTAAAACTCAACTCTTTACCTGAATCCCATTACCTTGAAATTAACATTAAAAACTTGTTTAACATGTAATTTAGCCAAAGCTTCTTCTGAGACTATATTTATTAGCTTCAAGAACACACTATTTTCTGTGTAAAATGCAATGTTCCCAACAAAATCCCTCTACCCTATATGATATCCCACTCTCCCTCACCTTTCCCTGAAAACGTAAAACATGAATCAAATTCAAAAGTTTAAAATTATATTAGACTTAAATTAGATTTAACATTAATCCACTACATTTTGACTAAGTATCTTGAGCACATTCCTAGTTGCTTGTCTTCATTTTGAATTTAAAATTAATACAATTCTGGTTTGGGATGTGGCTCAAGTGGTAGCGTGCTCGCCTGGCATGCGTGCGGCCCGAGTTCGATCCTCAGCACCACATACAAACAAAGATGTTGTGTCTGCCGAAAACTAAAAAATAAATATTAAAACTCTCTCTCTCTCTCTCTCTCTCTCTTTCTCTCTCAAAAATAAAATAAAAAAATAAAATTAATACAATTCTGAATAGTTGCTAATATTTATGTCGATAGAAGTAGGGCAATATTAACCAAAGAGAATTTGTAGGTAAAAGTGGATACAGTTTTCTCTTTACCTTCCATAGTTTAAAAATGTCTTATTATGTAATAGTTATATTGGGCAAACTCTATAAGGACTTCTTAGATATTGAAATTAAGTACTCTTGGACGATCTTTTCCACATTAATAAAAAAAAAATCTAACATAGACAAGTGAAAATTTTTGGCTCTTCTTCAGTATTTTCTACTCATAGTTCACTTCCTAGCACAACTGATAATTCTGTTCTGACTACAATTCTAGCCTGAAACTTACTTCAATAAAAGTAATGGAAATAATCAGTAAATAAATTTTTAAAAAATCAAATATTTACAAATCTCCAATATTCCTATAAACTTTAAGAATACTATTTATTAATAAACATTTTGTTCATTAATAAATTTAGGTCTTTCTTCTGGGATATCTGAGATTTATACAATCTTCCCAATAGAAAAATCAGAATCCTAGTCAATCAAATGTTTGGAAACATACATAGGCTTTACTAATTTATTATTTTCTGTATTTTAACCTGTTAATAAAATTTTGAAGTAAAAGTGATTTAACTTATGTAGCAGTTTGATTTATTTCAATTTAGTCAACTGAGAACTCATAATGTATAAATGTACATATGTGATTAATGTATTCATATATTACAAAAAAGTAATAGGTGAAGTTGTAGCTCAGTGGTAAAGCACTTGCCAAGCACATGTCAAGCACTGGGTTCCATCCTCTGCATCACACAAAAACAAATAATTAAAATGAAGGGTTTTTGTCCATCTACAACTAAAAAATAATAATAATAATATTTAAAATGTAATAGGTGAACCTTTGCTCTCAGGAATTCCACAGTCTCAAAACATGTGCAAGCACATTTATTTGTTCACATAATAAATCTTTTTGTGAGTTGCATGTTCACAATTTTTCTAAAAGAGAAGATGTGCAATAAGACAGGACATCAAAACCCTTAAATGCAGATGAAAATGAAAAAGTTTAGGAAATCAGAAACCATATTTGGAAGTGAACAATAGTCATCTTAATGTTGATTGAGCAAGATGAAGAGTAAAGATTTGCTCACAAATACCTTGAATACCACAAGAAGAAGTTGTATCAATGCCATCAATTGGGAGAGAGAAAGGAGATTAAAATATGTATAAGATACATACCTAGTGGGTAAAACATAAACATTAAACAAAAACGAGAGGGAGGAGAGAAAGGGAGAGAGAAGGGAAAGCATATGGAAAAGGTAGGAGACCTTCAATGTTACACAATATTATAAGGGGTTGTGAGGGGAAAGGAGGAGGAAAAAAAGGGAGAGAATTAAACAACAGCATCCATAATAGAATGTTGTAGATTGATCCATTAATACCAGTTTAAAACTGAAATAATTGACACCGATCACTCAAGGTAATGGAAGCATCAAGATATAGGGAAATTTTTAATTCAATGATCCTTAATTTTCCCAGCATAAAATAATATATATGAACCTATATGTGCATATGTATAATGTACACATGAGAACTTATTTATTTTTAAGTCTACTTACAACACTATGAAGTATTCTGAAAAAAAAAAATTACGTCTCTAAGTTGAAGCTTTATAAACAGTAAACAGAATTTCAATAAAAATAAAGCACTTCTTACCAGAGTAAGAATTAGCATTGCCCTACCTCAGTTTAGCAAACAAAATGACTTCCCATGACTGAAATAAATGGAGCTTGGGATATAGAAATCCAGAAAATCCAGATTTATATAATAATATAATAAATCGATCAGCTAAATACTACAATACTAATAGTAATGTGAATAATAATGCTATAAATTATATAAATAAGAGTAATGATCACCATCACAAGCCTCTGATAAACTGAAATATTAATACGCAATAATAGCAGTCAATATGTATGCAGTACTATTTGTGGCTTTTACAGTCAAAATTGATTTTTTAAAACTATAGGAAAATTTAAAGTTCACTTTTAAAATGAACAAAGTCCATTGAAAACTTTGTATTATTTAAAGTAAGATACCTAGTAAATGGACATAGGATCTAAAATTCATCTCTCCCCATTTCCCCCCCCCCCTTTTTTTTGGTTCCTTCCCAGTTACCTACACATGATCTGAAGTATACCCACTCCACTTTAGTGAGTAACATTTCAAAGAATCGTTAAGGTATAAAACTCCCCGGCTTTAAGGGTTTTGACTTTTCCGCTGACATTTTCCAGCAGGTTGTACTGTACATGAATAGTTCCTTTGTAAAAGATCTCATAGTCGGCAATCAACCTCTGAGCAATGCTCTACTGTCAAGGACCTCCGTAGTGAGTGCCATGTCTCATGTTCAACTTTCATGTGATGCTCTGTTTCCCCAGGTTGAAATCTTCACTATGTTATCTTTTTTATAAATTTTGAAGTATTATTTTTATGTTACCAAGAGCTAGAGTCGTTATACAATGTAGCAATTGCATTCACATATGTTTATGGGGAAAATGATATATCTACTACTTTTTTACCATATATATCTACAACATTTTTACAGGTAATTCAGGAGAATGTGGATCTAATGATAGAACTTGTTTGTTTTAAATTTGGGTCACTATAAACCAATTAGATAAGAAGAAATGTCAGTAATCTGGGGAAAAAAATCTTATATATTTATAATGGTTCATATAACAAATAGATTAGCTAAATAAAGCTAAGAAAAGAATTATACCCTTTTTAAATTTGGGATAAAAAGGATTCTGTGAACTAAGGACAGTGAAAATTCATATCAATCCAAAGTGAATTTTTAGAATGGCATATTTTTAAAAGTATGGATAAGAGTTTAAAATGAAATGCAATAATCATTGAAGGCAGTCTTGGTTTTAGGGGTACATCATGACAACTAGTTCCAGATTATATTTTGAAATAATTACTGGACTTGGAACCTTGAAATTGCAATGGCTAAATGTAGTATATCTTGCTGCCAGTAAACATTTGACAAAGTTTCTCTTAATAGTCTCTTCTAAAAAAATGGAGAAATGTGAATTCATGATAATGCATAAGGTTGTTTTAATTAGTTAAGCAAGCATACTCAAATAGAACTAGTAACTGAAATTGCAGGCATCAATCTAAGGCTAATAAATATGAATATATTTAATATATTCATATTTATTAGTGTTAAATAATACATCCAACACATTAGTACCTTACATAAAGGTGGTGGTACATGTTAAGGAGTATGTGAATAGCACAAATCTGGTACATTGGATTTTAAATTATGATTCAGAAAATTTCTTCAGGTTAGAATGGTGTATACAATTTAATAAAATATGCATACAAGAGAAAGAAGAGAATTTCCTATATTAAATTTCAAAATAATTAACTGGATAATTAGAGTTCAGGAAAAGAAATAGTTTAACAGTGTTTCCTTTGAAAATATTGCAGGTACCATGCTATAATTGACTCAGACTCAGTGTGAGCCATCAGCATGACATGGATGCCAAACAGGAGAGAAAAAAAAAGAATCTGAAGTCATTTGAGCTGCATTAACAGAAGGGTAATGTCAGGATGGGAACGCCAGGGGCCCTTTGACAAAGGCCTCATCACATCAGTGCTTGAGTGTGCTCAGAAGACATCATGTTTTAATTTAAAGTTGGCAATTTTCAAAATAAAAATCAGTAAGGGCACTGGTAATTTCCAAATGTATGCCAATTTGAACAATGGTACTTTTTTAGGAAAGATATTATTAAAAGCATCTTGATAAGGTATCTAAGTGACTCTCACACTATCTTAGTAAGAGATGAAAGAAATTTTGAATCTGCAGCACACATACAAACTTACTTCCAAACTGCCATACTTGTTTGCTGTTCAGAAATGTGGTAGCTCATTATCTTGTAGTTGGCTGTCCCTGGAAATATCTGAAAAGCCCAATAACATTCATAATACATATTTATATTTGTGTAGTGCTTTATACCAGAGTCAATATAATCCTGAAAACACATATTGCTTTTATATTTCTTAACATAGCCTGTAGAGTCAGGAAAGTTAAGCCTTTTCCCTGGGCTCACACCTATACAAAGTGGCTGGTCTGTAACTATAATCTATAAAGATGCCTGATGGCGCTGAGCTCTACTAGTCTGTAAGTCGGGTGGCAGCCCAAGAGAAAAACTGGGTCTCATGCTACCTTAAAACCACATAATGAAAGGGCCTTTTTAATGTTATTATAGGGTAAACAGTGAAATTGATTTAATTTTAGATTTTTTGGATTAATCAAAAATATGGTCATTGCTTTATTATTGATCACATATAAACAGGTCTGGTTTCATGATATTTTCTACTGTGTGTTGGAAGCAAAAACAAAAAGTTTTCTTTTTACTAAAAGTTTTAAAAGATGGTCATGACATAGGGATTCAAATTGATTACTGTGCATAAAACAGCAAGAAAACAAACATTTTTTTTGGTTCAGAAAAATAATTGAAAATGTATATGATAATTACATATATATAATCTTTGATACCAGTAAGTGAAGGCCAAATATTTGCCTATGACAAAGCAATTAATTATGGCTTGCTCTAGACTTTTTTTTCATCAAAATATATTAGAACTTTATTTTCTTTAAGCCAAAGACCATTATATATTTGTCAAGCTCTTCAAGGTGTTTCTCACATGATTTCTTTGACTGGGCCTATCACAAATTATCATTGTTTTAATTATTTAAAAAAGATGAAGAGTTTTAGTTCACCAGCATCATGAAAGAGAGAAAATCACACGGCATTAAAGAGAAAATTAATCTACATGTGCCAACATATGCAATGGTAAATTGAGCAATTAACAACAGATTTTTGTGTTGAGAAACTCTACTAGTGTTCCTGAAAACTTGAAAGTGGCTATCAAATATGCCTGTGTGTGGTTAGGAGAGACTTGAGCTTCTATAACTAGAGTCGGGTTGTCAAATGCCCATAGAATTCCTTATGGAGCAAAAGGTCATAATGTCAGTACTCTTTCAGTGTTCTTTAGTCTATAGTGTGTATGTGTGTGTTTCTTCTTTTAAACTAATTTCCAAGCTATATTTTTTTTCTGATTTAAATTTATTATAAGAATTTTGATGAATGGAGAATTGGTACTATATGGAGTCTGCCCATATTAGTCTATAGTCTCTCGTGATTATTTAGTAAAAACACCTTCAACACTGCCTCAGCTGAAGCAGCCACAGAAGAACCGGATGCATTTATTGATTGGTTTATGTATTTATTTATTTTTGGTGTTAAGATTTTTGAGTTCTTTATATATTCTACAGATTAGTGCTGTATCTGATGAGCATGTGGTAAAAATTTGCTCCCATTCTGTAGACTCACTGATTGTTTCTTTAATTGAGAAGCTTTTCAGTTTGAATCCATCCCATTTATTGAAGTAAACCAATCACAAAAAAACAAATGCTAAATGTTTTCTCTGATATAAGGATGCTGATTCATAATGGGAATAGGGGGCATGGGAGAAATAGACAAACTCTAGATAGGGCAAAGGGGAGGGAGGGGAAGGAAGGGGGCCTAGTGTTAGGAAAGGTAATGAAATGAGATGGAGATTATTACTCTAAGTTCGTGTATGCATACACGAATGGTGTGACTCTAACTTGTGTATAACCAGAGATATAAAAAATTGTGCTATATATGAATATGAATTGAAATGCATTCTGATGCCATATATAACATGTTAGAATAAATTTTTAAGAAATAAAATAAAAATTTAAAAAAATAAAATACCAGATGCAGACTTTAGATAAATCTCAAAGGCAGCAAAGCTGTTTCCTGAAACCTCATTAAGAACAAATGCTGGTGAGGTTAGCCAATCCCCAAAACAAATGCTGAATGTTTGATTTATGGAGGCTGACTCATAGTGGGGTAGGAAAGGGAAGCAAGGGAGGAATAGATGAATCCTAGATAGGGCAGAGGGTGGGAGGAAAAGGGAGGGGGCAGGGGATTAGCAAGCATGATGGAATGTGATAGACATCATTATCCAAAGTACACATATGAAGACATGAATTAGGTGTCAACATACTTTATATACAAACAGAGATATGAAAAATTGTGTATATATGTGTAATAAAAATTGTAATGCAAAAGAAACAAAGCACATGCATAAAGACATGAATTGGCATGAACGTACTTTATATACAAAGCTATGAAAAACTGTGCTCTATATGTGCAATGAGAATTGTAATGCAAAAAAAACAAATTACATCTAGTAAGAATATCATATGTTCTATGCATGTATAATCATATCAAAATGAATTCTACAGTCATGTATAACTAAAAAGAACCCATTAGAAAATACCATTAAAACAACAATAATAACAACAACAACAACCAAAAAACAAATGGCGATATATTTGCTGAATGTTGTGGGATTTATTTAAGTCCTGTGTTCCCACTAGATATGAAAAAAAATTATATTATTACTATTTCTCAAATATATGAAATATATTCTGTGATTGCTAACAATTTTATAGCTATTCTAATGAATTTATGATAAAATAGTGAGAACTCTCCTCATCCCACTCTGCTATGTATTAAGTGTTGGTAACTCCCCAGTTCATATGTGGAAGTCCTAAAGTGATAACTTATTTGGAGGAAAAACCTTTAGGAGGCAGGAAGTTTTGATTAGGTCATGTGGAGAAGGTCCCCTAATGGGATTGTTATCCTATTAAAAAGAGGAAGAGACCTGACCTCTCTTTTAATATATGCACCAAAGAAAGGTCATGCAAGGAAATAACTAGGAAGTGACTAATAATCTACCTCTGGCATATCTAGCTTTCTTGAATTTGCTCAGAATTTTCTCATGTTTATTCACATAATAATCTCTGATTATTCAATAAATACATCTTCAACACTGCCTCATCTGAAGCAGCCACAGAAGAAAGTTGCAAAAATGAGGACTGTTTTAATAATGAATCAACAACTACTTTTAGTATGGCTTTTTATCTGGGGCTAATGATCAGAACTTTTTTTCACCTTGTTTTGTATTACATCTTAATTTGTCCAACACTGTCTTTTTCATGCAGAAGTCCAAATGGTGGTCTCATATTTTATTTTTGTACTTCCAGAAGTTCTAAAGGGCACCTGTTTCTCTGGTTAGTAAGTACTCACATCCAACTTAGCTTATATGTTAAGTCTAATTATTCTTTTATTGAAAGATCATCTGTTTATTTTCATGAACAGAATGACACCATGATTTCTGGTTATTAAGAAATTAGGTCTTAAAATGGAGCAATCTATATTGTTCGAGTCTCAAAGAATATGTAAGCTAGAGTAAGAATCACCCATATATATTATTAGAATGACTTCAGATCAGTAAATCAGATGACACACTTCATGAAAATGTAGACCCTAAACTTAAACTAAAATAAAATTTCTCATGTACATCACAATTATAAGTAGCCAAAGAGTTTTATATTTAAGACCAAAGAGGATTCCTAATAATGCATTTTTTCTTGGAAATGTGTATATTTTTCTTCAGTCTCCCAGTGCATTCTGGAGAGTAAAGAAGCAGACTGTTTCATTTCAGTAGGCAAGGATACAATAGCTCTCAGAGATATTCACTATTAACACTAATGACAGTGAAAGTATTTTAGAAAATTTTACAATAATTGCTATTTATATAATACAAAATTTAGCTTTTCAAATACCTTGTCATAGTACACATATAAACAAATTTATGGAATAAAATAAATGAAAAAACAAATAAAAAATTAGTAACATCAAATATTTGTTCCCAGAATGTAGGCTACCTGTTCACCTCATAGATTATTTTTTTTTTTTGCTGAGAAAAATACTTTTTAGTTTAAGTCTATTCAATTTGCTGATTCTTGGTTTTAATTCTTGTGCTATAGGCATCTTATTAACAAAGTAGGGGCCCAGCCCACATGATGAAGATTAAGGCCTACTTTTTCTTCTATTAGATGCAGAGTTTCTGGTTTAATTCCTAGATCCTTGATCCATTTTGAGTTAACTATTGTGCATAGTGATAGAGATTCAATTTCATTTTGTTGCATATGGATTTCCAGTTTTCCCAGCACCGTTTGTTAAAGATACTATCTTTTCTTCAGTACATGCTTTTGGCACCTTTGTCTAATTTTACCCCCCACACATCAGATGGAGCTCTAATCTCTAGAGTATATAAGGAACTCAACAAGTTAAGCACCAAAAAAAAACCAAATAATCCCATTAATAAATGGGCCAAGGACCTGAAGAGACACTTCTCAGAAGGGGATATATAATCTATCAACAAATATAGGAAAAAATGCTTATCATCTCTAGCAATCAGAGAAATGCAAATCAAAACTACTCTAAGATACCATCTCACCCCAGTAAGAATGGCAGCCATTATGAAGTCAAATATCAACAAGTGCTGATGAGGATGTGGGGAAAAAAGATACACTCATACACTGCTGGTTGGACTGAAAATTAGTGCAGCCAATTTGGAAAGCAGTATGGAGATTCCTTGGAAAGCTGGGAATTGAACCACCATTTGACCAGCTATTCCTCTTCTCCGACTATACATAAAGGACCTAAAAACAGCATACTACAGGGACATAGCCACATCAATGTTTATAGCAGCACAATTCACAATAGCTAAACTGTGGAGCCAATCTAGATGTCCTTCAGTGGATGAATGGATAAAAAAAATGTGGCATTTATTCACAATGGAATATTACTCAGCACTAAAAAAGAATAAGATCATGGCATTCACAGGGAAATGAATGGCATTTGAGCAGATTATGCTAAGTGAAGTTAGCCAATCCAAAAAAAAACAAATGTTGAATGTTTTCTCTGATATAAGGGGGGGGTGATTCAAAGTGGAATAGGGAGAGAGAGCATGGGAGGAAAATTACCTCTAGATAGGGAATAGGGGTGGGAGGGCAAGGAAGGGAGAAGGGGAATAGCTAGGATGGTGGAAGGAGAGGGTCATCATTATACAAAATGAATGTATGAAGATGTGAATTTGGTGTCAATATACCTTATATACAAATAGAGATATGACAAATGGTGGTATAAAGGTGTATTAAGAATTATACGCAAAAAAATATAAGAAAGCTCATGTGTAATGGCATAATTTGGTGTGAACATACTTTATATACAGAGTTACAGATAATTATGAATTTAATGCACTCCAATATTGTCATGTATGTAAGAAAAAAATAAAAAAAGAAAAAAAAGTAACACCAAATAAATGAAATTTATATGAAGGACATTTTGTATTTAGGAAATCCATTAGAGTGTGGAAAAGAATGTTTTCAAAAAATATCACTACCACATAGGCCTAAGGAATCTAGAATTGATAACTTGAAAAAGGCAGAGGCAAAGCGTATTTTTCTTAAATGTGATAATGATATGTACGTATGATACAAATTAATATAATTATATGTTTATGTGTGTGTGTGTGTATATTCATTCATTCCAAGTCACTCAGATAATTTTTTAAAAGAGTATAAAATTTTCTGCAGAGGAAATGTAATTTAATTAATCACCTTATAAATCCTTAAGATATTTGAACAGGTATAGATTGATCTAAGTATTTAAATATACACATGTAGATATACATAAATGGAAACATAAGTAATATTATAATTATGATATGCATTAAATTTAAAAGAATTTCAACACATTATTGATAAAAATTTTTACATGTACATATATAATGTACTCTTATTCTTCCACTCTTTCTTTTATATGGAGAAGAGATGCTCAATAAGGTCTTGCTACTCATTTGTTCTCTATTCATTTGTGTTTCAAGGATTACTAAAGACTTGTGATGTGTGTTCAGTAACATGAGTTTAATTCTGTTTTAACTTTTCATAATTAAAAGAAGCTAAATCATGTTTTTTATAGTTACTTCTATTTAATCTTTGTGTTCTCTAGGTCTTCATTCCTTTAGGGTCATTGTCTTCAACAGCATCTTGGGGATTATTAGCTTCATCTCTCCTTTATCCTCAGTTGTTTTATTTTTATTTTTTCAAAACACAATAAAATAAAACCACTCAAATTATTTTTTAAAACACAATAAAACAAAACCCAACCTTTATAAGCATGATTAGCATTTATTTCAGCACTCACTGTGCTTCAAGCATTGGGTCTGATTTACTTCAACCTGCCTAGCAACCCTATTCAACGCACATAATATTACATCCTTTGAGGTACAGAGAACTGAGATAATGTTCACAACACTATCAGAACTGGGATTTGAATCCTGAATAGATGAACGATTTCTCTGCTTAGCCACTCAGTTTTATTGCCTCAAATGCAAAAATGAAGACAGTAATTTTTTTTCCCTGTAATATATAAGTTTGCCATAAATGTAATGGCTTAAAAAATGAATATTTATTGTGTCACAAAGTCCATGGGTCAGGAATTTGGGCAAATTTGGCAGCTTCCTACTCAGGAATTACAAGATTGCATGGAGGGGGTCAAGGGGCTTTGTTCCCATCTGGAACTCTAGGTAATTTTCCAGGCCCACATTGTCGTCGATGGATTTCAGTTTGTTGTGGTTGTAGAGTTGAGGTCACAATTTTCTTGCTGAGTGTTAGCCAGGAGTTGCCCTCAACTCCTGGAGGGCCAATTAGTTCCAGTCCACCTGACCTTCTCAGACTATCTTACAAACCAGTAGCTTACTTCTTCACAGCCAGCTAGAGAATTTCTCTCTCTAGCTACTCTGCATGGAATCAGATGAAATTCCATCATCTTTGTCACCTTATGGTGGCTAGAAATGAGCATATGCACTCAAGGAGAGAGAGACAGGGAGAGTCTGACTAAACTACAACATACAATTTGACCTACCACACAGATCTCTCTTATGCTCTAAAACCTTGTACTTTCTTGCAACTTTTAGTCCAGCTTCATCATTACAGAAGAGGCTCTATTTGCTGAATTTTTTCAGCTTCTCTTGAGTGTTCCATCCTATGTTTAACCTTTGCTTTCAGTTGGGTAATATGTTTTGTTAATGTTGCTTTGTTTATAGCCTAGATTCTAATTTGCCATCTTCTAGCATTAATTTTTCTGATATTGTTTGATCATCCTGTGACATTTTTTTATAAGGTCAGTTTTATCTTTCTAAATTGAATGCTAATTCATTGAACCTACAATATACAGTATTATTTGAAAATTTTTCTTTCTTTACATTCTGTATTATCTTATCCTGGTTTATTTTCCTTCCTAGGACTTGTTCCCCTTCTTGTTTTTATATTTATTTTTAAAGAAATCAACGCTATGCCATTTAATATTATTGAGCTCAAGATTTCCTTGAAAGACTTTGTGACTTCTTATTGTTCCTATTTCCTTGGTAGATTCCAGTGCAAGAATTCCTAAAACTAAAACCCTAAATGAACATTTCACCTAACTCAGGCATTTTATGATATAAATGACTCTTCAGTGTGCTTCCATGTAATTTAGCCACTTATCTGGATATCATAAAAGTTCACTCAGCATATAGAAACACCTCTTTAAAAATGTTGCAAATTGTTTTGGTATGTAAATATTCAATTTTATTTTCAGCACATGAAAATACATTAATCGTTAATGACTTGATGCATAACTGTCTGAAAATATATATTGATATCACACATCAATGAAGTAATTTTTAATTAGCATAAGTTGAACAATTAAACAAATTGCTACATAATAACTTCATTGATATGATCCTTATATCTCACAGAAAGACTACATTAAACCAAAAATCATGTATTTAATATAGCTGAACAAGCTAGCACACTCCTGTAATCCCACAGACTCAGGATGCTTAGGTCCCAAGTTCAAAGTCAGCCTCACCAAATTAGCAAGTCCTCAAGTAACTGACCCTGTCTCAAAATAAATAAATAAATAAATAAATAAATAAATAAACAAACAAAATAAGAAGGGAAGGGTGGGGATGTAGTTAGTGATAGAGCGCCCCTACATTCAATGCTCAGTACCCCCCCAACACACAAAGAAAGTGCTAAATATAGCCGTTTGGCACTAATTTATAACTATCTATGAAGACTAGTAGAAGTAAAAAGCCAAATAACACATTTTTTTAACAAAAACATCAATTTACTAAGAGAGAATTAATTCCTTAGTCAAAAATACAAGTATCAAAAATACATAATAAGGCTGGAATTGTGACTCAGTGGCAGAGCACTTGCCTTGCACATATTGAGGCACTGGGTTCCATCCTCACCACATAAAAATAAATAAATAAAATAAAGGTATTGTGTCTATCTATAACTAAAAAAATATTTTAAAAAATACATAATATATATGAGTCTCTACAATAGAACCAAGATAATTTATTGAAAGATTTTCTAAGACTTTATATATTTTCTTCTTAAACCCAGCCTTTCCCTCCATTTCCAAATATGATAAACTAAGCCATTTTGACTAATATTCTTTGATAACATACCCACACCTTATTGTAGTACATAAATATAGTCCCAGTAAATATACCATCAGCTAATATATTAAACCATTTTAATCTATTTATATTTACTACATAAACTTGTTTCTGGAATCCATCAAATGCATACTTAATAGTATGACCCCTCAAATGCAGATCATAGCATAAGGTCATATTGCTTAAGTAAAGAAGACTTAGAAATTCAGAGTTTTTTTTGTCATGTAGCCTAGGGAGAGGAAAAAGGTTCAAAGTATTTTAGCAGGGTATTATTCAGAATAGTAATACAGTAAAAGTTTATAGGCTTATAGAATTTTGGAGACAATGGAGTAATAAGAGGAAAAAGTAGAAATTTCTCTTCTTATATTGTATTAAATATCTCATGTCAACTGGAAAATATAGTTTCCTCTGGTTTCTTAGGACTACCCCTCTGTGATCTGCTAAAGGAGTAACTCACTTTGCATACATGATGCTTGACAATATGCAGAAGGTATCAGTCTATTTTATGGAAATTGACTCCAAGATGCAATAGCAGTTTTCAATAGAAAATACACTTTTACTCTACACACACACACACACACACACATCACACAAATTTTATTTTCCAGTGAGTGCCCTTCCAAGGAACCCTCCCTTTTAATAAAAATAATAAGCTATTGACAGATCATGAAAAACATTACCATGTTAATGCATACCACTGTGATTATTCTCATAAGAAGAAATAACTTCGTTGTGTTTTTTTTGTTTTTCCCTGGTTGGTTTTGATATATTATATGTTGACCTTTCATCTCCCAGGAGTCCTGAATATGGGGAAAAAGTCATCTGACCTTGTATGACACCAATTAGCCATTTCTATTGTATTAAATATCTCATGTCAACTGGAAAATATAGTTTCCTCTGGTCTTTTGTGCCCTTTAAAAGAATTGTGTCTTTCTTAACAAAATGTGAAATAAGCAGTATGAAACAAAATGATCACTTAATAAAAGAACACCCCGTTGTGATTATTTTTCATTACTAATTAGAAATAACAAGATTTCAAGATTTGTTAATATCATTTACCTCAATTTTTTGTTGCTTTGTACATGTGAAAGTTATATTCACAATTGGGATTTTAGACAATGAATTCATAACTGGAGTAAGCAAAATGCAGCCCATATTACAATATCTTTTGAGTATTTTGAAGCATGAAACTTTGCCATTTTCATATGATCATTATCAGTGATGGAGCTAGATAGGTGACTTGATATACAGTATATTATTGCTGTCAAATTTAGACACAGAATTTGACAGGACATTACACGTACAATTTTTCACAACTGAAACAGAAATATTTTTGTCCTTCCATTCTTTGTTCTAAGACACTTTCGAGCATATATCTGATGTGATGTGTTGCAGATGCCCAGAATGTTAACAGAGTTATTCTTTGTAGTTTCATCAGAAGTAAAGCCAACTGGGAAATTAGACTCTTGCAGAAATAGACAAATCCTTGATTAAGAGCATGAATTTTGTTTTGCTTTGTTTCCAAATACTGACATTAGGAGAGAAAGAGGTTGAACACTTCTTTTTTTATTTCAAAAGGATACTGTGATGTTAACTACCTGCATATGCTCATTTCTTTTTACGATCAGACCAAGTATGAACTTCCCCCCTCATTAATCCAATTTATTTATCTTCATGAGCTCTATTGCTTGTGAGTACTACTGTTTTGGGATCCATCAGTTACTTAAGTGAAAGGATTCAATCAGTATGGAGAACAAAGCTCTACCTTCTAAAGTACAAATATCTGATACTATAATTCTAGATCTTCTAGTTTGCTTTTGTAGTTAACAAGATACAAATAATAAAGTTGACTATTTTTCAATATATTTTATATTAATGTTTCATGAAATAAACACAGAAGAACTTTCATCATTTATATATCTAAGTATTATCTGATTAGACATTTATTTCACTCTAAAATATATTTCTAGCTTTCTTTTTTGTTGCTGCATGTTTTGACTTATTTACTATATAACATGAAATGAATACAGGTTCGAGTTCAATCACTTGAAGTCTATTTTTTTGCCATGATTTATATTAAACATCAGTTGTATATAAAAAATAACAAAAAATGAACAG
The DNA here is from genome assembly GCF_048772815.1 of Callospermophilus lateralis. NCBI lineage: Eukaryota > Metazoa > Chordata > Mammalia > Rodentia > Sciuridae > Callospermophilus > Callospermophilus lateralis. Next base: position 98,083,413 of record NC_135315.1, on the reverse strand, counting down.
TGTTTTTTTTTTTTTTTTGGATTTTGTTAAATGCTAAGTGATATCGTTTGGCCCTCATCAGGGATGTCTACCATTCAGCAATATAATACCACAATTTTCTTGTGTGTCACTTTCTGCTGCTAAAGCATGTGCCCTGGTTTTCACTGACATTGAATTATTACATACAGCTATAAATATTGAGTATTTTTTTATTTTATGAGTGTCATTTTACAGGTAGAAGGTATATTAAGCCAGCCTCCCATATGGATAATGGTCTTCCCACCATGCTTTATTAAGTTAGCACACTTGGGTTTATGCTGGTTAATGTAAACTGACCCCTCATCTTCTTATAAACTATTACATTTCATTACAAATTATAGAGATTGGAACCTCATTTTCAGTTTTGGAATTAAAGAAACATTGTATTTTATTACTAAGGAACATATCAGTGGAAAAAAAACATTATGATGATTTTGATTGGTTGTAAATTCTTATATTTATTTTTGAAGTTTTGTTAAATTGAAAATAATGATAAATATAAATATATTTTCTGCTTTTTCAAGTTAACTTTTAAGATCAACTACTAAAATATATTTTATGGAAAAATTCTATTTATTTATTCAATATGAAGTTTAAAGTGTTCTCATGTACTCTCTTTTTTTTAATTAGTATATAGTTGGAGGTAGACTCATTGAATATAAACTATTTCCTTTGTGACTTTGTAACTTTTCAAAAACAGGATGTATACAATCCCATAGGAAAATGTCCAACTTAAAAAAAGAATATACTGTCATCCCATAAATAAAGAATTATAAAGCAAGTTTATATTTTTTGTATATGACTGTATAAAATGAGGTGACTTTTTTTCTAATGAATGAAAAATAGTCATAATTTGAAGAAATCTATATATGGTTAATTTTAAGTTTTATTTCTTTTTTTAGTTAGTAAGACTCATTTTGACATAATTAAAAAAACATGGAATATAATTTGCTCAAATTCAATCCCCAGTGTTTCCACTGTCCTTTACTCCCTACCCCTGTTCCATTTCCATTTCTACTGATTTATCTGATATTTAGTTTTAGACTTTTTTTCTTGTGGGGGGGGATAGTATCTTGTGGATATACATGATGGTAAGGTTCACCATGGTATATTCATAAATGTACATAAGAAAGTACATAGGATTCATTCCTCTGTTCTTTCCTTATATCCAGGTCTTTCTTGTATTTTGATGGAAACCCCCACCCCACTTTTCTCTTTTTCTTACCCTCTTTCTATTTTTTCCCCCTACTTATTTTAAACCAGGCACCACATATGAAGAAAAAAAAATCTGTCCCTGACTTTCTGACTCTGGCATATTTCCCTGTTAGATCTTTATTTCCATCTATGTACCAGCAAATTCCATAATTTCATTCTTTTTTATGGCTAAATAAAATATTATTTAGCCATATTTTTTTGTGTATACATACCACATTTCCTTTATTCATTCATCTGTTATGGGCACCTTGCTTTGTTCCATAGATAAACTATTGTGAATTGTCACTATGAACATTGATGTGGCGGAGTCACTATTGTATGATAATTTTAGATCTTTGGATAAATATTAAGGAGTGAGATAGGTGGCTTATATGGTGGTTTCATTCCTCACTTTTAGAGAAAACTCCACACTGCTTTTCAATAATGGTTGCACTAATTTGCAGTCTCACAAACAATGTATATGTGCCTTTTTTTGTGGTTTTTCCCCAAAACCACAACAACATTTATTATTATCTGTATTCTGATAACTGCCATTCTGACTGAAATGAGATGTTAGTGTAGTTTGATTTGCATTTCCCTGATTGCTAGAGATGTTCAACATGTTTTCATATATTTCTTGGACAATGGAATTTCTTCTTTTGAGAAGTGTCTGTTTAGTTCCTATGCCAATTTTTTAATTGGTTTAATTGTTTTTAGTTTTGTTTTCAGCTTCAAGTTTTACTGAGTTTTATTATACTCAGGATATTAATGCCATATATGAGGAGAAGGTGGCAAAGATCTATTCTGTAGGCTTTCTCATTATTTCTTATTTTCTTTGCTGAGCAGTAGTTTTTGTTTGTTTATTTAGTGTTTTTTTTTTTAATTTGCTATGATCTCAATTACAGGTTTCTGGTTTTATTTCTTGTACTTTAGGAGTCATGTTAAAGTAGTTGGTCCCTTTGCCAACACGTCAGAGTCTTGGGCCAACATTTTCTTCTAGCAATTGCAGTTTCAGATTTAATTCTTAGGTCTTTGATACACTTTGAGTTGACTTTTGAGCACTGTAAGAGATAGGGGTCTAGTTTCATTCTTGTATACACAGATTTCCAATTTTCCCCCCACTGTTTGTTAAAAAAGATATCTTTTATTTAATGAGTGTTTTTGACACTTTTGTCTAGTATCAGATAATTGTATTTATTTGATTTATCCCTATGTGTTCTAATCTATTCCATTGGTCTTTGTGTCTGTTTTGGTTCCAGTGACATGCTATTTTTGTTGCTATAGCTCTATAGTATATTTTGAGGTCTTGTATTTTGATGCTTATATCATCACTCTTTTTACTCAGGATTTCATTGGCTATTCTAAGTATCTTCTTTTTCAGTTTTTCTAGTTCCATGAAGAATGTTATTGGTAATTTGATGGGGATTGCATTGAATCACTATAGTGCTTTTGGTAATACAGCCATTTTTAATAACATGGGAAGTTTTTCCATCTTCTGAGGGCTTCTTCAATTTCTTTCTCCAGTGTTATATGATTTCCACTTTAGAAGTATTTGGCATCTTTTGTTAGATTGATTCCCAAGTATTTTATATTTTTGAGGTTATTGTGAATGGAATAGTTTTCCTAATTTTTTCCTCCTCCTCCTCCTCCTCCTCCTCCTCCTCCTCCTCCTGCTCCTCCTCCTCCTCCTCCTTCTTCTTCTTTTTAAGCAAGTTTACTACTGGAGCATAGAAAAGTAATTAATTATGTGTGTTGATCTTGTATTCTGCTACTTCACTAAGATTGTTTATCTGCTCTAGATGTTTTCTGATGGAGTTTTTGGGGTCTTCTAAATATAGAATCATATCGTCAGCAAATAGAGATAATTTGAGCTCTTATTTTTCTATTTATATTCCTTTGATTTTCTTCTCTTGCCTAATTGCTCTGGCTAGAGTTTCAGGAACTATGTTGAATAGGAGTGGTGACAGTGGGCATCATTATCTTGTTCCTCGTTTTAGAGGAAAGTTTTCAGTTTTTTTTTTCCCATTCAGTATGATATCAACTTTGGGTTTGTCATATATATCCTTTATGATGATGAGGTAAAATCCTTCTATCCCTATTTTATCCAGTGTTTTAAACATTAATGGGTGCTATATGTTCTCAAATGCTTTTTATTCATCTACTGAGATAATGATGCAACTACATGAATAAGATAAAATGATGGAATTAAATAGAAATTACTTCCTTTCTTTTATTATTTTTCCTTTTTAAGTGATACTGGTGATTGAACACAAGAGTGCTCTACCAATAAGCTACAACCCCAGGCCTTGTTATTTGTTGGAACTGGGTCTTGATATGTTGCTGAGGCTGACCTTGAATTTCCAGACCACCTGCCTCTACCTCCAGCGTCCCTGGGATTATAGAAATGCATCACCACTCCTGACCTGACTTCATATTTATTATTTACTTTTTAATTAAATTTGCATCATTAATTCTTTTTTGGGAAGGTAAATAGGGATTTAACTCAGAGGCACTCAACCACTGAGCAACATCCCAGCCCTATTTTGTATTTTATTTAGAGACAGGGTGTCACTGAGTTGCTTAGTACTTCATTATTGCTGAGGTTGGCTTTGAACTTTCCATTCTCCTGCCTCTGGCTCCAGAGCTGGTGGGATTACAGGAATATACTACCATGCCTGGCCCTGCATCATGAATTCTTCATGAAACATAGTTTAAGTAAAATTTCTTCATTAGAATGTCATCTTTGCAGGTATGTTTCTTACAGACTATCTACTAATCATTGTGAATTTGGGGAATTATACTGAAGAAATTTTATATTTATGAAAAACTTATCAACAGAAACATTTAATCTGACTATTGAATGAAATGTTCCAATAGCACATTTTAATTGAATTAAGTTATTAGACCATTTTTGCATTTATTATTTTGATGTTTCTCATAAGTCTTTGGCGTAAGTAAATTATTATTCAAGTTTATAGATGTAGAAATAAGATATTCAAGATGATGAGTAATTAGGCCACACTGAATGCAGGGCTTTGGTATATATACTGTAAACTGTGATGATAACATATTCTATTTTCCTCTCTCCTGTAATTTAATTCAGAGCAACACAAAATCAACAGTATGTGAACGTTTGATCTTTTATTTATTGATGCAACTCCATATCTCCTTATTTTAATGTTGTTTTATAATTTATTCATTTCCTACCACCTGTGGGCCTTGTACATACAGACCACCAACCATCAGGAAATATGTTGCTTCTTTCTTCAATCAGTAGACTTCTTCAGTGTGACCAGACATGCCATTGTTTTCCATGTTTGATATTAAGCAACTCAAACACAAAATGTATTGGTTTTATTTGGATGTCTGACACTAGATGAGTATTTCATAGTCATAGAGATGATAACTACTCTATTTTTTCTACAACTTATATGTGTCTGTGTGTGTGTGAATATATATATATATATATATACACATATATGTATGTATGTGTGTGTGTATATATATATATATATATATATATATATATATATATATATATATATATATATAAACTTTCAACAGCATGGCCTAGGGGTAACAGTTTTTCACATTTTGAATGGTTCGACAATATATTTATAGGAGTAACAAGAAAAAATATGAATGTTTTGTTATATAAACTAAATGAGAATGAGAAATGAATTTAGTTTTATATTTGTATTTTTAAGAAACAAGAAACATGGAACATATTTATGAATCATTCACATATCCTGATTGTAAGATATTTTCAAATTTGAGGATGAATTCTCCAACAACTAAGTTGAGCTTTCTGATGTGTCACATGTCTCATAAATGATAATTCATCACACCATTGCTGATGAATTACAAATATGACTGTATTGCAGCAAGCAATTGTCTCTTGCCTAAAAATGATTACTCCTATTACCTACAAAGTCACTCTACAATTTTAAATGAGAACTGGAGAACAAATATACAGATTGGTTGCCCTATTATGGTGATTTATAAGAATTTAATTATAAATCATATTTTAATTAAGTTACTCTGTTCAACCAAGTATAACTTATGAAATTTCATGTGTTAAGTATTAATCCAGGCTATAATTGAGTTTGTAGTTTATAAGGGCTCATTGCCCTAGAATGCAGTGGATGACATCAAAAGAGATAGGTCACTAACCTGCCCACTGAAAGAACCTAATAAACACATCCTGGATCATCTATAAATAAAAGTCTGTGTCTGCAGTTTCTTTACTTCTCTTAAAAGTAAAACAGAGGCAAAACCAAAATAAATCAGATTTCAACTTATTTATAAAGACAAATTCAAAGTTAAAATGTACATGGACTTAATAACTGATTTTTCAACTTGTATGTGTATATTTCAGTACAGTTATTATCATTATCATTGATTTATATTTACTGAGGTCCCACTGAGTATTTAGTATTGAAACTGACTGAGCAAAGAAAAAAATAATGAGGTAAAATATTTCTAGAGTCCTAACCTTCACAAAGAGTGTTTTTTTTATGCATTCATAAATAATATTAAATCAAAGCAATTTACCAAGTTAAAAAAAAGTGAAAATGCCTTTGTGAAAGTCAATATTTCTTTGAGAAAGATGATTTTTATACTGCTTCTGATATTTTTCTCCATTAATGCTTGGTCTTAGTTCCCAGAGTGGGGTACTAAACTGATGCCACTTGAGATCTTTTGAAGGCATACAGTTATGCTTCTTTTTTTCTTTTCACCAAACCTAAATGGCCTTTTTACTTTCCACTGTCTGCTATGGTTTTTAAGTGCTTTTTAAGGCTTACTGACTCTTATTCTAAACAGGAAGCTTCAGTGAATACCGAATGTGTGGTTACAGTCAGGAAAGTCACACTCATTAAAATGATATTCTGAGGTTGCCCATTTATTTCTATTTATGAAATGCATATTGAATTTTCTTATTGTGTAAAAGTCAAAGACTGATTGTTCTGTCAGTACTGGAGTCACAGCTTTTGATGTGAAATTTTGCTCTCATCACTTTGTCTTGCCTAATCATCATAATAAAGAAATTATAATTCTGGTCTTAACCAAGAGTTCCTTTAAAGATAGTTTGCTGCTTGCTATTCTTTAGCTAGAGGGGTATGTGAACAAAAGGTCTGCACTGAGCTACTGCAAAATAAATAAATAAGAGCAGAAATTTTTATTTGTGAACCTATAGATCAACAAAATGACAATGAACTGTAAAATTGCAAAGAATACAGTGCTTTAAATGTTGAACTTATTTTTTCTGAAAGACAGTAATATACTTCATGCCCCTGACTAGTTTTGTGTCTTTTTAATTAAAATTAAAGTTTCATAAAATTAGGATTATTTTAATATTCACCATTAGGCAAAACATGCTAGTTTATTTTTAATTTTGCGCTAGTTATTGTGAGGTGTGATGCAAGTATTTACAACAATTGCCTAGTCCTCTTTATAGTTAGTGTGATACATCGTATCATTATTCAAAATATATTCTGTCCATCCATTTTAAGAATTACTGACCAGGACTTAGTTTTGGCTCCCATTCTGCCAGCTTGGAACCCAGTGTATAGTTGAGGGCTGCTGATTTGCACATGGTTTGAGTGTGTTTCCCAAGAGTTCCTGTGTGGAAATTCCATTCCCACTGTGAGATTTTAAAAGGGTGGGAACCTGACCAAGGGGTTTAGAAGTGAGGGCTTTAGAGCTGATTGGATCAAGAGGGTCATTAATGTAGAGTGAGTGAATACTGATGACTTCATAAGAAAAGAAGTGGGGAGGGGACCAGAAAAGTTTTCCCTGCTACCAGCCCAATGATGACCCATGCTGCCTGATGACTCTGACAACAGGAAGACCGTTAGCACCAGATATTCTCCCTCATCATCACACCAGGACTAGGAGCTAGAATTAACCTCTTTTCTTTGAAATGTTACTGCACTTCAGGCAGTTAGTTTGATTAATAAAAAACAGACTAACTTTTGACCATTGACTGGTGGTAAATAAATCATTTTGGGTAAACAGATTGTTAGGGTCATTAGTCACCACTGTTCAATTTAGCCAGAGCTAAATAATACTGGAAAAAAAATTGAAGATCCTATATAAATTTTTTATTCTTATGTTTCTTTGGTATAGAGTTAAATAATAAATGCATGTATACTCAGTAAATGCCATGAATTTAATTCCTAGGGTTTTGCTTTAACTTGTCTATTTTAATGCCACATAGGTATGCTCTGTTTTAAAATATATGTGATAATTTTCCTCTATAAATAGCAAGTAAGGACCTTTACTCTATGAAATTCTCTATTGAATTCTTAAATAGAAAAGTCACTCAATTTCTAAAATGATTGATGTGTGTATATATATATATATATATATATATATATATATATATATATATATATATATTATGTATAAGTATATATATTTTATATGACATTGAATAAATATATAGATATAGGTATAATCTATTGAATATACTAGAATATGCTTTTGCAATTTTTCTCATCCAGGGTAATTAAATAAATTCATGCTAATTGGAAACATCTTTTAATTGTTTTTATAATATGTACTAATTTTAAATTATTCCCTATGTGAAACCTATCACCTATAATCAATTTTGCGTTTATCAATTTATATTGTCTAGTTTCTTTTCAGGTACTGGCTGATTCTGTTTGATGTACATGTTTCTCATTTTTTCATTTTAACCCTTTTTTGGTTAAAATAAGGGCAGACCCAAGTGGGTTTAATTCCTGAAGAGCTTATTTAGTTGAGGTCTGTATCCTCGAGAATTTGGACTCAAAAAAATCTCCCTATTGCTCAATAGATAAAAGTATCAGGAAGTCTCAATCTCTCCTTCTCCTCTATTACCTCCCCATGTCCTCTTTCCTTCTCTTTTTTTCTCCTCCCTCCCTGTAACTACCCCTGTAACTACCCCTGCTTCTCTCAGAAACTCTCACATTAACCAAATGAAGAAAGTGATGGTTTATTAAGTTGGTTAATATCCAGTAATTGCAATTGTAAAAGAAAAATAAACTGAAAAATTAAAAAACATAGTTTGTGAAACTGATTCCCATTTGTGTAATTAAGGTCATTATTTTGTTTCCTTATTCCTATTTATCATTGTAATGTTGGTTATAACAGTGCCTGGCAACAGGCCTCTGTGAAATCAACTATATTCCATAAACCAACTTTATCATTCGCTACAGGAAAAAACCTAAATTTCTGTATTATATTGCTACTATCTATGTAAAGTAAGCTGCCTTTATCCCTCCTTTTCCCACATAGGACATTAATCTTAAAGTATTTGAGAAGCCCTTTTGTTCCATTCCTGAGAAAAAAATAAGATCGGTTGACACCCTGCTTTCCAGTGAACCCTTAGCTTCACTGTACTTTACCGATCTTTTCTGTTTCTAGAGTATCACTGATGATTCTAATTCTATTCTAATTCATATAATTAGAGCACACATCTATTTTACATTTCCTTTATTTAACTCAGTCTTGAATTAGCATCTCTAACACAGTTTCTGATTTGCTTTAAATCTAAAATTCTAAGTAGTTCTGATGATTCTGCATCATTGCTACATAACACAGATTGAGTATAAGAAAAATTTCATTTTCCATTGAAAACTGAGATTGTGTGGAATCATTTTACACAATATATTCATAAGTAATATACTGAAGTATATTAAGTACATAAGTAACATACTTTCAAGGCTTTTTAAAATTATTTTTTCCAAAACAAAATACACACATACAGTGTATAAAATCATTACTGCCCTACTAGATATGTACTTTGAATTATTGGTTCACACAATGTTTCAATAATTAAAATAGTCTCATCTATTGAGAAATATGCTTGCACATATAAATATACAAACACATGTTTGTACAGACAGGGCAGACTAAGGATTCCTTCCAAAATGTAGTTTCCAAGGTCAGCACTGAGAGGCCCCAGGAAGAAATCTACCCTCAGCAAAGATCAGCTCTGGAGGAGCTACTGATGTTCTGAGAACTAGGAGGGCATTGGCTTTAGATAAAACATGACACCTGTCACTTGGATTGCCTCAATCCAGGTACATTTAACTTTTATGAGCATTCTTTGGGGAACAAAATTATTACACTTTTGAGGCCATGCAATCTTCAACTGGAACTTTGATGAATGATACTCACATAGGTGTAAGGAAGCTTCCCTACACATTTCACATGGAGATAATGAATTTTGATTCCAAGCTGACAGTTTGATTGCAGGGGTGCACATATGATACTCAGTGGTAGGTAAGCAAAGGCAGTTTGCTAATCATTGTAAGAGGCAGAGTTAGGAGTTGGTGATATCAGAGGCTGCTCAAAAAAGGCAAATTGACCAAGTTTATTAGTGCTCTGTGATATCTCTGCAGACTCTGAAACAGCAGCAACAAAGCTGTAGCTAGTAACAAGAATTCATTTGTTCCCACTGGTTAATGAATCTCAGACACATGAGGATCACTTTCTAAAGTGATTTGACTTGACACTCCACTTGGCACATAGGAATTACTCCACTGATTGTTTCCAAAATGAAAGCAATTTCAGTTCTTTAATTTCCTCAAAGACTCTGAAACCATTCTTTCCTATTAAGTGTTCCAAACTTTGTAAATTAAGATGGAAGAAATAAGAACTTGGAAAGGCAGGATTGGAAAATGCAACCTTCTCCTTAGTTGCCTGAATGATTATTGGACTTATTATTCTAAACACTGTGGTTTAGTTGTAGGAGAAACACATTGATTAAAAGTGAGTTTTTCTGTATGTCAAAACAACAATACTGGTTAACAGTTGCTGTTATTACTCCCTGTGATTTGCTTAGAAACAAAAAATAAGTGTATGCCACATTATTTCTAAACAGATTATTATTTTATTAATTTTTGTTTTAAATTGTATGATAAGTGTTTCATTGGCCCAAATAAAGACTACCATTGCTCACGTACTTATGCTTTGAGTACTTTCTGCAGCTACAAAGTAGATATTTTATTATGTAAAAATAATCTCTCATCATATAACTTTTTAGTATTCATTTTGTAGTTATACTTGGACATAATAATTTTATTTTATTTATTTATTTTTATGTGGGGCTGAAGATGGAACCCAGGGCCTTACATGTGCTACACAAGCACTATACCTCTGAGCCACAACCCTAGTCTTGATCATATAGCTTTTTAAAAGTTAAAACAACTAAAATTATAGACCATATGCAACTAAATTGCAGGATTTTACAAACTGCAGTTTACTAAAAAACTGAAACTGTATAAAATTCTATCATTTTGTCTTTCTAGTGTTTATGACCATATTATAATTTCTTTAAATATTTTTGTGTGTATATAGTTATGTATATATATATATATATATATATATATATATATATATATATATATAAATATATATATATGTGTATATAAAAGTATGCATACATAAATATATACAAAATATATTTATAGATAAATTTTACAGTTAGAAGTTGCAAGTATCATTTGTGATATAATATTTTAGGCTTTCTTTTAACAGTTAATATTCTTAGTGATATAGACCAATAAAGACTTTTAAAATGCCACATTACTTTTCTAGTAGTTTAGCACTAGGTTTTTTGCCATTCTGACACATAGAATGTTTCAGTACTAGTACATTCAAATGAAAAAAAGTAAGACCAAATATTACTCAAAATAAAAAAGTAATAAATTATGAAACCATTGTTATATTCAGCTTTCTACCTCTGTGTCAAAACACCTGGGACAATCAATTTGTAACTGTGGAAGACTCATTCTGGCTCACAGTTTCAGAGGTCTCAGCCCACAGCCGCTTGGATCCATTACCCTGGGCCTGTGCTGAGGCAGAAAATCATGGTGAGTGTTTGTGTATTTCATGGTTACTGGGAAGCAAAGGAAGAGAGAGAAAGGAGATGGAGTCCCAATATACTCTTCAAAGGCATACCCCTAATGTCCTCCTTCATCCAAATAGGTTCCACATCCTAAAGGTTATACCATTTTGCAATAGTGTTCAAGCCTTCAACATTATTGAACGTTTTAGGGACATTTAAAATCCAAAGCATTTTATCTACCCATAGTTCAATCATATTGTTTATATATATTTTTTTCTTCTTGTACTGATTTATATGTCATATTAGTAAATGAACTAAATATAGGATTTTCAATATTTTTGCAGCAGTACATTTCACATCCATTTTAATCTAAATTTGTTTTAATTGATAAATTAAAAAATTAAAATTGAGCATATTTATGTATTTATCAAAATAGTGATGTTTGATACCTGCATACTAAAACCAGATTAAATGCATCTATCTTCTCAAACACTTATCCTTTGTGGTGAAAACTTTCAAAATTCCCTCTTCTATCCTTTGGAAGGGTACCATGCATTATTGTTATGTATCATCATTATATTATACATTAATAAGCCAAATGTTTTACTCCTAATTTTAACTTAGTACCTACTATACGTGGGATCTGAATTGTCCTCCAAGACCCATGTGTTGAAGGTTGATCCCCAGCCTGTGGTGACATAAGGAGATGGTACTCTTTAGTAGGTGTGACTCAGTAGAAGGATTTTGGATAAATGGGAATATGCTGTATTAGAAGATAATGTGGCCTTAGCCTCTCCCATCCTGACTACCATAGGTGAACTAACCTCTTCCCACTATGATATATTCTGCCACTACAAGCTTAGAGCAACAGGCCCAAGACTTAAACTCTGAAATGATAAACCAAGATAAACCTTTCCTTTTTAAAAGTTGATTATCTCAGAAATTTTATCACACTGATGGAAAGCTAACATAGTATCTATAGATCAACCTCTTCCTATTTCTCCTTCCATACTATTGTCCCAGCTTTTGGTAATAGTGATTCTTTCCTCAACCTGTATGAGATCAACTTTTCAAAAATTCAAAATATTTTGGAGATCATGGAGTATTAGTCTTCCATGCCATTATTTTACTTAATGGAATGATTTTCATTTCCATCCATATTGTCTTGAATGACAGAATTTCTTTCTTTCAGGGATGCACTATATTCCATTGGATATATTTGCCACATTTTCTTTATCCACCAAACAAATGATGAACACTCCCATTTTTTGGCTGTTGTGATAGTGCTACAGTGAATATGGCAATAAGAGGTCTTTTTGACATGATGATTTTGTTTCTTTTGGATATGTACGCAGTAGTAGGATTTGTACATCATATAGTAATTATATTTTTAAATTTTTGAAGAATATCCATAGTGCTTTTCACGATGGCTGTATTAATTTACACTCCTATCAACAGCTTGTAAGCATTCCCTTTTCTCCATGCCCTTACTAGTATTGTTATGTTTAGAAATTATGAAAACATAATAGCCATTGTCGCTGGGACAAGGTGATATCTCATATAATTTTGATTTGTATTTCCCTGATTAATGATGTTGGGCAGTTTTACATACTGAGTATTTCTGTTTTCTTTTAAAAAGCATAATTTAGTTTCCCCTCCTTAAATGTGTTAATTTGTTTATTTGTTGGCCATTAAGAGTTTTCTGAGTTCCTTTTTATTTTAGATATTGCTTCTTGTCAGTTATATAGATCATAAATATTTTCTCTTACCTTGAACACTGTCACTTCACTCTGGTGATTGTTTCCCTTTCTGTGTAGAATTTTTTTTTAGCTTGATATAATCCTATATATTATCCTATATAATCTCTTTTTGCTATTTTTCTCCTGTATATAACTTCTTTCTTCTCTTTTTAATATTTTTAAATGATTAAATAGTACTAGGGTTAGGACCATAGGGAATTATAGAAACAGATATAATTTTGGACTCTCAAAAATATGAAGTACATCTTTAAACCAGTTGCTCAATTCAAAAGCAACTAAAGAAAATCAGTCACATAATGAACTGTGTTGGTATCAAGGCCTTAAATAATCCTTTAATTTAGCAGTAAAACCCTCTAGATGTTTAGAAAAACCATCCTCTCTCTTAAGCAGACAAAATTAAATAATATTGCCATTCAATGAAACTAAAATATTTCCTTAGAGCAAGTGATCTTAATTAAATTAATTTAAAATATTCTCATAAAATTTTAATGCAAAAAAGACAAATGAATCATTTTGCAAATTTTCTGTTTTTAACAGATTATTGTGTGTCTTTCCATATCTGAACCTTTTATCCATAATTCTATGGGATATGTAAAAACAATATAAACCAGATTTTTTGTAACATTCTCTTAACATATTTACTATTTCATTGGTATTTATTGAAAATAGTATAATAGTGTTGGCATCCTCCATTCATGCAATTCATTTCAGGGTGAGGCCATTGTGGTGTGGAGCCCAATTCTTTAGGAACAAGGTCTAGAGGTAGCACATTGTCTCTTGTCAGGAATTTGTCCCATTTTCACTCCAGGTTAGAAGAGAGGTTAAAAATGCTATCTTAGCTGAATGCTTCCGAGACTAGTTTACCCCTAATTTTATATGGTAAGAATGTAATTAGCAATCTTCCATAAAATTTGAAAAAAAAGAATTCTAAGTTTTATTTCAAAACTTTACAAATGATGTTTTCAAAAGGAATTTGATGAGGTAGCCACCAGTTCCTTAAACACAAAAACTAAAAGCCATCCTTTATAACTATCCCACATCCTTTCCCACTTCTCTTCTATCTCCCAACATTCCCGTAAAATGTATTCCAATTTTTTTCTCAAAATACCCCAAATTATTGTGCCAAACTTTCTTCCAAGCTCCAAACATGTAATTATTTATTTAATCACAATAGAATTCATAGTCTACATTTCTAATTACTTACTTTCACTAGTAACCCCCTTTTTTTCTATTTCTTTTTTTTGTATACCTTTATTTATTTATTTACTTTATGTGGTGCTTGGTATCAAACCCAGTGCCTCATGCTGCTAGGCAAGCTCTATACCACTGAGTACTGTAAAACCTCACAGCCCTGTAAACCCTTTCTAAACCTTTCTAATTAGTATCACTCATTTTACAATTTCTTTGTAAACAAAAGTAGGGCTCTCAATTCTTCCATATTATTTCATTATTTTTATTATTACTTTTACATATGAAATAAAATTCAGGCAAAATATAATATTTTTTAAACTGATTATACCCAAATTTATATCCATTTTTAGCTTCATATTTGCACCAAATATCTATTAACATTTCAAGTTTGCCATGTAATATATGTCTCAAACTCAGTGTGTCCAAAATTGAATGAAATGGTACGAAGAAGGAACCTTTCATCCCTTGAATAGATTATGACTATAATATTCTGAATATCTTCCACCTGTGATTAATTTCTGCCCTATCATATGTACTTAGGGTGACCACAATGATCATTTAAATTATATTAAAATAATATTTACATATTATGTTAAATAACTGTGGTCTAGCTATAGCTGAGAGTTCACAAAAACAGCACTTTTAGGGTGAAGAACATGGAAAATTCCCAGGCAAACCAGGATGAAATGAATACAACCTTACTCCTCTGCTCATAAAGGATCCAGAGGGCACTCATCCAACTAGTCATAGTCAGAATTCCTCTAAAGTTCTAGACCTCCGTTTCTGACTTTAATTTCTTTCTCTTCATTTGGCCTTAGACAATTAATTTTGATCATTCCACCTTCTCTCTTCATATAGGTTAGCTTCACAACAGATTGCCTCGATAGGAAGGTTTAATACCCAACCTGAGGTCCCTGTAACAAGCCCTTCAAGAGTACCTGAGCACTACTTTGCAACCAAAGTTCCTCTTGATCGTTTGTCCAGGGGACATTTGGCAAGGCCTGGAAGCTCTGGTTTTCACAACCCTGAAAGTGGATGCTCCTGGCATGTGATGGGTAGAAGCCTGACATATTGATAACATGCACAGTGTAGCTCCCCAAACCAGATTGACATCCAGATCCATATAACAGAAATCATGATGAACCTTGTCCTAAGAGGTAAACTGCACAAATAAAGAATATTTTGTTGTAATTTTTCTTTATGAAACCCATTCACTTACCTTATATTTTTTAAATGGAGTATCTTCTTTTTGTAATTTTTTATTGCTGTAGAATTGTACGTAATAGTGGGATTCATTATGTCTTATTCATAATATGTTACATGCATAATATGTGTATAATATTCTGTCATATTATGCACATAACATAATCGAATCAATCTCATTCTTTAGGACTTTTCCTTTCCCTCCCTCTGATCCACTTGCTCAATTTTACTGATTTCCCTTCTATCATCATCATCATCATCATCATCATCATCATTATTATTTCAATTATTGCATTACATGTATATATGTATATCTATCTGTCTACCTACCTACCTATCAATATATGATTCACTATGGTATGTTCTTACATGGATATCACATAAATTGGTAGATTTTGTCCCTTAGTACTTCCTGTGGCCCTCCTCTTTCTCCCTCCCTCTCTATTTCCTTGAATGTTCAAGGCAAAAGTAGACAGCATCTCTTAGAAATTTGGAAAGATATTCATGTTTCCCTTGTACCCACCCAATTGAATGTAAGGGGAAGAGACTATAATTCCCTAGAATTGCTAGTCCCAGGAACAACATTTGCTACAGAATATGCATTTCATATTTATTGGATGAAAAGAAAAAAATATGTTAGTGTTTGGTAGAAAGTAACTGATTTATGAAGAAGGATACATCAACTTTTTTACAGGAGATCATATGTAAGTCCATTATAATTACCATTTTCAGTTACTTGAAGCAATGAAGTATGGTGAATAAGATGAGTCAAATAAAAATAATCTCAAAATATCCTTTTTAAATGTATACTTCCATAAGTAGAGTGAAAATAAATTTCAAAATTCTGAGAACAAATGAATGACTCAATAAAAATGAATGAATACATTAATCAGTAACTAGTATATTATAAAAGAAAACAAAAATATGAAGCTACTCTTTTTAATCTCACTTCCTAGAGTTATCTTTTTAATTAATGTTTTTAATTGATATCATTTTAGTTTCATATTTGGTAAAAGAAATAATATATTTTGGGCTCCTTAACTCAGGTTCACCGATGGTATCATTTTAGGAAACTACAATGAATTTAGTAACCATTTTGATGTGAAACAAGATAGATATGGTATTGAACATTTTAGGAGAATGGTATCATTTTCGGAAACTACAATGAATGTAGTAACCAAAATATTTTGATGTGAAACAAGATAGACATGGTATTGAACATTTTCACCACATTGAGGATCCCTCAAGATACCCTTTTATAACTACACTCACTTTCCACCTGACCTGGTAATCCACCTCTAAACTTGATAATCTTTAATTTGTACTCTATTTCAATAATTTAACATCATTGTAAGGTTAAAGAACATTACATAAATGAAATCTAAAATATGTAAATTTTTGAAATTAAAAAAATTGTTTTCTGTAATTCTCTGGAGATCCATCAAGGTTTTATGTAGTAATGATTTATCCCTTTGATTTTACTGTATAGTTACATGATGTGGATATATCATATTGTGTTAATGATTCATCTGCTGCAGGACAGCTGGGTTTTTTGTAGTTTCAACCTGTTACAAGTAGGATACTAAGAATATTAACTTACAGGTTTTTGTGTAACCTTACATTTTTCTTTTTCTGGCATAAATGTCTAGGGATGTAATATCTAGGCCACATCGTAACTACAATTTTTATCAGTTTTTATTATTTTTAAAAGAAACTGATGAAATATTTTGCACAAACAATGTAGGAATGGTCATGTTTCTTGGGATTCCTGACAACATTTTGTGTAGTCAGCGTACTTATTTTAGTTTCTCTGATAGTTGCACAGTGATATAGTATTCATTATTTTGAATTTATAATTCTAAGCAGATTGTATAGAATTAGTAGGTTTTTAAATTTTTGTTAGATTTATCCACTGAATCTGTCTGGTTTTTGAGATTTCTTTTAGGAGAATTTTTTAAATTATACAATCCCCTTAGTATTTAGAGGGTTATTCAAATATTTGTATCATATTGGATAAAATGTGGTATAGTGTGTTGTTCAAAGATGTAACACATTTCATAACAAATTTTCAAATATATTTTTCTGAAGTTACTTATATATTTCCTTAAAATAACTTTGATGTTTACCAGTTCTCTTGTGATAACTCATTTAATTCATGATAGTGATAATTTGTGGTTCTCTTTTTCAGTAAATATTGCTAGAGGTTTTTTAACAATATTGATTTTTTTAAAATTCTTTTTTCTATATATTTTTTCTACAATCAATTTAAATGATTTCTTTCCTCAATTTAAATTATATTGTTCCTTCCACTAACATTGGGTTTATCTACTTTTTCTAGTATTTTGAGGTAAGAATGTAGATAATTGGATATGTCTCAACATTTAAAAAAATGTATTCATTAAGTGCTATAAATCTCCCTCCCAATGCTGCTTTAGCTATTTCAAATCAGTTACAAATGCAGTAATTTCATGCTATTTCAGATGAAAGTACTTTTGAATTAACTTATTTTTAATATTAAATTAGCTGCAGGACTGTTGTTTAGCATCTGTTTGCTTAGAGGTGTTTTTTCTTGGGAGGCTGAGCCAGGAGGATCATCAGTTGGAGGCCAGCCAGAGCAACTTAGTGAGATACTTCTCAAAAATAATAATAACAATCAAAAGGGCTGGGATGTAGCTCAGTGGTAGAGTATCTCTGGGCTCAATCCCTAGTACCACAAGCAAACAAACAAATAACAACAACAAAAAAACAGAATGCATTTAAAAATGCTGTGCAGGCCAATGTTGTCTTCCACATCTACATCTTGTCATCAGATGCTCTCATCTGATGGTGGTGTTGTTCTGTATTTCCTTGATGGTCTTTCATCTAGATATTCTCCTGGTGGCCAAGGACAGTATGTGACATTTTTTAATGTGAACTGGTGATTTTTCTGGTTCTTAATTAGTTCTATCAGATTTGTCTTCTCACATTTTGCTTTTCCTTCATTTCTTGTATACAAATTCAGATAGCAATATAATCTCCTTAGGCAAATCAATCAATAAGTATTTAATGTCCCTTTTTCCCTTTTGTACATTTCATTTGGTCCATAATCTTCTTTGTTTGATAGTATTACAGATATTTCTCTTTTCATTTGATAACAATTTGTAAGTTTTAGGTTTTTCCATGCTTTTAATGTTAACCAATCTATATTATCATATGTGAAGTGAAATTATTAACAACAAAAACATTATTCACAACAATAAAACCATATCATTTTTAAAAACCATCCTTTAATTTAGATGACACGTTTTTATGGTATCATTAATATATTATGGCTTCCATTTTATTTTTGTGTTCTGCTGTGCAATCATTGGTTTTTTTGTTTCTGTTTCTTTACTTCTGATGTAATACTCAAATATAGTTTGTAATTTCATTTTGATATATGTGTAATATCTTTAAGTGGTTCTCTTGATACAGCTTTATATTTCTTACTCTAAGTCTTATATTATATATACACATAACTTATTACACTCAAGTGGTATGACATCTTACCACTTCAAATGACAAAAAATTTACCTTCCTTTATGTTCCCCTCACTTACCCTGTTAGTGACATATTTTAATTAATCCCTATATAATTAATAATACATCAAGGCGGGGATTGTGGTTCAGTGGTAGAGTATTTGCCTATCATGTGTGAGGCACTGGGTTTGATTCTCAGCACCACATATAAGTAAATGAATAAAATAAAGTCCATGAATGTCTAAAAAAGACAGAATACATCAGATAGTATTGTTAATTTTATTTAAATCATCAAAGATAATCTAGAAAACTAATTAGGAAAATGTAATATGATGTCTTCATACATACATCTGCTTTTCTCTTGTTTGTTCTTAATGTCCTGAAATTATTACTGTCTTTTCTAGTTTGAGTTCTGCCTTCAGCTATTCTTTTAGAGTAGGTTTATTGCTTATGATTTTATTATAATTATAATTATTTAGTTTTTATTCAACTAAATTGACCTTGCCATTTCTTCAACTCCTGGGATATATTTTATTATAAATAGAAATCTGGGCTAATTGTTCTTCTCTCTTATCCCTTGAAAAATAATGTTAAACTTTCCTTTTTAGTTTCTGATGGGAAATCCACTGACATTCATATTGATTTTCCCACATGCATGAAATGCCATTTTTCTCTTTCTATATTGAGATGTTTTTCTTTGTCTGTAGTTTTTAGAAGCTTGACTATGATGTCTTTTCTTGTGGATTTGAGTTGATACAGCTAGAAATTCATGCAGTTTAGTGAGTCAGTAGTGGATTTATGTTCTTTATCAATTTAGAAAGTTTTTACCTATTATTCTTCTGAGTGCTTTCTCCTTTCTTTCTGAGTCTCTTATGACATGAATTTCAGATCTTTTGTTAGAGCCCCATAGGACCTTGAGGCCCTGTTCATTATTTTTTCAATCTATTTTCTCCTTGTTTCTCAGATTGTATAATTGCTCTTCTGTGTTCCAATTCACTGATGCTTTCTTCTGTCCTCTCAATTCTGTTACCTCTATTTGGTTTTACTTTATACTTTTTTATTTTTTTTCTTGAGGACAGTTACTTTGTTGAATATCCCTTTTTACGTGTTTTAAATGTATTCATAATTGCTTGCTGTAAAATTTTATAATGGATAAATTGAATTTTTTTCAGATAATTCTCTCATCATCTTTTAGTTTTGATGTGAGCACCTATTTTATTCTTTTTTCATTGAAGTGGAGATTTCTCTGCTTTTGAGTGTTACAGATAATTTTAGTTGATTTTCCTTGGCCATTGAATAATGCAAGAAGAGAGAATTACCCCAATGACACAGGAGGAAGGATTGCCTCTATTGTTTTCAGACACACTTGTGAGTTACAGCTTGCCACCAGAGCTTTCCTGATATCACCTTGTTGAGGAGGTCATAGAATACTTTATCCCTGCCCAGAAATGGGATGGGGGTGGGACTGGATAGATCCTGGAGGACAGTGGTCAAAGGTAGTCAAAATCCAGACTTTTCTTTAGGCTTCCCCTGACCTCACCCAAAACTGTTGGGGACTATTATATCATTGCTCTTAGAGAAGTGGATGCCCAGGTTCCCCTGTGGTCTCCATAACACTGTGGTTAGAATGGCCTTTCTGCTCTTTCCTTGGCTATCTCTGCTGCAACCTTGACAAGGTGGTAGGACACTTTGTTAAGTCTGATAAGTATAGAAGTCCAGGGCCCCAATCACTCTTTCCTATTGTTGGGGGAACAAAGCAACAGCTTGGTTTTACTGTGTGTAATGTTTTCTTGGAGTCTCACAGTTATTATCATAAAAACTTGTTCTGCTACACTGAGCTTTCCCTGGTCTTTTGCATAAAGCATACAGAATTTAACTAGGGCTACTTTCCTGTACTCATTGGCCTTTCCAGGATTTAATTAGGGCTACTTTTCTATACCCATTGGCCTTTCTTCATCTCCATGTCCAGGACACATAAAGCAAAAAGAAAACTTATTGTTTCATTGGAGTCTGATAATAGAATAAAAGAGGCTTATCTGACTCTTTTGTCTCCAATTTTCACAGTCTTCTTACATTATATTGTATATAAAGCCCAGGGTTATTTAGAAAGAATAAGGAAATTCACATCTACTATATCTTTCTGGAATCAGACATTTGCTTGTATCATTTAATTATATAAAATTTAAATAAACTAAAGTGTTTAATGTGAAAAAAGCCACAGTTATTTCATCTCATTCGTATTTTATCAAACCCAAAATAGTGAAGTTGATTATCTTCCCAACATCTCAGGAGAACTTAATAACAGAGAGAATAAAAAGTAGACAAGATTATTTTTTCCCTGTAACTACCCAACCTCTTTATCATTTAAGATAAAGAGCCCTACAGAGTATTGTAGTATTCTTTTAAAGACAGTTATCATTGCCTAGATTCCAATGCAAAACATGAAATTCTTTGTTGTTTTTTGACCTTTATGTTCTTCTCTCATTCTTGATATTATAGAATATGAATACCTGATGGATTAACACTTTTAAGAAATCTATTTATCCTGTAATTCTGGGTCCTGATAGCAGGGCATATAAAATTCACTTCTAGTGTCTCTTACTTTATAGGAAATGGGTGTTCACAAATGGAGGCATTTATGTTTATTTGGTAAACTTCTACCCATGCGGTTTATTTGTTCAGGTTCTGGAAACACAGAAATCAGTGTAATGTTGTCAGAACAGGGTTTTAGTTCTCTGTAGTTTAATCAGTGTTGTTATGCAGACTCCCCTAGTTTACAAGTTGCCAGAAAATGAACATATTTAAGATTATTAAAGTAATAAATGAAAGGATGTCTATTTGACCCCATAACAAGTTACAGACTCAATTAATGGCAGATATTAGATATTATAAACCTTTTCCAAGATTTTTAAATTGGGACACTGAGTAATTGCATGTGTGTCTGAAGAGTTGCCCACTGAAAAGAAATAACTTTAGAATGTAAAAATCTATAATATCCATTCTTTCATGGGATACCAACACAGTAATTCAAATAATTCAGTCAACATGTTTGCAGAGTGCATTAATTGAATAATATATTCACTCAAAATAATTCTTTTGGTTAGTAAACTTCTATACACATAAATTTTATATGAAGTATATAATTTTGGCTAATAATTTATTTCCAAATGAACCCTTATTTTGTGGGGTTGGGGATTAATATCAACTTCTAAAGTCAGTGTAGTTAATTAATATAAGTATTGTTATTAATTTTAACTTCTACCTTATAAGATGGCCCTTCATGATCACAATAGGTGTGAAGACATGTTTAGATGTACCAACACCACTTAGAAATATTGTGGATTTAAAAAAAAATAGATGATGTATTTCATTGTATACAGTGTCTACTTTGCAGCAGAAAGAATTTCAGGTATATTTATTAAATTCTTACAATATGCAAAACATCATAAACAATTTTAAATATTATGTTTATAAAGCAAAACTAAAAGAAACTGGCAATAAAGAAAAGGGCTTTCTAGCTATAAAATATGCAAATAATCAAAGAATTACATCCACATAATTAACCAGAAAATTGTCTGAGTTGCCAAGGAAAGTCATTTTCATTTTCGTTACTGAATGGGAAGGAACATCTGAGACTTCAGATGGTGAGTAAGGGTGACTTTGTCCTAATTCATGAAAATCGGGACAGCACATTTCAATATGATCAAATTAAAAACAGCCCAGGGAGCATCCATGATGATAAAAGATGACTGTGATTAAAACTTGTGTTATTTAGACATTGTTATTGACTCCATAAGTGTCACCATGTGCTCTGCAAGCTGCAGTGTGCCCTCAAGGTGGTCATATGGATAACAAGATCAATTTTTTTTCCTTTATTACATAGAGGCTATGGGGCAGATTAACTTGAAATAAAAAGGGAATTTCAAAAATGCCAAAAGAGAAAAATGTCAAACTATGGCATTATTAAATTAGATAGAAAAATTTTAAGCTCCTTTATGCGATTAATGATATTTAGCTTTTGTTTATCCAGGGTTTGTTGTTGTTTATTAGTTCTCAAATCTCGATATTTATTTGTTTGCTTTTTATTAATGGTTGCACTTGGGAGCGAGAGGCTTTAAAATAGAATTTTCAATTGGTCCCCTCTCCCTAAATAAAAAAAAAGCTTGTTGAGAATGTGTATTTTGGAAGAACACTGACTGGCAGAAACTTTGGATCAAGGTTCTCATTTGGAAAGAGAATTCTCTAATGACCTCCTTCAAGCTTAAAACATTCTGAATCCAATGCTATGGTTTGGAGTATGAAGAAGACTAGAGAGATCTACGGTCCAGCATGAGGACTATAGTTAATAATATTGTGTAGAACATTGGACATTTGCTAAGGGAATAGAATTTAGGTGAATTTACAACAAGGAAGGGAAGAAAAGAAAGAAGAAAAGCTTACCATGTGAAATGATCCTATCTTATTTTACTGGACTATTGTCATTTCTTCATCATGTATGTATATCATAATATTGTAGTTCACAATTTAATTTTATACAACAAAACATTACAGGATCATCAGTTTGACCTGGGAGATCACTCATACTTGCATTCTAAACACTCACAATTACCATACTTTTCATCTAGTATTTTGCATTTAGTTCTTATTCACTTTTACTCTGAATGTGTCTGTACATCCTTAACATATGGGTTTTTTATGGTTCTTCTAGTTCTTTGGGTTCTTAGGACTTTTTAGAAACACAGGCATTCTTATTTTCTTTACTATCCTGATAAGCTTGCACAACTTTACAGAACAATGAATGTTTTCTGAATACTCCATCACTGGTTCCATATTTTAATTCCATCCTCAATATGTTAGCTAAGCCTGCCTTTATATTGCATGTGAATTATGGTGTAAAACTAAATATTTTGTTTCTTTAGTGGCTTGCCTCTCTTCCATTATTGAATATGTCCATACCTTATTGCATAATCAAGTTCCTTTCTCAATTTAGAAAGTGACTTTTATGTTATGAATATATGCACTTAAGGGAATTGTTATGGGCTGAATAATGGTCTTTAAAAAATGTCTATATCCTAATTCTTGGAACCTGTGAATATAGCCTTAAATAGAAAAGTAATCTTTGTATCGCTTCTCGGCCTTTTGGCTAAGATCAAGTGTGTGAAAAATAAACTTTGTAGATATGATCACGTTAAGGATCTTGAAACAGGCATATTTTTCTGAATCATGGGTAGAACCTGAGCAGGAATTTTTAGCATAATTTGAATTACATGTGTACATTAGGTGTAGAATTACATGATTTTAGTTCCTTTATACAGATGTACAACCATGATAATAATTTTAGACTAATTATATTACTCTCAGAGATATATCCTGCCCATTCTTAATGAGTTAAAAATAACATTAATGCTGTTCAGTACACTATAGGTGGCAGTGTCCCAGTAGTACCTTGTCAAACTAATTTAGCCATCCTTTCATTACAAGTGGGTAGGGGAGGTAGGGAGGGTGAGGTGGGTGAGGATAAAACACCTGTGGCCCTGTGATTCATAGTGATACTCTTCAATCTAAAATTCCTAATAAAGTGACAGTCTCAGAATAGAAATTTAGAAACATCATTTTCATTTTATTCTTCAAAAGAATATGAAATAAAAACAAGAAAGTATGTGGAAATTTAAACTTAAATACTAAGTATAGCTGTGAATTGAGATGACACTGCATGCTGTGGAATCCATATTAGTGCCAATGTGTACAGCAGAGATCTGCTTTCAAGATTCAAAAATTATCGTAAAAGGTGACCTTTTTATCACCATTTAAATGGAATTGTTGTACAAATGGATGGCGCCTGGCTGTATCTATTTTATGCTAATTAGATAAGCTGTGTAAAATGTATAAATATCGCTCAGATCCCCCCAGGCAGGGGGGCAGGGAAGAGCCCGCAACTGCTGCCTGGAAGATTCTTGCTGCGCTATGATCGGCTTGGGCAGGTGGCAGCCGCCTTGTCGTTTCACGCACCCTCCGGTATCGAAAAGTATTCAGTAATAGCCTTTTGTTGCAACTTTTTTCTTGATAATCCTTTTTCTTCTGAACTTTCTTTTTTCTTTCTGACTAGAGTTTCTGGGCTTTTATCAACACATGCCCTAACTATTCTTGGTTCCACTGGGGTGCCTTTTTCTCTTATCAATTTACTTCTTACCCCTTCCATATTTTCATCACAAAGACAATACAACATTTCGAGACAAAACAAGACACAAACATACTGCATCAATCTTCTCCATTTTCTCACAATGGCCATTTTTCCTCTCGCCCTATCTGGATAGGGACGAGCAGATTGCTCCTGTCCTATCTATGGACGGGCAGCTTTTTTCGTCACTTACCCCTGAGTGTCCCGGGGCTCCCTGTAATGGGCCACCATCTGCCGCAGCCCGGCTGACGAATAACTTGTGTACGTTGATGCAGCAGGAATAGGAGCTGTTGTGGGATCTGAGCGATATTTATACATTTTACACAGCTTATCTAATTAGCATAAAATTGATACAGCAGTCAACCAATAAGGAATCCCCACACTTAATGGCTCGCTTTTGTTACTTCACAAACCACTCCCTCTGGCATTTGGCCAGGCGCCATCCAGACTTGTTTAAAGACTCTAACATTTCTCTGGCAAAATACCAGGTGCCATCCTGATTTGTTTACAGACTCTAAGAGGGTATCTATTCTATCTCCACTTTCTCTTCACCCTCCTTCTTCTTGCTTCTATTTTCCTCTTTCTTTTCCCTTCCCCACCCCCACCTCCACTCTTTTCTTAGTTCACAGGGCAAATCAAACCTCAGGGTCCACATGTGCCAGGTACTTCACTTAGTGAACAATTGTACATGCCATCATTGCATTAAGATGAATAAAGATACAAATTGGCATGTGCTGAAGTTTTTGCTATTTGTGATGATGATTCAAAGAACTTTATACATTGGCTGATGGGCAGAAGGATTCTTACAGGAAACTGAACATTTGCCAGGCTGACATGATGGGTTGTATGTTTGTGTCAGAAACAGGAGTCCAAACAAAGGCACAAAGATGTTAAAGAGCATAGCTCACTGAAAATTATAGCAGTCCAAGTTGTAGGAAGACAGAGGAACAGGTGTTTAAGAAGGCAGGTGTGGACCTTGTCTAGAAGGAAAGCAGAAACTTCTGTGTAATTGAGCACTGCAAGAAAGAAGACCATTCAGGCTCCCTGACATGGCAACAGGAAAGGAAGTGGGCACAAATGTGCAAAGAAAGAAAAAAAAAGAAAATGAAAAGGAAGATGAAGAAAAAGCATTAAGACAGCCATAGCCAAGATGTAAAGGACCCAACAAATAGAGAAACCATTTATAGTAAATATTTATTGGACATAGTGAGTGAGCATGTGGGGGATGTGACATGTGAGGGGGGATGCAGAGTGTGATGGAGATGCCTCCGTGGAGGACTTGATGCAACAGCAAGCAGGGCCGGTAGATGACCTGCAAGGTGGGCTCCTTCTTGGTTGACAACTTGTCCGAAGGTCACACCTTCCCGTGGCAGCCAGCATCCAAAGACAGGAAAGAAAGAAAAGGAGCTGAGGACTATTTGATGTCCCATACCAGCCAAGACTTCCTGTGAGTCTTCATCCAGCCATCATGGAACTTTGAATTTTACCTTTTCTTAATCCTTCTCTTCCTTTACTTTGACAGATGACAATTAAAACAAAAAAATCCTGCACCCAAAACACCATCTCAGCATCTAGTTTTTCAGTGACCCCAACTGGAACAATGGTGCCTAGCTACCTAAAGTGGAACTTCATTATCAAACATGAATTCAAGAAAGGGGAAATGATGAAAAGCAATATATTCAATTTAAAAATACTCTATTAGAGGGGACTTGACAAAGGTCTCCTGCAGATAGGATATTAAGGACTATATAGCTTAAGAATAAAATTAAGTAGAAACTTATAGTTGGGAATTTTTGAATAATAAATCCAAAATATCTTTCATGTTTCTCATATGTTGTAGATATATTTTGGAGCCCATTAATTCAGATTCCGATTAAAAACTAAAACAAGTGATATTTTTTAACAGCATGAGGAGACTTTTTGCAAATCTGCTATTTAGCTATTGAAACATTTATACATGCATCAACTCTGCTGTGTGATGCAGGGCCTTGTGATGCTGAAGACATACCACAGACATGCTCAAATTAAAGTCAAGATTCCTTCACCTCTGCAGTCCTTCCAAGATGAAGCATTTCTATGTCAAGCTATTTTCTTTATTGCCCAATTCATATATAAATGACAAGGCATCCCAATTGCCTGCTTATGATATCCTTGCTTCTTCTCTGATGGGAAAGTGATTATGTTTTAAGCACTTTCTACATGCACATTTATCAGCTTTTAGCTATTACTTATGACCTCAGCTAGGTTATAATTGATGCCCAAGGGTAACTTGTACATTTAAATCAGAATGGGTAGTGGTTATTCTCATTCTATCTTTTATAAACATAGAAAATTTATGTTTCCACCTTCACATTCCTGTGTAGGAGTTTGAGTGCTGAAAGCCAGTGTCAGTCTTCTTCCCTTCCAATTTAGCCCCTTTATGCTATTTTGATTTCACATTTCATTAGTTAAGAGTATTGGATTTATGCCAAGTAAATAATATATACACATATGACTTTGAAGTTGCTTCTGAGTGTGCATAACAAGGGAACCCTCTCATGCCAATAACCAAATAAAAAAGGGTGTGTATGCATACACACACACACACACACACACACACACACACACATGAACTATAACTTTCTCTCCTAAAAAGGAGAAATGAAAACATTGTTTCTCTAAAGAACTTTTATTAGCTCTTCTTATTCCTTTTAGGATTTTATGTATTCCAACATAAACATAAACATCCATGTAAATACTTTTTTTTTTTTTACTGGGGAATGAACCCAGAAACACTTAACCACTGGGTCATATCCCCCCCACCTTTTAAATATTTTTACTTAGAGACAGGGTCACACTAATTTGATAAGTTGCTTAGTACATCATCAAGTTGTTGAGGCTGGTTTTGAATCCTTAATCTCCATACCTCAGGCTCTAAAGCCTCTGGCATGCCCCACTTCACCTGAAGCATCTTTATGTGTTCCAAGATGTCACAGAGCTATAAGATGTCCACTTATGAACTGACTTCTGTAACAATACCCCTGGTTTGGATAATAAGAATATTCGTGATGATACATTTAATTGCTTTTATGAACTAATAGCAACTTATGTCTTTGTTACTTTTTTATATTTTATTGTAGAAATCCAGTTTTAAGCCATGCATGTTGGTGAACACCTATAGTCCCAGTAGCTGGGAAGGAAGAGGCAGAAAGATCACAAGTTCAAAGCCAGTCTCAGCAATTTAGCAAGGCCCTAGGCAACTCAGTGAGTACTTTGTCTCTAAATAAAATATAAAAAATAGTTTCATCCTTGGTATAAAAGAAAAGAAAAGGAAAGAAAGAAAGAAAGAAAGAAAGAAAGAAAGAAACAAACAAACAAAGAAGGAAATCCTGTTTTGAGTAATTAAGAGTTTATCTTTATGGTACATTTATAGTCACAATTTCTTTCCTTAATTCTAAAATTATAATTCCCTATATAGAAATATGTACTATATCCAGTGAGTATTTTTATTACAATTTTCAGGATTAAAAAAACCTATTAAAATCATAAATATTCTCAAGGGTTTTATTGCTGTAGCCTTATCATGTTATCAAAATAATATAAATAAAAGTTATTTAATTTAGACATAACCAGCCAACTAATATGACATGTTTTCAGTAAACCACATTTTAATATTGAAAAAATAATGTTTTTCAGTGGTTAGATAAAGCCGAAATATTTTAATATATTTTCTTTTACTATAGATGTCAGCAAATGTGATTTATTATGCTTGTCTTGTCTAAGAGCATCATTGGTTTTGGACAGGGCCTTGTTATCTGTCCCACCTACACAGCATGTCTTTTTGCTTCATTTGGTGAATAAATGGATAAATGATTATTTTTTCATCTTGTTTGAAAGTATTTTAATGACAGTAACAACACTTTATATGTCATGGCATCCCATATTCCAGCATCTGCATAAGAGATAAACAATAAGCTTGAGCAAAATTAAACATTTCTTAATAGAAAAATCTTGTTCAACAAAGCTATCTTGTTGGTTTTATTCTCTGACATCAAAGGAAAGATTTATGAAATTAAAACAATTCCAAGTTTCTTAATTGCTATTGGGAATGTGATATTTTATCATTTTATAGCCAATGTCAACAATATCAAACATAATATTTTAATGCTTGGTTCCCATTAAGAATTTTATATAACTATTATTAAATTGGCCATATTTATGTTCAAACCTTAATTATATGACTTTGAAAATACTTTCATATTTTGATGGAAAATTGATAAAAAGTCAAAAATGCTATTGGTTTTTAGCTTTAGCATTATTTGCCTGGACAAAACTAAATCTCATTATGAGATGAATGGTCTTTGGACATGACCATTATGGATTTTGTATGGAAATATTATGCATACTAAGTATAAAACCAGTTTCCTACCTAAGGAATGCATTCCTGTATCTGAGAAAGGTTTTAGAACACTTCGCAAAGTTATTGTGAAAAACACTATATTGGGAATTGATCACTATTGCTTGAGATTAAAAATGAATGGCTTTAAAACTATTGTCATTCATGTTTTTCAATTGAAAACTGGAATAAGCCAGGGTTTGCCGGGGTCCAGCCCCAGCGGGGTCCAGGGAGTCCTGAAGGAGGAGTGGCGTCGGCGAAATGATGAGACAGGAGTCGTTCCGTTTGAGCAATCTCCAGAGAGAGAGCTAAAGCAGCTTTCTCTGGGTCCCCTTTTTATTACAATTTTTCTCATCATTATAGATTCACAATACGTCATTGATTATATAATTTAAAACTTTGCCAAGACATGACATTTCCTTAACCATGATTGAGAGCACACCGATCTACATTCTTCCAGGATATGACCCCCAGCTATACAATCATCAAAGTACAAAATCATCAATAAAACATGTCACCAATTTACATCCTTCAGATTTTCCCAAGATTTACTATTTTTCCCAAGATATGTTATTTTCTTATTAACTAATGCCAAACTACGTAACCAGACTCTAAGTCACCTAGCGAATCATTAACCTAAAGTACACTTGTACTTTATTTTTAATTTAAAATTCCCATCTAAGAAAGTCCCTTTAAATCTTATATTTAAAATATCTTAATGTTTATGAATCATCCTTAAAACATATCAGAAACCTATACAACTTAAAGACTTAAGAATTTCTAAACTTAAGAATCTAAATAAAATAATATTTCTAACATTATTTTAAAACTGTGTCTTATAAACCTATTTTAATTGATTCCTAAATTTATTCTCATAAAACTGGTTGAGCTGCTTTCTCGAAGAGTTTCTTTGTTTCTCAGTCAAGGTACACTAGTTCTCAAAGAGTTTGTTTCTCAGTCAAGGTGCACTAGTTCTCAAAGAATTTGTTTTTCAGAGGATGATTGTTGTCCATTATTAGGTTTGTCCACAATGTACTAAGATAGAAGAATAGCCTTTTACTTTGTCCTTGATATGCTGAGGGGTGGGTAGAACGGCCTCCAAGGCATGAACTACCTGTTCTGTTCTAGCCATCTGAAATTTAATTTGTTTGGCATTTGACATACTCATGCCTCCTGTGAGAAACATAAGCATGAAAATGCAAAGTCCCAATTACATAAAAAAGGGTCTCATGGTTTCGGTTACCCACCAACCAGCGTGGCTTTGCCAGCATTCATCCTCACTGTGACCCTGTCAAGACAGTGGGAGAGCGGCTTTGCCAACACTTTTTCTCACTGTGACCCTGTCAAGACAGTGAGTGGGGGATCGCCTCCACCAAGGGTTGGTAATCAGTTCTTTGAAAGTGACAGCTTTAATAACCTGGTAAGAAATTCTCAGCATGGTTCATGATTCTGACCTTTTAAAGTATGGATTTAATGTGAAATTTAATTTGGAGCCCCAGATGGAAGAAGCATTCACATTCATTGGCTAATATTAAAGAGTCACTTAAAAATCAAGTGGAACCAGCTGAAAGTTTAATACAGAGAAGAGGAACCAGTGCACACATATTGTGGGTTCCTAATAAATGGTGTTGTGTTAGCTGAAGCTTTTACCTACCCAAAGTGTATATCACAGACCCAATGGCACCCACACATTTACTTTGTGGCTTCTGGTTGTCCACATCTAAAGCACAAATAGATGTTCCTTATAGAAAATGCTATTTTTATATGTATAACCTCATTTTCATCCAAGTTTCATTCCCTCAGTTCATATTCACTCCTACTACTTTTATAACTTATAGAAGAATGAATGCCCTCTACCTTATCTGAAATGAACATATAGGCATTTCCATATGTGGTATCAACTTCTCAACCTATTATTATCCTTAGTATTTATGCACTTCAGTGAAAAATCTGCTGTGAATTGTAGATAATTTGCTTGGAATTTAATACTGAAAAGTGTATGGCTCTGCAAAAGAATGGGAAAACAAATCAAATGAACATATAAAAATATTATTGTAGGGGCTGGGGATGTGGATCAAGTGGTGGCGTGCTTGCCTGGCATGTGTGGGGTGCTGGATTCAATCCTCAGCACCACATAAAAATAAAATAAAGATGATGTGCCCACTGAAAACTAGAAAATAAATATTAAAAAAATCTCTCTCTTTAAAAAATATATTATTGTATCATCTTCTATTACTCAGCCACCATTTTTAAATATGATATTAATAAAAGAAAAAATGAAGGAAATAAAACTGCTTTTTGTATAAACAACAAAGACAACTGGAGTGAGTTAAATTTAATTACTAAATTATCTGCCCAGCAACTGGAAAGAAAAAAAAAAGGTTCAGGAAGTTGACCCAGTGCACAGAGTTTCAGAAATTCAGACCTAGGAGAGCATTAGAAATCACAGCTGGCAATCTCTCTCAGTAAACAGGAAGCTGAGGGCAAAGAGATTTTTGCAACTTGTTCAAGATCACAGACCTAATTAGTATCAGCCATGGCAAAATTTTCACATTTTCAAATTATTTTAAAGAAGTTATTTATATCACACCAGGCTAATTCATACATAATTATTTAAAATACATTCTAACTTCTTTCCACAGAATTCACAATTTTTACAAATTTATAACAAGAACCTTGACACTCCAAATAATTTCTGATGGATCTTACCTCTGTTTGGAAAAAAAATCATTCATACTTTGACTTTCCATTCTATTCAGAGTAAAAAAATGATTTTTTACAATATACTACATGGTCCTGGCTAGACCATTCCATCCCTGCTCTCTCACCACCTTTCCTGTCTCTGTGTCCCTTTAGGAATTGGTACAACTAAATTGGTTTGCTACTTCTACAGTTAACATCTCAGTAATCTTCCCTCTTGTAGGGTTTATACTTTTTTTCTTTACCTAAATGCTCATTCCCCAGTCACAGATTTGTTTCACCCACTCACATCCATTAAGTCTTAAGGTTTCAGGTTTTAGATGAGTCTTTTCCTGAGCAACCTACTTAAAGTTGCTGCATATTTACTGCTGTAACCCCAAATCCCCAATGTCCAAACAACAGCAATCATATTTCCTCCTCTTTGCTTAATTTCTAAAGGAATAAGAATTAGTAATCTTTTCCCCAAACCCCCATAAATTACATAGGCTTAACACAGAGTACAAAAAAATACCTCTTTGTCCATATGTCAATGATTATGTTTTAGAGTGGCTCATGGTATAACACATAACTGTACTCACAGCAACTCGAAACTCAGGGGGCTGAGTCAAGCAAATAATAAGTTTGTGGTCAATCTGGACAACTCTCCAAGACCCTGGCTCAAAATGAAATACCCTGGTTATATTCATTCTTAATTCTTTATAGTTATATATAAGAATATAATGTATTTTGACATATTATTCATACATGAGATATAACTTCCCATTCTTGTGGTTGTATATAATGTGGAATTTCACTGTTCATGCATTCATATATGAACGTAGGAAAGTTATGTCTGATTTATTGTATTCTCTTTCCTTTTCCCAACATTTCTCACTTCCCATCACTTCCCTTTGTCTAATTCAAATAACTTCTCTTCTTCCCTTTCTCACCTTATTGTGTGTTAACATCCCTATATCAGAGATAACATGTGCTGCAGTCTGCCTGGGCACAAAATCACGAGCCACTCAAGCAGGAACAAACTTTATTTCCAAAACTCCCGCGAATGCCACGCACATGGCCTTCTACCGGGACACACTACATCAACAGAAAATTCCTCCCCCAGAATTCCCTCCTACCGCACTTCCCAATGCAGAGCACCAAAGTAGCAGACCAAGGCGGACAGCAGGGGTCTAATCTCCAATTGAATGCACATCTTAACATAATCATTATCATCTCAGTGGCTTGCTGGTGTCACCTTTCAACCAAAAATGCCATGTGTCATTCCTACTTGGCTATGGCTCTCAGCAAATATGAGCTTTTGATTTTAAGGGATTGTCTATTTCACTTAGCATGAGAATCTCCAGTTTCATCCAGTTGCCCAAAAATTCCATAATTTTATTCTTCTTTGAGGCTGAATATTATTTCATTTTCTTATCTACCACATTTTCTTTATCCATTCATCTGTTGAAGGGAACCTGGGTTGGTTCCATAGCTTAGATATTGTGTAATTGAGCTGTTATAAACATTGATGTGGCCACATCAATGTAGTATGCTGATTTTAAGTACTTTGTGCATAAACCTAGGAGTGGGAAGCTGGATCAAATGGTGGTTCCATTCTAAGGTTTCTGAGGAATATCTATACTTCTTTCCAGAGTCTTTGCACCAATTTGCAGTCCCACCTGCAGTGTATGAGTGTACCTTTTCTCCCATATCCTCACCAACATTTATTATGACTTGTATTCTTGGAAATTGCCATTCTGTCTGGAGTGACATGAAATGTCTGTATAATTTAATTTGCATTTCTCAAATTGCTAAAGATGTTGAACATTTTTTCATTTATTTTTTGACCAATAGTATTTCTTCCTATGTGAAGTGTCTGTTCAGTTCCACTCCCCATATATTGATTGGGTTGTTTGTTTGTTTGGTTGGTTTTTGTGTTCAAGTTTTTGAGTTCTTTATATATCCTGCAGATTAATGCTCTATCTGAGGTGCAGGTGGTAAAGATTTTATTCCACTCTATAGGCTTTCTCTTTATTTTCTTAATTGTTTTCTTTGTTATGAAGGTGTTTTTAATCTGATACCATCCCATTTATTGATACTTAAATTACTTCTTGTGCTTTAGGAGTCTTGTTGAGGAA